>NC_134111.1:5992421-6296406 GCF_040939455.1 Microcebus murinus
CTTCTGCTGCTCCTCTGCAAAACATACATCTATTTATTGGCCACCTCTGACAACCGCAGCTGTGTGTGTGACGGTGGACTCACAGTGGCTAGGAAACAGATGTCCCCCCTGTGGGCTTTCAGTCATTTTGGAGGATTAATTTAACAGGCCAGCAATGATTTCAGTCAATAAATCTTACAGTAGATGGAGATCATCGTGGCTGTGGGAATGTAGAAGAGACCTCTGACACTAGCTAGGGCAGCAGGGATCAAATTGAGAATGAAAAAAAACTTCCAGGAAAATGTATTAAAAACCCATTTACGAATCTCTACTCATTCCATATGTATGGTTGGGGTGTGTGTGCAAAAATTAGCATTTTTAAAAACACATTCATAGGCAATTATGATATAGATCGTTCATGGTCCACATTTGGAGAAACACTGATTTAGGAAAGATTGCATAGAATAAATGTATGTAAATAAATAGAGGGTGGGTAGAATGTTCTAGCAACAAAGCAAAATCTGTACAAGGCATAGAAGGAGAAAGTGTATCCATTTAAGACACTGAGAAAATAAGGTTAACTTTGTCTTAAATAAGGCAAAGGATTACGTTGAAGAGATAAGAAGGAGCCAAGTATCGTTAAGGACTTCTGTGTTCCGAGGCACTTTGCTCACTTCTGTGATACTGCTTCTCCCTCACGTAAGGTTTGTCCTCCCTTCCTGCTCTCAGAAAGCCTGTCCTTTTCAGAGCTTCACTCTCATCCATTGAACACAGGCCCCAACACATAGAGTGAGTGCTTAGTTAACATTAGTAAAATGAATTAATGAATGAAAAACTAATAGTCCTTAATATCAACAGTAGTGCAGCCTAATCAGTGAGATTTGTATATAGATATCAAACGTCTACAATCTGTACATTATAAACATATAGCTTCTTTACTTTGACACTTACACTCACACGTGTTACCCAGAACTCTCTCCTCAATGACGCAGGCCATGTTCTGATTGAAACTTCATTAACATTTCTTGTAGCTCTGCCAGGACTATACCTGGAGTGTTTCTCTCCATTATTCTTAGCATTTTGGTACCTGAAGCCAAACAAACTGTTGATACGGAGTCTGAGTGGCCATGTGAGTTTGGTTGCTACATGCATCAGAGTCGCTGTTGTCTGTAAGGACCCAACACACTCTACCAGGCAGGGCCAAGCAGGCTCGTCCCAAAGGTGACATGCCAGGCGCCTCCCAAAGGTGATATGACAGGTACCTTTCCTCCAGGTGTCAGGCTGAAAGTCTTTTCAAAAAGGGCTTCTCTGGGTACTTTCCTAAGAAGTATATCCTCCCTCTTCCCATTCTCTAATTCTCTACACTGAGACCAATTGATTTCCCTAACTATTTCCCACAAACTTTGCAATTGCATGTGCTTCCATGTGTGTGTGTGTGTGTGTGTGTGTGTGTGTGTGTGTGATTGATTATTGCTTTATCTTTTATATACCACTGTAGACCATAAATTTCATGAAGAAGGTGAATCTACTTTGTTCACAATTAATTACCTATTTCTTAACATAGCGCCTTGGACACAGAAGTTGAGCAATAAACATTTTTGTACAATTGAATGGGTCTGCATCATGTAATGTCTGGCATGCCATGCCGTAGGGCTTCCATGATTCTTCTTTAAGTAAGAATGCATACATACAGACAGATGGATGATGATGCCATAGCTACTCATGATATAATACAAGAACCAAAAACAAGTCAGTGCAGTAAACAAAATTCTACCATTTGAGAATTCATCATTTCAACTGAACAACTCACTGGCTGAACTAATTTTTCACTTTTTAATTGGGTTGCTTGGTTACATGCATTATGTAAAGGCCCCTCTATGGATATAGGACAGTGACTACTGCATCTGTGAAACCTTAGCAACATATCCAAATTTAAAAATTCTAGGTATCATACTCCCAATGCTAATTCTGCTTATTTTCCATATATAAGTCACTTTTCTGGCTTTAAGATTGGGATTTGCAAGTTGATGTAGAAACACATTCTTTTAGGAGTGAAAGAAACAAAAAGAGTTCTTCCTTGGGTGTTCATTATTGATTTGATAAGAATTCAGAACCAAGTGACTAGTGTGGACTAGTTTATACCTATTTTGTTTATTCTGCTAAAGGAAATGATCAAAATAGGTTCTGTGTGTCCCAACAGAGAATCTTCTAGCAGAGTTCAAAAATAACCTATAAAAATATACTCTACTCTACTGGGGAATTATAAGTTGTGGAGTTAACAACAACAAAAAAGTAAAAGTCGTATTAGGTACCTTCAGTGATTTGATGTTATTTCTTTATTACAGAGGTAGGAATAAATGTAAATCATATTAATATTTATTGGGAGAATATTTAATATAATAAATATTTAATATTTATTATATTAAATATTATTTAATTTAACAAATATTTATCATTTAATATTTATTAAATGATAAATATTTAATGTTTATTATTCCTTTCTACATCAGAAAACAGAAAACCTACTTTACAGGGATCTAAACAGTACAAGGATTAATTATGCCTCACACAAAATCTAGAGGCAAGGAGAGCCCTGGGCGTAGAACACCAGGGTTCCCGTCCTTGTGGCTATCTCGTTCTCAGGATGGGAGGAGGTGTGTGTGTGTGTGTACAGCGATGCTTTTTGTTTCCTGGTGCCAGGTCTCCTTTATTGTAGTGCTAACCTATATCATGAACTACCAAACAATGGTATGTGCCACTCTGCTTGACCTCCATTGTATTATTCTGTAATAATACTCAGAGATGCTAATTACTGCGCTTCTATTAATATTAGATTATGCGGTGAACCATCATGCAGACAAATGGTCCACAATAGCTTTAAGACTTGGAAAAGACAAAACATTGCATCGACAAAAAAATTGAAAGGTCATGGAACTACCATAGTTTTCCTCATGAATTATTAAGATCGCTTTACCCAGTTTCACCTTGTGTATACACTTCTGCCATCCAGCAGTGCTGAGTAAAGTGAGGTCTTCCTGCATAATATCCATCATGAATGGGTCACTTAACATATGCCAAATGCTCCTTTAAGCACCTTGGGACACTGGAACATCTTCTGTGTCACTCCACCCATTTAAAGGCAAGAAAACAGAAACAAACAATATGCCTAAAGTAGCAGCCAGTAAGTGGTGGAGCTGGGATTTGAACCCAGTCCCCAGTTGGAGGTCCCCAGTTGGGAGTCCCCACTGGCTTCTTTTTGTAATTGCTAAAGCTTCTAGAACACCAGGTATGCACCAGGATTTGTACTGCTCAAGTTAAATGAGTACCTGTGTGTGATGATCACATCATAACAACCTTAAAAGACAGGAACCATTAATCTTTGCACCACACATGAAAGAAATTAAGGCTTGGAGAGGTTAAGTAACCCGTCCAAGGTCACACAGTGAATGGCGGAATCTGGTTCTAGACAAAAAGTCCGGGTGTGGCAAGTACAGAGACTCACTATCCCTTGTTGATGGGGTGTGTTCAGTGAGTGGACCTTCAAATTCAACTCCATGTACTTTTCTCAGACTTTGGTAAATAGTTTTCCCCTGAACTTACTAACCTTCTCCAGAAAGGTCTGCCCATTCCAGAGAGCAAAACTCCCTTCCTTGTGGATGAAAGGAGATGTTAACTGGCAAACTAATGACGTGATAATGTTGGATAATTGCTAACTGTGATCTTCTTCAAGATAGCATATTTATTTATCTGTTAAAAAGAGTCTTCAAAGGCTTCATGAAAAGAAGCAGCACATTTCTGGGATTTCAGTATAAGTGGCATTTTAGGAGTAGTGTGTTTTGCAGCTTGCTCTAAATCACAACACAAATTTGATTCAGTAAATACTAATTGAGGCTGAACTGAGCACAAAGCACTGGTCACGCCGTCTGCATGAAGGCTGGTGGCTCACCACGCTGGGCAGGCGTCGCGGTCACAGGGCACACACACCGTGGGGATCGCCCAGCCTCTCCTGAAGGAGAGCTCCCACCCACAGTGCTCCCTCGGCAGTCTACAGCACTCTCCAGCTACAGCTCTTGCTTCCGAGTCCACCCCATGCTCCCCTGGTTAGTCTCTTGAACTGTTTCCTTGACACACGCTGAGGTGGCCGGGGTAATGGAGCGCAGGCCGGTTTCAATAACCCAGATGTGATCAACGTCAGTTCGTCTACCGACTACTGCACGTGCAAGGGCCCGTGAAGGATCACCCTGCCCTCAAAGTCACCAATTCTCAGCAGTGTAGAACATTGTTCTGTTACAATTTTGGATTTGAATAAAATGGTAGCATTTCCTTTCCTCTTTGTCCCTCTGATTAGAGAGAGTACAGAATCGTGTATTATCCCTGTGAGTTATAATTTACATTTGACTACATGTATCACAGGAAAAATATTAATAATAACAGTGGCCCAAATAAAGTCAGAGTTTATTTTATTCACAGTTAATGAGAAGTCTGAGGTTAGGCGACTCAGTGTTGGTATTAATATCTTGCCTCCAGATATCATCAGAGATCCAGCATTCTTTTTTAGATTTATACTCCCCTGTCCATAGACTATAGCCCTTGTCTTTCTCCTCATAAGATTACTGGAGGGGCTCCAGACATTACCCCATGTTCCAGGCAGAAGAAAGCAGGGCAGGGAGAGGGAGGAGAAAGGGGCTCATGCTTGCTAAGTCAGGCCCTCGTGACTTCTGTTTGTCAAGGACAATGTCCTACAGCCACTCTTAACTCAACGGAGGACAGGAAATATACTGTTTTTAACCAGGAACTTTAGTCCCTCAAAAACAATAAATAACAACAACAACAACAACAAATAGCACTGTATTAAAGTGAGAAGAGAAGGAGAGTCAGCGTTGAATATTGGAAGGCTGTTAACAGTCTCTGGCTCAACTCCCTTCTGATACATAACCTTTCTTCTCTGTTCTCTCCTTCAATTAAAGTTATGCAATTTCCCCTCTAAAATCAGGTTTTTACCACCAATGAATCAGCCTCCTTGGTTCAACATTCACCTCTCACAGTTATTAAGACTGTATCCTTGGCCAACTTTCATGATATATTTTGGGCTCAGTTTCCTTATCTATAAAATGGGGGTGAATACAGTGCCCACATACCGTAGATTAAAGAGGGCAGCAGTCTTGGACATGCTTCTGTTTCCCTTCCCCTGGGACCTGAGCTGACTTGCAGCTGCTTTCTCCACTGAACACATTGGAAATGATGCTCCGCCAGTTCCAGAACTAGCCTCAGGGGGACTGGCACCGTCTTCCTGAGAAACACCATGTGGAGAAGCCCTCGGAGTACGTGCAGAAAAAAGGGCCAGCGGAGCTCAGCCTCCCAGATGTCCCTGCCAAGCCACCAGGCATGTGAGCCTCTCCATTTAGACCTTCCAGACTGGCCCAGCCACCAGCCAAATATCATCAAATGACTTAGTCAACATCACAAGGAGCTGAAGAACCCACCCAGCAGCCTCTACCCAAGTTCCTACTACACAAAATGGATGACCGTTTAAATTATGGAGTGGTTTAATACAGCAGTGGATACCAG
Organism: Microcebus murinus; assembly: GCF_040939455.1. Classification (NCBI taxonomy): domain Eukaryota; kingdom Metazoa; phylum Chordata; class Mammalia; order Primates; family Cheirogaleidae; genus Microcebus; species Microcebus murinus. The sequence goes on from NC_134111.1 coordinate 5,997,969, forward strand.
CAATTCTTCCACATCTGTCGTGAGCATTAAATGTAATTATAAAGGTAAAGCCCTTAGCTTATTGCCTGGTGCATGACAAATACTCAGCAATTTCTAGCTTATATATCATTTTCTAAGATCTCACACACCTATCTGTGAAAGACCTCAAAGCAGGTCTCTGTCTCGCACGCACCTACCCAGAATTAAATCTGTTCTAGTTAGCCTTTCGGATAGTATTTTACTTCGATTCAGCCATTTCATTATGCCTTCTTTCATGTACTAATTTATTCTCTCTAAAATTGTAAGTTCTGTGAAATGGGGTTTATACCTGATAAGCCTTTTATTAAAGGCTATACGGCATAGTGAAATAAATATGATCTTTCGTGTCAGGCAAACCAGGCTTTGCATTTGCATACCAGGTCAGTCAATTAATGAATGGATGGCAACTGTTGTAGTTTGAAATTCTTCTGCAGCAGACCCCAAGGCAAGCAGACAAGTAGTTTATTTGAAAAGTGAAGCAAGCACTAGGAGAGTGACGGAGGAGATGAGGATGGGAAGGAAACATACATGGTGCATTATCAGACCGACTAGCACTGTGGGGAGCAAGAGCTTAACCTCACTAGGAAAGCCCCAGGAGCCAATAAGGAACATACACATCAGACTTATCCCAACTGATGGTGTGGGGGCTGGGATATTAATACAGCAGCTCACATCACAATTGGCTTAGGGTTATTCCTAGCAGGCACTAAAACCCTGGCAGTTCTGGCTTGCCACATAGGCAGGCAAAGCATGCTCCTGTGACCAAGGGAAGCTCTCAGCAAAATCTCAGGTGCCACATGTGACCTAGCTGGCATTGAAGTGGTAAAGGCAAGGAGTGAGGACAGGGCACCAACAGCATCTGCTAGAGCAAACTCGGACAAGTTACGGAACCGTGATTTCCTCATCTCCCAAATCAGGATAAAAATAATGAACCCAAAGAGCTATTATACTGAACTCTATGTTCAGTATATTATGTTACTATGTTACTTCTAATACTCCCAAAGTCCTGCCCTTGTAGATTTCACAAATATCAGGGAATAGAATTGAGGAAATAGCTAAAGTGCAATAAATGACAGTTGACTAAAACTCAGTGATTCTACTAAAAAATAGCAACCCATGGTTATCTTTAATATACTTATTCCCAGCATCCTGGGAATAGCAGAGATAACAGTGGAGGTAATATTATCTTGGCTTAAATCACTCAAATATCTTAATAAAAACTAAAAGAAAAAATACTGATTAAGAGGAAAAATTTTATATGAAATTATGATAATAAAAGTGAAAAACATGTTACCATTTTTATCATAGCAATTATTGACTTAGCACCAACAGATTAGAAGCACATTTGCATTAGTTTAATCAGTAAACATCAGCTATATCATAAAGGAGCACTTGAGAGAATGCCTACAAAAATATTCCACACTATAATCAAAAACATAAAAACCACAGCTTGGAAAAAAGCTCTCTAGGAAAAAACAAGGAAAATACTATATTTCAGAATTCCTTCCTGTTTAAAACCACTCATGGCTTCCCAATATATTTCACACAAAATAAGACAAACAAATAAATAATCTTGGACCTGCCTGTTTGGCCCATCCCAGCCCCAGTGCCTTTGCTGCAGCCTGGCTGTGCAGAGCCAGGCTGTGCACGGGGCCTCCAGAGAAAGGATGTGATGAAAGAGAGGGAGCTGGTAGGCATGGAGTTTCTCATCTGCCAAATTTTCTTTCCAGCCTGAATTTCACAGGAATTCTTTCTTCTGTTTCCATTTTCAGATTTCCCATCTGTAAATGCCTCCATACAGTATCTAAATATTAAGAAATCGCTGTGCACTAGGCAATATGTGTAAAACCTATAACACATACATACTCATGCAATTGTTTTATCATCAAAACAGTCCTGGCTTGTTGTAATGGTGATTCCTGATTTATAGGTAAGAAAACTGAGGCCAGAAAAATTGAGGCATTTGCCAGGTCTCAACTACTTATGGCTGAGCCAAGCTTTGGGCTCAGTCTGTACAATGCCAGGGTGCAAGCTCTCACCATTTTACCACCCTGCCTTTATAACCCACAAAAGCTTCAATGCTTGCTGCTCAGATGTGTTCCTAGCTGATGCTTAATTAATAAGTAGCTCAAGTAACTCCCTCTAGAAGGAACAACATGAAATTAGAGACAGACAATATTTGGGGAGTTTGAAGGGATAGCCAACTATGGTAGAAAAGTATGTTAACCCTTCCCCCCCCCTCCCAGCTATGGAGGCCCTGGATAGGTGTGGTTTATACATTGCTCATGAACACTGAGGAGTGTGTCCGTGAGCTGCAATAAGACATTGAGGATCACAGGGCAACAGTTGAAAACTTGAATTTGGTGTTCTTCAATGTTCTCAAAAAGTTAGACGTGACTTACAAAATTCTAGAGCTTTCAGGAGCAGAGTACGAGGAGAGATGCATGTTTAGTATCTCGTTTACAGATGAGAGAGCCAGTTTTGCTGACTGACGTCGAATGACTAGGGGCAGTTTCAGAACTGAAATTCCTATGATCAGGGTTTACCAGAAAAATGGAATTATTAGGATTGTAAGGAATTGGCTCAGATCTGTACTCAGCAAGCTGGACACACAGATGAGCTGATGGTACAAATTCTAGTTCTAAACCCAGTGGTCTCTAGACCCAAGCAGAGCTAATATTTCGATTTGAGTCCATAGGCAGGAAAATATCAGTGTCCCCCAGAAGGAAAGTCAGTCAAGAGGAGCCCCCTCTTACTCAGACTGTTCTAGTCAGGTCTGCAACTTATTAGATGAGGCCCACCACAGTGGGAGGGCCATCTGCTTTACTCAGCCTGCTGGTTCACATGTTAATTTCATCAAGCACCACTCTCACTGACACATCCAGAACAACGTTTGGGTCCCCTGTGGCCCAGTCCAGCTGACACATACAATTATCCATCACATCCACTTTGTATGTAGGTCAACAATCGTGCAGCCTCCCGCAATTTTAATTTTCTAACCCCAACCTCACACAAGGGAATAACTATCAAGTATCAAAGCTTCACAATGAATCCACAGGAAGATACAAGATGGATATAAATGATGCATAAGAAGACTTTTGGGCCACAGAAAAGATACCACTGTGATCCTCTGAAGAATCCTATGGGATTAAGTCCTCAGGCATAGATTTTACCAAGAGCGCGAGGGAGAATGAGCAGTCCTGATTTGAGATGCTGAGTCCTGTTCATGATCTCAGCTCTTGGGATATCCCTCCTCTTCCTCTCGGCACGGCCAACACCTTGAGTTACAATTCCTTCAAACTGCCACCCCTAAATTGAAACTCAGAGCTTTTATAACTTCAGTAACTACAGTAGCATAAATTAGGAAGCTTTATCCAGAAGGTTTCAGGATTCACAAAGCAATCACACTGCAGAGTCCAGACTCCAGTGGACGTTGGTGGCATGTGACTCCAGATTCCATATCCTTTCTGCCATGTCAAGGAAGAGGTCAAAGGTGAAGAGTGACTAGGGTGACTGCACACAGAAGCAACGATGTGTTTCAAAAGAGAGGAGAGCTGCCTGACCGTCAAGTGGCTGGCACGTGCGGGCGGCAAGCAGGGCCATGAGAGGAAGGCTCTCGTGGGAAACGAGGGACGTGTGGTCAGCACATGCACAGTTCAAGACACGAAGGTAAGGAAGGAGTCATGCTGTCGAGTGAGGCTTGGAAATCCACAGGTTAAAAATATAAACTATTATTAAATATCCACACTTCTGTTTATATGTGATTATGAAATGTATGTCAACATTTTAACTGGGAACATCATCAAGTTCAGTTTCCTTTTCATCAGCTATGGAAAAGTAGGTTTGCTGGCAGCCCAGAAATTCACTGATTTGGGTCAGCAAAATTGGCTTTCAATTTCCTTTTTATCCATTTTTCTTTTTTAAAAAAATAGTATTAAATATGACTTTGGGGTCTGCTCTGGCATTAGAATTTTCAAAGTCGACGCTCATAAAATTTCCATATATCACAAAATCATATTCAAAACTAGAATAAACTCCAAAGATCATCTGGCAGTCCCTGACATTTCAGAGGATAGATTTTCAGCCAAGAGGTATTAGACAGCTGTTCACAGTCACATGGTGCTGTGAGCACAGAGACACCCCTGCCTTCAATCGTACTACTTGTCCCCAATTGGCTGCTGATAAAATCTCCCTGAATCAATATTAGAGAATGACCGTGGGATGTTACCAGTGATAGTTCTCATCCTTAGTATCTGATATTTGAGCTTTAGTGGGGTTAAGTGTGGCAGTGTGGTGGTCTGCTCAGGGATGCAGAAAGGTAAGGTATTCAAAAGAAGTAATGTAACCAGGAGTCATCTTTGAAGATCTTTTTGCATTGACAAGTAGGAGGGTGAGAGTGTAGGGAACACAAGTCACAATATAGAATTTCCTGGACTGATTACACTCAGTTAGCCTTTGGGTATTGATGGCTTTCCAAAGGCAATAATTCCACTTCTGGATATATACCCAGTAGAACTGTAAATAGGTATTCAGATAAATAAACAAATAAACAAACAAACATACACACACATGTTCATAGCAACCCTATTTATAATAGCCACAAGGTGGAAACAATTGAAATGTTCATCAAAGAATAAATAGATTTTAAAAAACACCCTGGTACATGCATACAACATAATATCAATATTACTCAGGCGTGCAAAGAAATTTAGTACTGATACATGCTGCAATGTTATGAATCTCAAAATTACACTAAGTGAAAGAAATCAGACACAAAATATCACAGATCGTATGGTTTCATTTATATGGAACATCCCAAGTAGGTAAGGCAACAGAGACGGAAAGCAGATTAGTGGGTTCCAGGGGCTGAGAGGTTGGGGGTTGGGGAGTGACTGTTTATCAGGTACAGTGTCTCCTTTGTGGGTGATTAAAATATTCAGGAGCTTGATAGAATGTTGTTGCACAACATTGTGAATGTACCAAATCCATAAATGCCACTGAATTGTGTGCTTTAAAATAGTTAATTTTATGTGAAGCGAATTTCACCTCAATAGAAAAATAAACATAATGATGGGGTGTCACAGTCTGTTGAGGTCTCAACTTGTTCAGGCTACAGTCCTCAGTCACTCAATCAAACACTGATCCAGGGGTTGCAGTGGGAGTTCTTTGCAAACATGAATGAAGTGCATAATCAGTTGGCATTAAGCAAGGGAAATTATTTTGGATAATCTGTGTGGTTCCAATTCAACCTGTTGCAAAGTTTTAATGGCAGAATAGCTCTTCAGGCTTCCCAAGAAGAATTCCATCTGTGGGAAGTAGCTTATGGCCACGCCAGAGAGTTCCAGCCTGCACCTGCCTTCTAGACATCATACTCGGCCTCCACAGCCAGGGGAAGCGATTCTTTGCAGTAAATCTCACTGCATTCTCTCCTCCTGATTATGCCTCATTGGTTGAACCTTGACTGATACAGGTGGGTTCTAAATCTAAGAGGTTTGACATCTAAAGTCTTTTGTTCTCTCAGCCAACCCTGCAGCAATCTTCTCACAAAGACAGCAATCTTATAAAAAGAGGAAATTGTTCTAAAAAGTGCACTTTGTACCTTTAAATACCCATACTGCTTCAAAAAATAAATATTATGAAACTACAGGGATATGACAGGAAGGTGAGGCAGATGTTTACCATTGATGATCACTGAAATGTGAGAAATAAAAGGACTTTTACCCAGGAGACACTGGGATCCACCAGCTCTCTTTGCCAACATGACTTTCTGAACCTCTCTCTATAAACAAGAGATTGGAAAGTCTTTTCTAGGAAATCTGCCTGTCCCAGTAAGAATGGCCTAAAGATAAAGACATTGGAGCTCTCTCAGTAAAGGCCAGCCCTGCGCTGCAGGGTAGGTCCCAGTCAACGCATTCTGGCCACCCGAGTCTGAAACATGAGCAGACAGCCAGGGTCATCCGAAGTAGGGGAAAGCCACCAACAGGAATGAGAGGCCAGATGATGTAACGAAGAAAAAGCAACTTGGGAAAAGCAACTACGGAGAGATAAACAAAGCACTTGGACACGCATACACAAAGACATGGACAGGCATGTGCAAGTGGTCACACACTCACAGAGGAACATGCTCGTACACATATACACACATGGACATGCATGTACGGATATGCACAAACACAGATACCCACATGTATGCACACATAGAGACATACCGATACAGGCATGCACACACCCCCACATGGACAAACATGAACACATACACACACACAAGCCATTAGTATACTCAGAATGATAAGAGAAGATAAACCTTGAAGCCCATGTAAATCTCCAAGAGCTTAGCTTGGTGTCCTTGTGTATAAAAGTTTCACTTATACCTTGGAAGAAAGAGGCACTCTACCTACACATGTGACCAAGGCCCCCACCTCCCACAACATGCCAAAGACACCTCTGCAGCCCCCAATATAATGTGAGCTCTTGCTAGCATGGATGATATATCCAGGACTTCGTGTTCCGAGACCTAGAGCAGCCAATCTGTGCTGGACACAGCATATCTGATTGGCCCCTGCCTGATGGAGACACCTTGCTGTGCAGAACTAACAATGACATGTCACCCTTCACAAAGAGGGGCCCCAGCACTCTGCCAGGGATGGTGGAGAAGAGCATCCTGGTTACAGATGGTTTTACTTTTGCATTTTTCTTTCTCTAGCCTTTAAATGTCCTTAGAATACAAATTCCACGCCTTAAAGATCAGTTGTTTTGTAATTACCACTGTGTACAATGTGGGGTCTCCACAGAGATCACTGGAATTTTAACAGCAGACACAACTCCACGTCCTTCTCCTGTCACCTGGGCACACGTGGCTGCTGTGTGCTGCAGCCCGGCAGGGACTCAGTAAGTGGGCTGATGGGTTCACGCCCACTCCTCCCCAGCCCCGCCCCTCGCACACCTGCAGGGACGATGGCAGCCGGACACAGCACCGATTGTGAGATTCTACTGCTCAACTGGAGTTCAGAGCCATGAAACTATTCAAAACCCCTAAAGTGAGTGTGGCCTAGGGTAACTGACCAGGACTGTGTCAGTTTTAGCTCGCATTACTCACCATCCCTGGAAATCCCTTAGGCTTGGGTAGACCGGAATGGTTGGTCACTCGCATATGGGATTCTAAAACCAGGAATAGAAACACAAGCATCTCCCTCCTGAACTGAAAACAGGACCTCGTCAGCAATGCACTCCTAATCAAGAGAAGCCTGCTGTAAAACACTCAGGGCACAGAGGGTGCATGGGGGCTTGTGCTTCGAGGTGGGAAGGATACGAATATGGCCAACAAACAGTCCTGCCTTCAGAGGCCACACTCTGCCCCAGGGAAGCAGCTCCACACACAGAGGAGAAACACAGGGCAGGGAACTGTGAGCAAGTTCAAGGTGGGGAGAGATCTGTCCCACACAGCTGTGGACCAGTGTGAACATTGCCACAGTGCATGTTCCAAACCAGAATCTCTCCATCGATATCGGACCTGTGTCTCCTCCCCCTGTCCTTCACGGTGGGGATGTCGCAATTCCAGAAGCAGCTGAGCAGGCCATCCAGCTGGCTTAAAGGAGGAGGGTAAAGTGGCAGCCCTATAATCAGTTATGATGCATCCCCCAAAGTAGTAAAATGGGGCTCAGGTCGGACCAGACCTGTTTGACTCCCCCTGCAATCACTGGGCATGGCTACACCTCTTTCTCCTTCCTCCTGCACCTTCTACTCCTGTCCTCTGTGGCCTGACACCCACCTACCCAGTGAGTCACCCAGATCTTCCAACTCTTAGTTCACACCTCCGCCTGCACCTGCTCCCCAGTGCAGCTGCAATCCTCAGTGCAAGCGGTTGTCCCTGATACCTGAAGGACAGACCAGCACAGCCTCCACACCCGGCCCCTGTCCTCCGCCCTGCTTGCCGCCCACAGACAGACTGGCGGCAGCAGCTCCCACCATGAGCCTTCCCTCCATGCCTCTCCCATCCGCATGGTGCACAGCGGAGTCCGGACGCCTTGCAGAGCCCTCAGGTCCTCTCTAACGTCCCTGCAACTGAACTTCCTGTTTTCCTTTCCTCTGTCTACTCCCTGCATGTGCAAGTCCTCTGAGGATGGCTAGTCGCTGTTCCCACCACATCATCTTTGCCCATCTTTCCCCGCCGTCCTGTTTGCCTCACACCATTACAGCTCCCCAGAATGTGCTCCATTTATTGAGACAAAACCTGTGTCTCAAGACTAAGGCCAGAGCTGATCTCCCATGGCACTATTCTGGGTCACCTTGGCTGGAAATGGTCTTGTCCTCTTGTGAACCCTAAGCACACTCGATCTGCACAGCTCTTTTCAAAACTACTCATGTGGTAATTGTCAAATATCTTATCTCTGGAAATATGTGTTTTAACAGTTTGGGAACAAAGATGCACAGGCTATATACCTCTTTAAAATTCTCATACTTTCACTTATTACCTTGCCTGGTATATCATAGGTGCTTAAGGCATGAATTGGGTGAATTATCTAAAAAGAATACTAGGCAGTAATTTTCCTAATTTCAAATATTATATTTGTATAATGTTGATCTTTTAAGAGAGGTTTGCCCTATGCAAGGCTTAAATTCTCTGGAAGCATTTTGAAAAAGGTGAGGAAATAAATGAGAAAGATAAGGCACATGTCCTAGTCAGGGTTGATTAGAATAGGCAGCAGTAGTTAATTTTAAGCGAATGAACTCAAACCATAAATTTCCTAGGTGGAATGACTTATTTATTCTCCCACTGGAAAGCAGTCATTGTGACTCTTTATTAAACAAAAGATAGAGAAACTAAGACTAAGACCCCCGCTCTGACACCAATCATTAGCAATCATAATTGTGGAAGGGAAAAGGAAAATCCAGAGATTCAGGTCAAATCTCTCCTAGGAATAAATGACTTATAATCATTCCTAAGTGGCTATGAGCTTCATGCTATTTTAACCTGTTTCAATATTCAATTTATTATCATTAATGGCATCCTACAAAATAAATCCTGGTAGACTAAATGAATAACCAGTGGCCACACAACCATCCTGGGCCTCATTCCCTCTCCCTACGTGTGGGAAAGCACCTCCAATTCTAATCTGTGCTTGTTCCCCTTGTTTCCTTCAGCTTCTATCCAGGAAGGGGCTTCCGCCCTCACCAAGCTTGGGAGAGCCCCCTGCAAGCTGCTGCAGGGAGTTCATTACTCTCAGCTCGGACCCTTTTCACTTCATTACCTTGTCAACATTGACATTGATAACACAGGCCCAGACTCCCCAGGCAAAGCGCAAACAAATCAATAGCGGTGCCATTGGCAAGGAAGAGGATACCAGCCAAAGAAAATCAATAGGCACAATGGTTGTACACTCTCATTAACGATGGCTGCTGTTTCCAAATACCACTGAGTGCCAGACACTCCACGCTCATTGCCTCTTATCTTCGTAACAAATCAATAAAGCCAAGATGACTCCTTTTACTTTATAGATGAGGAAACCAAGGCTCAGAGAGGTGCAGTTAGCAGTGACAGAGGTGGCAAGTGACCTTTATAGGGTTTGAGCTCAGAACTGTCTGATTCCAAACCCATTCATGTCCCACCTCACTGCCATGCACCCTGCGAGAGAAAAATCACAGTGTATGCAAAACCTGCAGATCTGCATCCAAGACCTAGAGGCAGCTGGCGGTGTGACCCTGGGACCTGTAACGTGTACTATGATGGCCGTTCAGATTCCTAATATTTACACATACATATAAATATACATATATACACATATTTTTTCTTCAATGTACATTAAGGAACACTTAATATGTGCCTGCAAATATGGTAGGTAGCAAGGAAGATAAAACCATAAATAAGGCCGGAGTCCTGTCTTTGAAACCTCACGATCAGCCCAGGCTGAGAAGGGGAGACAGGGGAGCCGATGTTGGACATCTTCAAACCTCAGACTAGATTCCAGGACTTTAATCTTGGTTGACTTAGCAAATGTCACATGTCTATAACCCATCAGAGACACCTCTGCTCCCAAGACCAGAAGTTTAAATAATGTCAGGTGTGTTTGGCCTGGTTCAACTATTGTAAGATGATTTCATCAGAAGCTAAATCCTGTCCACACTCCCCTCCACTATCTACCAATCATCAGCAGAGTCAAGGCCACACACTGCCTCGTCCATTACTCTGGAGCAGGGGGAAGAGTGAAACTCAAGCTTCGTTATGCAAAGAGAGGAACTCCTTTACCTGGCAGGTGATAGATTGGAATCTAAAGTCATTCTCAAGTAATGGAGCTGTGTTGGATGAGGTGGCTTCTATTATTATTTTTATTGGGATTACAAACATTTATTGAGCTTTTATTTTATATCAAGCATTATGCTACACACATCATCTGATTTTCCGAACAGTAAGTGTTGCAATAATAAATACCTATATTTGAATTAAGAAAACTGAAGTTCAGATAATTCAATAATTTGTGCAGGTCACATTAGATAGTGGTGAAGTCATGATTTGAACGCAGGGCTGATTATAAAGCTGCATATATAAGCAACATGCCAAATCCTTGCCATGATCAATGCTCCCCTCACTCCACGTTCAGAACAGACAAAGCTTTGATGCAGAAGCCCTCAGCAGAACTGTCTGGAATACCTCCCACTATTTGTGAAAACTCCAAACGTGGCAGGATTGATTAGCAGGGGTCCTCAAACTTTTTAAACAGGGGGCCAGTTCACTGTCCCTCAGACCGTTGGAGGGCCGTTGGAGAGTGCGGCCCACATTCCACACATGCGCACTGTGGGCCCGGGACCAGTCGGCTGCTAGGCAGGACAGGCAGCAGCAGCAAAAACACCCAGAGGGATAAATGTCCTCGGCAGGCCGCATGTGGCCCATGGGCCGTAGTTTGAGGACGCGTGGATCAGGGTGTATAATCCAGACAGACACACGCTAGTTTGTGATACTAGGAAAGACACTTCATCTCCATGACTCCATTTTCTCATCTCTAAAACCAGAAATAATAATGGGACTTACCTCCCTGGGTTGTGAGAAAAAATTAGTTAATATAGGAAAGAGTTTAGATCTGACACACAGCATGATATTATCAAATAATAATATTAACTACTAGTTTTTATTAATATAATACTGTTAGTATGCCACAAATATTATATATTGTTAGTATTATTATTTGGTTACCGTGAAGAAATCCTAGTGTGTAGCATAGCCTACAAGAGATATCCTAAAATCCTGAAAAACTTCAATACTCTTGACAGAACTTACCCTCAGAACTTTCCTGTGAAACAAATGAGCTTTAAAGTACCTAGGATCTTAAGAACAAGGACAATTTGTTTCTTTGTTTCTTTTTAGTTTTTAGTAGCACATTGTGTGGTCATAGTACTGTTCAATATTTTTTATTTGAGGAGAACTAATTCAAACTTTATATCAATTACAGTCGTGCCATGATTTCTGGTCCAGCACCCAAACTATCCTTTGCTGACGCGGCCAGGCAGAGATGAGCACACTCTGGCACTTCATTAAAGGCCACCCTCTTGGAAACAGATTGCTAACAGCTCCTCCCTGGCTGAGGATAGTCTGCATTTGGAAACAACATGTCATGGATATGCTGGCTTCATTCATTGCATTTACTCACTAGCAAAGACAGAGCAGACAAGTGATGATATCAAATGAATAACTCAAGGGCATGCTGTTCAAAGAGTGGTTTCACTCTTACAGAAAACAGACAACTTTTCCCGAACAGTACAGAGCACAGAGCAGGGCTGTGCTGCTATCCTGAAGTGATTCATTTAAGATACAGAAATAAAACTGCATCTTAAATCAAAAGATAACACACATTCCTGTTGCATGAGGAGAAACTAAATCTTCTACTGAATTTCTCCATGGGGAAAAATGCAGTTCATTATTTTTAAAAGAAACAATATCAAAAATTCCATGTAACCCAGTTGAAATTCAATGTTGGTTATCTACAAAGTAGAAAATACAGGAGGTGGGTGTTTGGGAAGTTGGGATGTTTGCTGAAATCTGATATTTAAGGATGCTTTAAAACATAACATTCACCTCATGACTCAGGAAGTCAAAGAAGTTTAATGAGCCTGAAATATTTTATTACTCAGAGAGACAATGTCATTAAGAATTATCTGGACACAATATAAGACAGTTACACACAATGTTACAATTTGAATCAGAAAGAGCCTGTGGGTTGGGAATTTGGTATTTACTAAATAACTATATGTGACCATAAACAAAGTGAAACATTATTTAAGAAACATAGGAATTTAAAAAACAATTTCTTAGAGGAGTCACTTGGAAAGTTGCAAACGTGTTCCAAAAAAGGTAACATGCATTTATTTCTTTAAAAAATGCATCTCTTGACTATTATTTTTTTTTTCTGTTGTAACACATTTGGATTGTTGATGTACACAAGCACAATCTATTCCCCAAATTATGCATCATCCCTAGCCTACCTCTATAACTGCATCCCCCTTTGTCCTCCTCACAAGAGAGATGGCAAACTGTAGATGAGAAAAGGGTAGTATTATCGGGCATTCTTGACTATTCTGTCCTCACAGTCCAGCTCATTCTCTGGTAAGAGCATCTCAACGTCCTTTTGAGAAATAACCTTTCCCTGTCCTCAGCACACGTGGTTAACATTGAGCTGACCCTTTCTGTCTCTCCAGAGCCACAGCTTGGTGATGATCCAGGTATGGCTGTCTAGTGTATCCCAGCCACCTGGACACTGCCACAGTCCGGGTTTGTCACTTGGCACAAATTGGTCCTTGGGAGCTCAATCCTAAGACTTTTTTGGAAACTTTAAAAAATGAGAGGCTTTGTTTTCACACAGGATGCTGAACTGGTAGTATTTAAGCCTGGAGGTGTTAGCACGGAATGCTGCCTGTGAATGAAGCCTCGGGAAGAGGGAAGCAGGGTGACAAACAGACAGACTGATGGGGGCTGAACTGTGATAATACTGGAGCTTCTGAATCCAGCTGTACCCAAAGCAGGCCCCACGTTTTGAACTTTCCACTTTTACCAACTGTTATATTCTCTTTTGTTGTCACTGTTTAAGCTGGTATGAATTTGATAAACCCGTGAAACAGTACTCGTGGACAGTGAGTCACACTCACTCGTTCATGACTACCCGGGTTCAGAATGGCTGTTTTAGAGCACGTTCGAGTGCCTCTTTGGAAATTAACTTTACATTCACCTTGACGGGAAAATTAAAAAAAAAATCAGTTCTCCTTTACGTTCTCATAATCTTTAAAAATCAAAAACCATTTAAACTAATATGTATTGAGTTTATGGTAAATAACAAGTACTATGGATATAATGTTGCATGAAATCCTTACATATCTCCATTAATTAAATTAAATGAAGTAAGTGTTACTATCTTCATTTTACCAGTGAGGAACTACAGATTAGATAAATTCTCCAAGGTCATACAATAGTTGATTATAGGAGAGATGCAAATATAGGTCAATTTGTCTTCAAACAGCTGAGCATCTTCCACTCTAGAATTTTACTTCCTAGTTTAATATTGACTACACCAGATTTGAACCATAAGAAGAGCCTGTGTTCAAAACCAAAAAAGAATTAAAGTTTTCCAAAATGAGCACTTTAAAGTCTACACGTTTCATTTATATGCATCAATTCTGCTGTTTTCCAAAAATGGCAACCATTACTCACCCTCTGCAAGGTGCTTGGGAAGTGATTTAACATGAAAGTGGTCAGGCTATTCACTCAAAGATACTATGATGTTGAAGAAGACACAATAGGCTTGAAGTTTAAACCTGAGGAATTGGGGAGAATTAAAGAACCCTGTTCTATAGAAGCAATCAGAATTCACTTTAAACAGGACAAAAATATATGCAAGTGCTCACAGATAGCCCTGCACTTTAAAGATTAGCTAAAAATTTTATGCATCTTGAGAAGAAATCCTTTCAATTTTTGTATGGCTTTTTTAGGGCCAAGTAAATGCTTAAAACTACATAGGCAAACAGCCATCAGAGCAGAAGTATAACGTCTCTACCAGGTGTGATCTTTGCTCTATCAAACTAGCAAGGAGGCAGAGAATTGAGGAATCCTGGCCACATGAGCGAATGATGCTATTAGCACGCCCAAGTGCAAACTCTATTTTAAGATCTATTCAGAAACAAGAAGCTACAGTTTAAAGGCAATTCCTTTCCACCAAAATTTAATATGTTTCTGTATTTTTAAAAGTAACTACTTCCTAAATTTGCAAACTGGTAAGAAGTCTTCCTTTGGAAAAATAATTATTTAGTTCTTCTTAATTATATCAAAAAATAGTAGTTTTTATTTTACCATCAAATTTAGTGATACATTTTGGCAGAGTAAAAAGAGAGAAATCAGGACCAGAAAAGAATAAATTTAAACAAATACAAAAGAGGCAGAGTTTCTTTTAGAAGTTTCAAGCTTTTTGAATTGCTAAATCTGCCTGGCTATTCATGTTCTTGTGACAGAGCCAAGTTAGACAGAGACTTAGAAACACACTGATAACGCACGCGCTGTTTAAAGCTGAGGAAAGCACATCTCAACTTTCAAAGGAATTAAGTAATTTCCCAGAAACAGATGGTCTTATCCAAATGGGTGACTGTCCTAACTATGGGCCTGTGCCTTCTCTCTCTCTCTCTCTCTCTCTCTCTCTCTCTCTCTCTCTCTCTCTCTCTCTCTCTCTCTCTCTCTTTCCTTTTTCATGTCACTTTCTCTTAAACTCACTGAGGCAATAGGCCAGAACCAAGTAATCTCTCTTGAAAATCAAGAAATGTCAGTAAACCAAAGAATAAACTGAGTAACATCCCATGGCTTGTCCTATTTGAGCACCAACATTTGTAGAGAACCAACAACGAAGTTTTAATGAACATTACTGTCTCTGCTGTTTTCAGGAGCTGGTCTCTGTGTCATAGGAACCCTCAGGAAAGTAACTGCCTGATTTGTCTTGGTATAATATCTGTAACACCATGGTGGGCATAGAGTATGTACCACATGACTATCTTCTAAAATAATGAATTGGTATTTCCCTTTACAAAAAAAATAATAATAATGAACAAACTTGCTTTTGCTCTGCAATGGAATGCTATTAGTGGTACTGAAGAAAATGGAGAACTAGATTCACTACATAGTTTTCCCCTTAGTATCCACTATGAAAAATGCTTGTAAATCCTTGATTTACAGTTGAAAGTCTCCTATAAAGCAATCTTTTCTAAAATTGTGAAATATGGTTGCATGTGTTCTCAATTCCACTAATCCATTTCTACACCCCTTTTCCTGTTTCTTCACCCCTACTCTACTCCCTTTCTGTATACATGGGGCTTGATCTTTTCTTTCCAAATAGTCCCCAGAATTAGTGTCCCTCCTTAATCATGAGGCTGATGTTCATGTTCATATGATCTCCTTTTACCTCTAGCTAGCAACCTTTCATAGACCACAGATGTTGAGGTTAAATGTGAGTCCAAATCCTCATGTCTGTTTAATAGTGGTTTGGATGGGAAGGAAGGCCAGTAGGCAGAGGTCTGGCACCCTTAGAACAACAAAGACATTTTATTGGGTATTCTTCTTCAATCTTAATACAGTTTTATTTTAACCTGATAATCATGTAGCATTAGAAACAAAATGACAAGGTGCCCATTAAACATGTAGTGCTTTGTTTTAAAGTTTTATTCCAGCATTCTTATTGTTGATTTAACTCAAAATGGTGAAGGGTCACATGAATGCCATACACACTTCCAAGATTCATAGAAGAATTTTTTTTTAAGAAGAGGATGTTATTGGAGCCTCCATTACATGAAGTAGATGCCATGGAAAAGGCCTGGGCTTTGTGGTCAGTAAGCCCAAATTCTTTCTCCTCCCAGGATTCTTTTGATTTGGTTAAAATGAGGATTCAATGACCCAAAATATATTTAGGTAGCATAGAACAATATAATAAACTAGATTTTCTGAAAAGAAATACTACTTCATTAAAAGCAACAAATGCATTTTTAATGCCTTGCTGAGCTCCAGGAAATTAAAAAGAATCCTAACCTTTTTTTGACAATTTTTTTTCAGAGGGAGGGTGAGATGAAGATAGTGAGCCATAAACCAATATTATAATTATATTGGGGAAAAATAAGTGAGTTGTTTTAAAAAAGAAGGGATATTTTAAGTCTTGAGCCCTTGAAAAGTGAAGATGTTTGACATGAGACTCTGATATTATGCTTTAGTGAAAAGTGAACGAGGAGAAAAAAAGAAGAAAACACCTAATAGCATAGGGAATAAGCAGAAAAATCTGTTCACCTCTAATGTGGCTCTGAATTAAAATAAAACAAAGAAACCAGCAAAACAAAACAGTAAGAAAAATAACAATATGACATATTATGATATTGATGCAAACAGCATTTCTGCTAAGACTTCAACAAGAGGCTTGATCTCACTCAGGTTTGGAGCTCAAATTTATATTCTTCCACTATTCAGAAAACAACATGAGAAATTAAAATTGTCCTAAATTGGTAGTACCTCCTGGCACCTGGAAGAAATTAACACAAATCTGTAGGGCAAGATTCCCAATTTTTGATCCTCAGAGTTGCCACAAATCAATCTCAACCAAGTATGAGTGTACACACACACACACACACACACACACACACACACACACACACACACAGTGAAAGGAAACAGGCAATCATAGCAAAGAGTTAGAAAACAGCAACAGTTGTGGGCCCCCACATACTTCAAATATTAAAATTAGTGAGACAAAATGTTCAATAAATATTAGTGGAATATTAATGGAATTCTTTTTTTTATTTTTGGGGTTTTATTTTTTTGCTTTTTTAAGAGATAGGATCTCACTCTGTCATCTGGGCTTGAGTAATGGAATTCTTAAAGACATAAAAAGATGGAAGCAAAAAAAGAACAGGGATAACAGACCGTATTAATTAATAGACACATTTGAAAAAGAACAAAGTATTATTTTTATAAATAACAGGCATAATCAATAAAACAAGACTCATTGAATGAGATTAGGCATAAAGAGAGAATTATTGAATGTGAAGATAAAACCAAATGAATTGCCCAGAATGCAAAACATTTTGTAACAAAGAATAATAATTATTATAAAAAGAGGTAAGAGATGTGAGGATAAAATTAGAAAATCTAAGATTTATCTAATTCAGATCTAAAGGAAT
This sequence comes from Microcebus murinus, assembly GCF_040939455.1. Taxonomy (NCBI): domain Eukaryota; kingdom Metazoa; phylum Chordata; class Mammalia; order Primates; family Cheirogaleidae; genus Microcebus; species Microcebus murinus. Next base: position 6,015,168 of record NC_134111.1, read on the forward strand.
TGAATAGGAAGAATAAGGAAAAAGCAAGATTTATTATGTTCAAAATTTTTAAGAAGTGTTGGAAAGATGCATATGATAATACGTGCAAACTAGATCCACAGATACATATGAACCAATGGATAGATACAGGAAGCATAGCAATGTCAAGTAAGATACTTAAAAAAGAAATCTATGATCAGACACACGATAATGAAAATCACAAACACCAAAGACAAAGAGGTGACTTGAAATCGCCTTATGGAGGTGGGGGTGGGTTGGTGGGAGCACCTTCAGAAGCAGAGCAGGTGCACTGCCAGCTTCTCAGCGGCAAGCCAGGGGCCAGCGGACAAGAGTACAGAGACCTGCACGCTGAAGTGTCTGAAACGGGCTCTTCAGCAAGAAGGGGTAAAAGAGTCGGGACTTAGCATTTCAAATATCCACGGTGTAAACACCTCCAATTCATCCAATTCCAAGCCATCACCAAGATACGATTGGATGCTGAGGCGGGGAGAGGTGTTTAACCAGCTCTTATGAGCCAATGCCGGGGACCCCATCACACCCCTGAATAATTCCCCAGTATCCGAGGGAAAATATCTTTCAATAATGAATTGTATGTCTAGCAAAATTATCTTCCAAGATTAAAGGTAAAATAAAAAACCTTTTCAAAGATAAAATGTCTACAATTAAGAGACCCTTACACAGAAAAATTCAAAAGGATTTAGTTTATAAAGAAGGAAGTAAAATTTGGCAAACAGCAGAAAGGTCTGAGATAAAGGAAGGAACGAGGAACAAATAAACTAGTGGCTAGGTTTCTGGATTTGCATTATGTTCTGGAAATTATATACCCTTTATGAATCTAGGAGGCTGTAGCAGGATTCATTTTCCTGCCTTTTCATCTCTTTCTACTGGCAAGCAAAGTCATGGCAGCATGAAACATTCTCTGCAACCATATTTTCAGAAGTTTCCTCCTGCCTCTGTGGAGTGACATGCAGTTCTGGGGCCACGGTGGCTCCTGGACGCTAGTCTGGAATAAGTGGGCAGTGGGTCCCCATTAATCATCTTGGGGAGTCAGTCCAAGAGACCCTAACAGGAACCCATGCCATAAGTGCTGCAACATTTTTTAAGTAACTAATTTATTATGTTGAATATAGTCCTGTTTCAAATGCCTAGAATTATTAATATTTTCTATACCGTACTGTGACTGAGTTAGAAAGAACATGATAAAATTGCAGGAAAAGTTGGATATATAGAAAGTAAGGTGGCAGAAACAAATCCAACTATACAAGTAGCCCCCAAATGTAAAAGGACTTACATTTGCCAATATAAAAAAAAACAGATCGCTAGGTTGGGTATAACAATCAAAATTCAGTTGTATATTCTTCATAAGAATATAAGGCTTAAAGAAAAGAAATGATTGAAAGAAAAAAGATTCAGAAAGATAGACCAGGCAAATACTAAACTAAGAAAAACTGTAATAGCTACATTAATAATAGGCAAAATAGATTTAAGTACAAAAAGACTATTATAATTTTAAAAGATCACTTAAGCATGATAAAATGTTCAATTCAACAAGCATATATAAAAATATCAATCTTGCATGCACCAAATAAATACCCTCATCATATGTAAAGTTAAAATTCACAGAGCTTCCAGTAGAAAAAAAAAAATTCACTTTTATAGTAGGAGATTTCAATCCTCTATAAATTGTTGATGAATTATTGGGTTTCTCAAATCCTCATTCTCTTTACCTCATTTCTTTAAGTAAAAATTAAGTAAATACAAGTAAAATATTAAGTAAAATTTAATAAATAAATTCTTTTAAATTAAGTAAAAATTTAATGATTTTTATTTATTTAATTAATTTACCTTTCACAAACTTCTATAAAGTAGATTTAAAATAAATGTAAGTCCCCATTCCTGCCACACACACATCTTAGCATTTCTGGAATCAGAAAGCTTCATTCCGGATGTATATTATGGGAGTGAAAGGCTCTAGATTGGAATCACTAAACACCCCGATGAAAATTACTTATTTATTTATTTTGACAAAACCCAGTGGAAAGAAAGGAACTAGAACAACATACCTGTGACTTTGCCCAGGGTGAGTGACCTTATGACTCTGAACTCCACTTCCGGGGAGAAGTTATAACTGAGCCGCAGTTGCCGATCCACCTGCAGGAGGACAGAACACAAAGGCACCTCAGCAGCTCTGTCTGGGTAAGAGGCACAAAACACTGTCATCTGGAAACAGCTGGGAAAAGCACAGAGAGAGTAGACCCCTCTCTGGGATTTTCTCTCAGGAGAGATTAGAAGTGTCTTGCTAATTTCTCCCACAATGCACATAAAATAGCCCTTTTTTCTTCTTTGTGAAATAAGGGCTTTCACACAAGTCTTCTCCCTGGGAAATTCTATACAGCTTTTTACAGGTATTTATCTCCCTGCTGAGATTTTCTCACCAAATTCTTTGCTGCAAACAAGGAAACAAATGAGCCCTGCTCAGGAACTGCTGTGCAGGATGAACCTTAATGGAAGGCAGGCAGTCATTTCCCATTCCGCTCCCTTGCCCCCCCTTTGCACTTAGGGCCACCACTGGCCCCTCGGTTCCATTATTTTGACCTGGTCTCATTCAGGTGTGGGCAGAGAGATTTTTCTGGGCAGGGATTGCAGTTTGACAAAACAGTGGGTCCTGGGGAGGAGAACTAGCTGGACAGTAGCCACCAACATGCACAGCTGATAGCCCACCTTGGGGGGGGGCGGGGGAGGGAGGAGCAAGGCCACCCACTGGGGTTCACTGGGACTTTATTTGTTTCTATGATCATCCTGTAGGGGCCCTCCTTGCCTTGACCATTGCGAAGGCCATCTCCATCTGTTCGGTCCCCTCCTCCTCACTGGTAGACAGAACTCCCCATCCATCCCCACTTTTTTCAGTCTAGTCAAATGCTATGGGTTCCTACCAGGCTCTACTCTGAATATCCATATGATATTATCCCTGGAAAGAACCCTCACTACCTCACAGTTCACCTGTAAGAACAGGAGGCTAAGACTCCTTTGTCTGTGTGCCTGACTTGGCACAGCCCGGGAGCAGCCGGTCTGCCGGGCACTCACCTAGTCCTTCCCTCTCACCGCGGTGCCCTTCCTGTCTGCTCACACTGACCTCCTCCAGGAACCTCCTGGTGCTGCAGTGGTTTCTCCTGCTACAGAAGACAGTGTCTCCTCTGACATCAACTATGACCTGTGGTGAGTGGCTGTGTGCTTTGTTACTATTGCATGTATGACATTGCACTGTCATAATATTTGCTATTTATTGAACACTGGGTATGTATGAGACATGACACTAATCCATCCTTAAAAATCTGTTCTTCCCTAGAATACTATGAAATAGATATGATTGTCCCTGTATTACAAATGGGGAGACTGATGCCACAGCAGCTTGGCCACACAGTGTCACAAGAGCAGTGTCCCACCTGCCACACAACATGGCATCTGTTTTGCTTGTCATACCTGCCTAGACATTTAAGCAGCATGTAGATAAACACAGTGTCTTTATTTCTGAATGTCTAGCATACTCTACTCACTCAACCAACATCGAGTTTCTCCTGGGTGCCAGATACTGTGCCACGTGCCCCTGCAGGAAGCTGTCCTTGCTGCCCTGGGCAGATTCGTTCACCCTCTTCTCTTTCTCATCATTCTTTTTCCTGCCTCTACCCCTGCACTTGTGATACCGCATTCTAATGACCTGCTTTCCTTTCTCTCTCTTCCTCGGCTTTATCTCCACTAAACTATTGGTTCTGCGAGGGCTCAAGTCACTTCTTATTCGTATATGTTTTCTACAGAGCACTACCACAGAAACTGGCAACGTTTGCTGAGTAAATAAACTAAGATCCTCTATTGTTTCCCCGTCTATCTGATGAGCTATAAAGACAGAATCACTCATAACCCTGGGATATCTCTGGTGGCCCTGACACCTTCAGTACAACATACGGTTTTTGGTGCTCTTGGTTCCCATGCAATAGTCTATTTAATGCTCATGAGTTCAGATCAGCCCCTGCCCCGAAGGAGTTTCCTTCCTGTCCTACCACGGGGCTCTCACCTGCCCCCTTCCACTCTCTCTCTCAAACTGTCCCTTCCAGCAGGGTCACGCTCTGTGGCCCAGGTAGGAGAAGGGGAGAGAGTGGGTGGGAATTTCCTGCCAGGCGAGAGCAGTAGCAGGAGTCACAGAGATGGAGGTTGAGTGAGGTGCCCCGAGCTTCCACTGCCCACCCGTCCTGAGCCTGCACAGGGCCAGCTTCCATCTGCAAGTGATCCTGATCATTGGCAGACCTAGATTCAGATGCTGCACACCGAGGAGCTGTCAACGACATGAGTCATTTGTATCCAACAGTTTGCTTTGTGAGAACTAGCCTCTCCTTAGCACTTTAATCCGATGACTAAGGAAGGAGAGAAGAAAGTAAGTGACATTCAAAGTGGTTTTTAGCAAAACTAGTGTTTTCAAAGGTTGGGAAAGAAAGGTGCGATGACTCAAAGGAAATGAGGCTTTTGATGGGCTGTGGATGGCTTAGGGAATGGGTCTGAGCCCTCGCTGGGAGGCCGGGCCCCTGCACACTAGTGCTGGTTCAGATGCTGCGTTAGCTGTTTGCAGAGCTAATCAAATGCATAGGGAAAAGCAAAATAAAAGGGGGGAGGGTAGCACAAGTATTTTTTTAGGACTTTATTAACTATGATATGAGCTACACAATCATTGAAGTATTAATGGTAGGAAATTCATTATTCTGTTAGATTTCCTTATGCCTATTTTATAGTTTATTATTGCTTTCATATTTAATTACAATTATTAGGGTGATAAAGGGTGAAGCATCCTATCTTTTAAATATTTTGGATATCTCGAGTTACACAATCTGGTCTTGAGAAACTTTGCCAATCTCAACAGCTGGAACACACAGCGACTTGCTATGCCATTGAGTAGATTGAAAAAGGGAGGAAAACGCAACAATCTGCTTTGAGTAACCCCTAGATGACAGGCTTCCTGCTTGGTCCTTTAGCTGCATTCTTCCATATAATCTTTACAAGAACTGACTGAGCTTAATTGTGTTCCTCTTTTCATGAATAGATAAATAGGCAGAGATAGAGACAGAGCTATAGATACCTAAGTAGACTGAGGCACAGAAAGGCCAGTGACCTAAGATCACATAGAGAGTGAACTCACATCCAACTCTATCTCCCCTAAGGAGTACCCCGTCTCAGCTTCAGAATCTTTATCTCTCCAAGAAAGGAATTAAGTAGTTGGTTTCAAAAATACCTAGCCCCTGCTTCTTTACAGCTTAGCTTCGTTTGTGCTGGCATTTGGTTAAACTGGCTTAATCTGTGTAATACCATCAATGCATTTAAAATAAGGTCACTGAAGTTCACCCCCATCACCAGGGCATTTTGGGGGACACTTGAGCCTTAAAAAATAGTAACCAAATTCAAATTCTTAATCATCGCCAAGAGTTCTTGCTCCTGGCCACAGGCCCAGGCCCCAAGGTCTCCAGCCCGTGGTCACAGACAGAGGGGAGGAGCCACCACGCAGGCCGGGATGCGAGGGAGCATTTGTTCTTATGGACTGCACTGTGGCTGCTGAACATGGCGTGACTCCTGCCCTCTACCGACAGTCCTGAGCAGTGCCTGGTGCTCTGCCCCAGCCCCAGGGCCTACGGAGGGAGGGTACAGCAGTAGCCGGCGCCTGTCTGTTTTCATGGAACAGCTTGTTCTAGGGGGAGAAGGAGGAAGAAAACTAGATTGGGTGAGGAGGGTGGGAGTGTCAGGGAGGCAAATATTAATAATGTTATTGTGTCAATAAACTAATCTAAAGCTAAACAAAAAGTCATTACCTCTAGATCTTTCTGCTCCCTTCAGCACTTTGGAAATAGTATGTTCTCAACCAATCCGCGCTAATCATTGACTAGAAATTGATTGGGGAAAATTCTCTAGATGGAGAAGAAAAGGAAATACCTCTCACTGTCTCATTTGTATTTCATCAGTAGGAAAGAAGATAGCACATATAAAAAGGATGGAAAGGAGGGCCATATGTACAAATGCCCACAAGAACCGCCCCCAGGTCCTCCACTGGGACCTCAGTCAAAACATATTCAAACACAAAGTCATTGTTCCCATTCTTTTCATCCCTCAATTTGGCTCAGCCCAAACTTGCTCTGAAGACTGTCCCATCACTTATTTCAGGGGTAAATGCTAAAGGTAAGCCCATTAAATTTGATTAGTCAAGAATTATGTATACCATATATGCGCCAGTTGTTCCTGAACTTCCATCCAATTGGGCCATCTAATAGCCAATCTTGACTTCTATATTCCGTATCACCCAGTAGCACTGTCGCTCCATGGCATCTCTCAAACCCTCTCTCCATGGCTGCATGCACTGCACTCGCCGGGCTCGGCCCATCATGTCCCGCCTGGCCTCTGTCTTATGTCTCATCACTCCCAGACATGTCCTCCCACGATCTGATCGCAGGGAGCCCCTGACAGTGAAGTTCAGCCATGCTGCTCCCCGGCCTGAAATCCAACAGTTTTCCGTCCCCTCTCCACAAGGTCAATTTGATCTTCTCCCCAGAGAACTGGAAGCCCCGTGACACTCATTCATTTATTATAGTTCGTAAATATTTATTAAGCACCTCTAGTAATTTAGCCACTTGCTGACAAAGAGGGGTTTCATAGTGATGAAAACAGATACAGATCCTTATTCTCATGCAACTTGCATTCTAGAGTAGGGAGATAGGACAGCAAATTTGATAAATAAGTAAATTGTATGGTATGTTAATTGCTAAGGAAAAAAATAAAGCAGGCAAGAATGACAAGGAGTGCAGTGTTAAAGTGAAGGAGATAAGTTCCTGGATTACAGAAGGTGATCAGAGATGGCCTCACTGAGAATGACATTTTGAGTCACTTGAGACCTGAAGGGAATATGAGAACTGGGCATGCAGGCAGTTGGAGAATGGCATTCTAGACAAAGCAAGCAGTGAGTTCATGGGTTCTCGAAATAGCAGGGAGGCCAGAGTGGCCTGAGGGGAGTTCTAGAGGGAATGGTAACAGATGAGGTTAGAGAAGTAACCAGAAAGGGAGCAAGGATGTCATATCATCATGATCCTTACAAGGATCTGCAAAGTCTTTGGCTTTTTCTCTGCATGAGAAGGGAGACCATTGACAGGGTGTGGACAGAAGAGTACCAGGATCTGACTATTTCTTCAACAGGATCACTCTGGCCTGCTGTGCTGAGAATAGACAACTAAGGAACAAAAAGAGGAGCAGGAATGTGTCAATCAAGAACCAACTGTAAATGGTAACAATCCAAGCAAAGGACAAGGGTGGCCTGGGGCAACACAGAAGCTGCTCATCCACAGTATGTCATATGCAAGAGAAAGAGAGATAAAAACCAAACAACTGGAAGAATGGAGCTGTTTTGGCAGAAGAGCAGAAGGTTTTGGCAGATGGGTGGTTGTTTGGGGGAAATTCTCAGTAATCAGTTTTAATTATGTATTTAAATATTCAAGATGTCTCATAGACATTTAAGCAGATATGTCAAGTGGGCAATTAGATATAAGGCCTGGACTTCACATTCATCAGCATATACATGGTATTTAAAAACATGAGATTGAGTAAGACCAGCCACAGAATGAGTATAAATACCAAGAAAAGGAATCTCAGGATGGAGTTCTGGGGGACTGTGTTGGGGCATGTTTGAGAGATGAGAGGGCACCATAAAAAGAGACAAGAATGAGCAACTCACAGAGGCAGAGGGATCAGCATGCAAGAGTGCTATCTTATTTGCAAGTCTCAAAATCAGAGAGCAATCACTGTGCCAATTGCTATTGCCAAGACAGGTAAAGATAAGACTCAGACATCACTATCAGATTTTGCAAGATAAGGACATTGATGCCTTCAGAAGTACAATTTTGTGGCAGTACAGACACAAAGCCATGTTGGTGTGGGTTTAAGAAAAGGAAGTGGACATTTGAAGACCAAGTATTAATATATAAACATTTCCAAGGATTTGGTCAATCAAATGAGAGAGACAATAGGACAGGTAAAAAGAAGTCAGGTGAGAGATAGGTGCTCCACCTTGACCCAGAGAGTTTTTGTTTGTTTTGCTTTGTTTTCTTATTGTTGAATATTTGTTTTTAGTGCATGTAATAATTGCTTGTTTTGTGTGTTGAGGAGTCATCCAATAGAGCTGGAAAAATGGTGAAACAGGAGAGAGAAGGGAGAATGCTGGAGTGAGGTTCTCGAGTAGAGTACGAGTATCAGACCTTGGCTAGAACCATCAACTATTCATATTTGGCAACAGGAGGGAGATAAAATACAAAGACACAGATGTTGGCAGGGGAGTAATGTGCTGTTGAGAGTATACAGATGTTCTCTTCTGGATGCTACAGTTTTTACAAAAAAGAAAGCAAAGTCATTGACTGAGTGTGAAGACAAAGTTGCAATCGTTGGCAGCATCAGGAGAGAGGAAGAAGCATAAAATGGTCATCTAGGAGAACAGGAGAGTGGACGGGTTAAAAAATAGAGGGTGATCTAAGGGTTGGGCAGATCTAAGGGCTCCCCTGTGGTCATGATTCTAAGGGGATGATCTGGACTCTGCCTATCCTGTCGTGGGATCTGCCATCGCCTGCTGATTGTCCTCTGTCCAGAGACCACCGAGATTTCAGGGAGTGTCGACCACACATTGTGCTCTTTCAGAGCTGAGCCTATGCTCACATGGACCCTCTCTCCCCCCATCTCCCTTCTTCACCTAGTCACCCTCTACTCATCTTCAAGACTTAATTTACTCCTAATTTCCTCTGGGAAGCAAATTCCTCACTTTAATCCAGTTCAACGGTTATGAAACTTGAGCAGACTTTAGAACCTCCTGTTGCTTTCCCTTCTCCAACAGTTTCCATCGAGTAGATCTGGTGTGGACCTGAGAATGTGCATGTCTATCGAGGGCGTCAGTGGCACTGATGCTGCGGGAAATGGGAGCACATCTTGAGAACCACCATCTACTTCTTCCCAGGCTGGGGATAACTGTGAGCACTTGGCTCTATCCTTGGCGGGGGGCGGGGGGAGAAGCTCAGGAAAGTTGGATTGAGCAGCCAAGGTCCATTGGTTGAGTTTGAGAAAAAGAAAAGTCAGGCACCTGAATGGTAAATTCTCTCCCTTCTCGGTTAATCTTCACGTGGTGCATCCTTCTGTTGGCAAAGTTCTCTACATCAATGGTGAATACATGGGTTTCTTCCTTGCTTAGCTGATAGCGAACCTGTAAGCTTCCTTGAAAGAAAAATATTTGAAATTAGGATCAAACATGGTAGTAATAAAATGCAAAGTATGATTAGATTGTCTTTTAATTAATGTCTGCTGCTTTATAGCAACCCATGTCTCCATGCTTCCATCATTCAAATCTTTAAAATATATTACATATGTTCATTAGAGTCCATACAGAAATTTCTAAATAGAGCTGCAAAGTGAGAGAGAGAGAGAGAGAGAGAATGGTGTTATCTGAAACCAGAATACCAGTTAAAAAATAAAGTATCTATTTTGTAATTGGATTGTGAAACTTTAATAAGATAGAGTTAAGATCTGCACTCTTTTGTCAATTCCTACCACTTTCTATAACTCTCTTTTTTTCCTAATTGCTGTCTCCTTTTTAGATCTAAAGAAGAAAAGGAGAACCTGGTCCTGTTATCACCCCTGGTGTGTGACACCCCTGATTAGCGCATGGTGTCGTGAGGCACAGTGACTCACTTTAACCCTTTATAGACCATTGGAATATTCACATTGCATTAGGATAGTGTTTGTCAAATAGCTGTTTGCTATCTCTTGCAGGTCGGGACATCAATTTACTGGGTCTCAATCAGCATTTCTTATACAATGGGACAGAACCGAAAAAGAAATGTGAGAATCCCAGGAGAAATATTAAGGATAGAAGCATATCAGTTGTGTGTGTGTCTGTGTGTGTGTGTGTGTGTGTGTAAGAAATAGAGAGAGAAGGAGAATATCAGATCATAATGACAATGCAAAATGTTTGCTCAAGAGAGCTGTTAAAGGGTACAAAATACAGCTGGACAGGAGGAATGAGCATCAGTTTCTATACCACTGCAAGATGATTACAGTTAATAATGTATCATATAGTTTCCAGAAGCTAGAAGGATGATTTTGAATGTTTCCAACACAAAGAAATGATAAATACTTGAGATGATAGATATGCTAACTACCTTGATCTGATCACCATAAATTACGTTCTGAAGCATCACAACATACTGCATGAATACCTAAAATTAGTATTTGTCAATTAAAAAAATCTAAGATTTGAAAGCCACCCTACATAAGAAAATTGCCATAGGGACCAATCATTTATTGAGCGGCTACTTTATCTCAGGCACTGTGACAGGCACTTTTTCTCACTTAATCCTCTCCCAGCATCTCTGGCTGAGAGGATGGCATGGAGTAGCCCACGTGCACACGCTTGCCATCTTTTCCCTCCTGTGGTGGCCATCTGATCACCGCAGTCCATGTGCACCAAAAAGCTCTTGCCCAGGTCAAGTATCAGGATGGCACACAGTGGGATTACGGGCAGTGTCATAGCAGATGGGCAGTAGGGAGAAAGGGACATTCATTTAAATTTGAGCCAAGAAACACTAGGGTGACTCTGTCCCAGCCCCTCAGTGTTTCTCATGCTAAACAAAACAAATCCTGACCTTCCTCGGCCTGCCCATGGCTCACAGGCCACCAATCCCAGGCAGACAAGGGGTTTCTGAGGAACCGACAGGTCCATGTCTTATTCCGTCCTCACCCAAGTATTTAAATTCTTTTTTTAAAAGACTATTTGTTTTAAAAGTAAATTGCTACTCACGGAATTTCGGAATGCATGAGTGTGCAATAAGATTGAAAATAATCTAAGGCAGAGCAGGAAACAGTAGTCGGGCCGCGAGGTTGTCACCAGCGCTGCCAGCCGCGGGCGCTCTCTGCAGCGATCCCGGCTTTCTCTGCCGTCGCTTCTGACCATTACAGACTCCCAAATGTTACCATTTGTGTTGCCTTATCACTTAAAAATGGATCCCCGCCCCTGGCAGCAGGCGTGTGGGGCGCTGCGCGCAGACAGGGCGAGGCCCGCGGGCATGCTGGGCTGCCGGGAGCTGGCTCCTCTGGCTTCTAATCCTAAGAATCCGGGTGTTTCATACTCACTCGGCGCAATAAGGTAAACCAGCGTGTGATGATTATGTGCCAGGCAGGGTGACAAACGCCACATTCCCCACGGCTCTAGGACTCTCCCTCCCTCACCGTGTGGGAGACTCGCGCGCACGTTCTTCGCGCACTTTTCCCTTTCAGACACCACGTCGACTCTGCGTCCTCACTGTGTCTACCTGGTAGCCACCCCTCCGGGAACCCGCAACCCACCCAGGCCCTGTCTGCTCCAAGTTTGGGGGGACACCTCAGCGCGCCCTCGGGAGCCGCACCCAGATTCGCCCCGGCCGCGGAGCTTTGATGCGGCGGTGCCTGTCGCGTCCTGACGAGGGATCCCCAAACCCGCACCAACTCGTCCTCGCACGAACCCTGGGAGGAGCATGCGACTTCTCAGAATAAACTTGTCACCACAGGGCTGATTTCCAGTCCTCCATGAGGCACGGGGGTGAGCTGGAGAAGGGCCGGGCCGGCCGGTCGCTAACCCTTTACCCGCAGCTGCGCCCTCCGCGGCCACCCCTGCCCACGGTTCAGTGGCTCACCCGCCTCCAGCTGGGCTCTGCTCGCTCGTCTCTGCAGGCCCCCCGGGACCAGGGCTGTTCCCATCCTCAGACCCTCCTGTGCCGCCCCTGTGTGCTTGGTCTGCGCTCATCCATTCCCTCCTGAGAGCTCCCTCCCGCCTGCCACTGCGCCCACCACAGCGGGCGCCGCGTGCAGCCCCACAGACCTGAGCCGCAGGGCGAGGTGCTCTCCAGAAGTCCAGTAAATCAGAACACGGACGCACTGTTTTGGCCAGGGGTGCACTGCGACTTCTCTAACACACTGAAATGCATTTCTTTCCTATTTGGTCTCATTTTTTTTTTTTTGGTCTGTGTATATATTAGCATTGCTACAATATAAAGAGCACACCTCATTTTGTGTGAGTGTAAAGACAAAGATAAGATTTTCACAATGTGGAAATTAAAAATAAAACTGATTTGAGCCTTAGTTAGGCCCTCTTTTCCAAGTCTGCTCCTGAAATAAATATATTTATAATGGAACAACATTTTGTCACAAGCAAGTACCCTGTAAAAGTTTTAAGGTGTCTTATTAATGTGGGAGCACTCAAGTTATACCTAGCTGCTTCTTTTATAATATCTTCAGGCAAAATCCGTGTCATGATTTTTAGAATTAAACAACAAGTATTATCAATGCTGCTTAAAAACAAATGGATAAGCTATATTTTTAAAAAGTGTTTAAACAGACTAATAAGTAATCTTCCTCAAAGAGGAGGTGTCACACCCTGATGGACTTGCTGGTCCCCATCTGGACAGAACTGCACTCCCGGGCTTAGCATGCAAATCTCACAAGGACCGAGTTCCTGCTCATTACTCCACTTGCATCTGGAATGGTTCTTTTCTTTAATCTTCTCAATTTTACAGGTGAAGAAACAGCTGCTAGAAAGTGAATAACTTTACATTGTTCTTATAAAGTGATGGAGTCAAATTAAGAAACGAAATCCAGCTGGTTCTAAAGAGCCCACAATGGCCCATTAGGACCATCTTTGTCCAAAGGCCCTTCCATGACAACCCTTCTCATCCTTCAGAATTCAATGTAAGCCCACCCTGGCCTCGGCGAGGTGCCCTCTGCTGCTCCCGTAGGCCCTTCCATCACCTTTATCCTAGCAGGTGCTGTGTTGCACCATCTGTCTACCTGCCTCTCATATCACACAGGAGCTGGTAACTCCTTGGGGGTAGGGACATATCTTATCCATCCTTGGGTTCCCAGTCTGTGCCCATGGTAAGTCCTCAGTAAATTTGGAAGGAAGGGAAAAAGAAAAACAAAAGGAAAGAAGGAAGGAAGGAAGGAAGGAAGGAAGGAAGGAAGGAAGGAAGGAAGGAAGGAAGGAAGGAAGGAAGGAAGGAAGGAAGGAAGGAAGGAAGGAAGGAAGGGAGAGAGAGAAAAAAAAACAGGAAGAAGGAAAATAAAACAGGAAGGAAGGAAGGAAGGAAGGAAGGAAGGAAGGAAGGAAGGAAGGAAGGAAGGAAGGAAGGAAGCAAGGAAGGAAGGAAGGGAGGGAGGGAGGGAGGGAGGGAAATAATTCAGTGGGGCTTAGAAGTTTTTCATATATAAAGCAGTGACATCTCTGAAACAGCACAACTCTAAGTGGCACTTATTTTCAGTATGTCCAGGAACCAATTGCTCTGAGATGCTGCCTCTCCCTCATGCTTACTGGCTTGAGTTGGGTGTACATCTGCCTGGAAAATCCCAAGGATAACACGCCAGAGGAACTCAATAATTCTCACTGGCCCTTATGGAGCTGAGCAGTATCTGCCTGGTTTAGCCTCTTTCTCGCCTGTGTCTAAGGCTGTAATGTTTCAGGAAATTCATTCAGGTTTGTATACCCATGAACCTCCTAGAACCTTCTGCCTCCTGCCCATGTTTAGGATTCCAGCTCTTCTCCATGCATTTGGATTTGCCTTATATGCCTAATGCAATGGTTTTCAAATTCATTTCAAATTGAAACACTTTATTCAGATGATATCTACAGGGAAGGCTCCTACAGACACAGAAAATTGTGGAGCTGCTCCAGGCGAAATGTAGTGGGGCCTAGAGAGATTCTCCTGCAGCCATTGCCCTGTCCTCTTACCCACCCTCGCCCACAGCCTCAACAGAACTCCTTGGTCTCCCAGGAGCACAGTGGAAAACACTTGCTTCTTCAGAGAATAAGCTCAGTCTACTGGGATTTGGTCCATCTCCCCTCGATGGCTTCTCGTATCGTGCATTTGGGCCATGTGAGCCACAGTCCAAAATACAGCCCTCCTGGCTCTGGACTCCAGGTGAGGCCTGACAAGCTTCCCACGGAGTTCAGCTAAGCGTTAAGTTGATCAATGTCTGATTTTCTGTGCATATCTAGGTAGACATAACTGGCTCAGGAAAAAGCCTCATAGGTTAAAAAGAAACTATGCTTGTATCTCAGTGGTCCAAAAACATTACTTTTTGTTTATTTCACCTTTTCCCACTTTGCTAGTGTTCCTACTCTACTCTGTTTTCCACACTGCCATTACTGTGAATATCGTAACACTCTATTTGGTCATGTGACTCTAGTGCCTAAAAGATTCCAAGACTTCCTAATTCTACATGATAAATTACAACTTCTTAAGCTGACATTCAAGGCCTTTTTCTTTCCTTGCCAACTTTATCACATGTATATTGTTCATATCTTAAATCACACCCAAACACCCAGCATCAACCCAAATAATGCCTGTTCTTACCTTGGTAATGTTGGCATGTTTTTGTTTTGTTTCATTTTTATTTGCCCCTCAGCTGTAAACACCCCTTTGTCTCCTTATAAGAAGCTCTTCCTCATTATTTAAGACCCAGTTCATGTGACCCGGGTCCCTCTTTGCCCCTAAGACTGATACAATCTTTCTTTCACTACATTGCCACTGTGCTTGCTTATAATACCAATCTCGATTTATCAAGACTCTTTTGTCTTTCTCATCTCTTGAATTTAAGCTCCCCTAGGAGGAATAGTTGCTTATTTATCTTTGTGTCTAAAGAGAATAACACAGGGCTTGCTATCTTAAATCTCCAGAAGACATTTGTTGAATAAAATAGCCACTATGGAAAAATGTTATCATCACTTCACCAAAATTATAAACTCATATTTATTCAATGCCTGCTGTGTGTAAGACACAAGAGAAACAAATTGCTAAAATGCTGTAGTTCTATCTTCAAAGAGCTTATAATCTATTTGAAGGAGACAAGAGCAACAGTCACACTTGCTGCTATGATGCGCCTATCATATAGTAGATATTTTACCTCTTACTAAAGATATTTTTTTTCATCAAATCCTCAGATTAGGAAATGGAATTTCAGAGAGGCAAAAAACTTCCACAAGTAAAAATATAATAATAATATTCAATCCCAGAAGTACATAACTTAAAAGTGTGTAAAGCATGTGCTTCCTCCATGATACTATGATGCCTCCAAAGAGAGGTGGCTAATAGCACAGGAAGACGAGTGGATGGGAAGAGAAACAGATTCAGACGAGCAGGGGGCTAGTTAGAGGATTTGACAGAACAGAATGCATGTTTGGGGTCAAAAACAATAAGTAATTACAAAGGTTGAAGCAATCAGAAAGAGCTTTTCAGAGAAAGAGATTTACTGAAGGAAGGTAGAACTAGAGTTGAGAGAAAAAAGTGATCCACCACGTAGCGGTAGCGACATAAACAGCAACGTGGCTGGACTTTGGCATACCTGAAGCAGTAGAACTGTGGGCCAGTAGAGCTGATGAGAACCTCAGCAGGCATTTCCCTAACCAATGTCCTCATTTTAAAAACAGGAGAATCATGCCACTGCAAGGTGAGCAGGAATGTGGGAGAGAATGGTAAAGGGAGAGTCCAGACTGCGCTGGCTTGTGCTAGAATGCCAAGGAATTTGAACTTATGGAGCTTAACACAGTTGCAGCTGGACTGATCGACACGAAGTGATTTTTTAAGCACATTAGCCTGGGTACCACAATGTGCACGTCAGATCTAAAGAGAGAAACAGGAAACACTACGGGCTATCACTACATCAAAGGGAAGATTGACCGAGGTTTTGGAGCACCACTGTGGAGCCGGAGCCGCTTCTCTTATTTTCCTCTGGTAGAGCATTGCCAATTTCTTGCTTTTCCATTTCACTTGGAAAGAAGGGGCTCTTCCACATGTAGATGCCTTTTCAGTCTGTGTCAGTCCATATCAATCCATACCAATCAGACTTGCACAGCCTCTTAGGCAAGTGTTAGTTTCCACTACCCAGATCATCCTCCCTGGCCAGCTCCTCTGCCAGCCTTCGCCATATACACAGGGGACCCTCATCCACTGACTGCTCAGTTGGAGTTCTAGGAGCCGCCCCATTTCCGCTGTTCCGTTTCCCTCACCAACAGCCCTCCACACACGTCCCACATCCCAGTCATCAACAGCTGCCTGGTCTCTGCAAAACAAATCCTGTATCTCTTTCCAGCTCCACCACTGCACTGCAAAGACTTGGCCACTGCCACACATCTGAACTGGCCACCTGCGTTCCAGTCTTCCCTCCCCACCGCACCCCACCCATCCATCCCCTACAGCAGTCAAAATAAGCATTTAAATTGTAAATCAAGTGCCACTGCTTAAAATGTGTAATGGCTCTCCAAAGCACTCAGAGTAAACATCCAAATTCTTTCACATGACCTGCAAGAATCTACATGATCTTCACCTCTGCGATCTCATTTCATTCCACAATTGCCCTCACTCACTAAGTTCCAACTATGACTGACCTAGTTGATGTTCCCCTAATATTCCCCATTCACTCCGGCTGCAGAGAATTTATTCCCCCTGTTCTCCCACCTGGAATGCTTATCTTACAGAGCTATGCCAGAAGCCCTTTCTCATTCGTGTCCTAGATCCAGCATGATCCACACAGCAATGCCTTCTGCGGCTACGCACATGCATCTTGGTACTGCCAAACTGTCAGGCATGATGATTGATCAGTGCAACATGGGATTAATGTCAGACTTCAGTATTTGTTATTACTAATAATTGCAACCCACTATAATTCCAATGATAAAAAATTCCATTCTTTGGCTATAACCTCCTCCCTTTCCACTTCCCCTAATACCTGGACTCCCCCAACACTTAGAGTGAGGATTAACCTCACCAGCGACTCAGTGCTCCTCAACCCATTGTGCCTCTTCTCTCTCCTTTTCCAGCTCAAATCTCCTGCCCGTCACTGGCCTCTAGGATAATACATAGTCTCAATTCCCTGAGCATGTTCTTGCTTCTGGAATGTGGTATTTGCTTGGCAGAACCGTAACTACTTTACTCCTGCTCAGTTTACCTGGCAGAAGAAACACAAACCATGCGATTGTTCACAGCCGCTTTAAACCCATGACTGCCAACTTCGAGTGGGCTTTCCCATGCCCGGCAAGCTCGGTGCAGTCCTGTGCCCATTCACCTCATTAAATGGCTCAGACAGCCATTTAATGTCTTCCTCCATTTCTTAGATCTCCAGCACGGTCTTCTCCTTCCTCACGCTCAGCTAATAACCACGGCTCCTGCTTCTCTAACAAAACTGAAGCAACTAGACAAGAACTTCTACAAAGTTCTCCTGCACCCACATTACTGCCCTGTCACTTCCTGCCCCACATGCTCTGACTTTCTATTAATTTAGATAAGCCGTCCACTTCTCACCCAATGCCGCCCCAGGGCTCCTTCTCAGCCTCTCGCCTTCTCAAGGACGCTGCTCAGACCGCACCCTCCTCCTTTATAATTTGTTTTTAAATTTCATCTCTCCACTACATCATGCCATTAGCATTTTTCCTATCTTAACAGAAAAAAGTCTTTAACTTTCTTAACTTTGGCTATTGTCACATTTTTCTGTTCTCTTCTGGTTTACAATAAAACTCCTGAGGCATTATTTATACTTTCTTTCTCCAATCCCTCCTTCCTTTTGCTCTTAAACTCACTGCAGTCAGATTCCACCCTGGGCCCCCACCACTTCCACGGCCAAGACCACCCGTGACCTGCACGTTGATAAATCCGATTTTCCCTTTACGACCCTCATCTTGCTCTCCTTAGTATTCCAGAGTCTTTTCTTCTTTGCCTAAAACTCTCCACTTCCAGAACATTTCTCCCCCCTGGTTTTCTTCCTGCATTAGTGGTCGCTCCTTCTCTGTCCTCTGCCGCCCGCCCACTGTCTCGCCTTCCTGATGGAGAAGCGCCGGGCGGGGCGCAGTCTATGACCGTCTCTTCTGTCCCCACCCGCTGCTGCCATAGTCTCTTTGGGTGGTGGCTGCATTTACCAGCTCCTTAGTTCCCTGGCGCCACCGTCACAACGTGGTTGGAAGCTGGAAGTCTGAAATCAAAGTGTCAGCAGGTTCCTGCTTCCGCTCACGGCTCCAGGGGAAAAGCCGCCCTGGGGTCTTGCGGCCTCTGGTGGCTCCTGACAATCCTTGGCACTCCTCAGCGGGCAGCTGCGCCATCCACTCTCTGCTCCCGCCACCCTGTCGCAGGGAGCTCTTCCCTCTGTGCGTCTCTGGTCTCTGTACCCACAACTCCTCCTCCTTAAAAGGACTCCGGTCACTGCCTTTGGGGCCCACTCTAATCCAGCATGGTCTCATTTTAGCTTCATCACATCTGTTGAGGACTTATTTCCAAAGAGGTCACAATCTGAGTTCCAGGTAGACGTGAATTTTGGGGGGGCAAACTTAAGTACCTATTGTTATTGTTATTACCGATACTATTAAAATATCATTGGTTGCCCATTTTGTTTTAGGGACTGTCTTAAATGCTTTCCTCACATTTTGTCATTTCGTCTTAAAATATGACACATTATGATGTTATGCTAATTTTAGGGTAATTTTACATAAGCTAATTTTACATATAAGGGACATTTGGGTGTGTCTAATAGGGTTGGGCATTTAAACAGCAGCCATTTCATGCGGGTTTTCCCTTTGATTTGACTGTGACCTATGTTTTCCTGGATGTTAGCGGCCATGCTTGACATTTTTCCTTAGCACCTGTCATATATAAATAAAACATTTAATAAAAACTTTTAAATGAAGATATATGACAATCTCAGTTAGACTTCACAGAGAAAACACAATTTTTGGCTATTTTGAAGCCAAACTCCATTGTTCAGGCTTGTCCTCAAAACATTACATGCACAATTGAATGTTAGATGCAATGAGACATTGATAAAATAAATTATATTAATAGAAAACACAAATAAATAGACAGATAGCTCATGTTCATAAACTGGATGAATTAATATTGTTTAAATATCCATACCACCTAAAGTGATCTAAAGATTCAATGAAATCTCTATCAAAATGCAATGGCATTTTGCAAAGAAATAGAAAAAACAATCTTAGAATTCATATGGAACCAAAAAAGATCCCAAATAGTGAAATCAATTTTGAGAAAGAAGAAAAAAGCTGGAGGCATTACATTCGCTGATTTCAAACTACATAAAAAATCATAGTAATCAAAACAGTATGGCACATAAAAACTGACACATAAGCAAATGTAACAGAACAGAGAGCCCAGAAATAAATCTGTACAACTACAGTCAACTGATATTTGAAAAGGGCAGCAAGAATACACAATGGGCCAAAAACAGTATTTTAAATAAATGGTGTTGGAAAAACTGTATATATACCCATGCAAGCAAACAAAATTAGATCCTTATCTCATATCATATATAAAAGTTAACTTGAAATGGATTAAAATCTTAAATATAAGATCTGAAAACATCAGAGAAAATCTCCTTGACATTGGTCTTGGCAATGGTTTTTTGGATATGACACTAAAAGCATAGTCAACAAAAACAAAAATAAACAAGTGAGACTACATCAAACTAAAAATCTTCTGCACAGCAAAGAAAATAATCAATAAAATTAAAAGGTGAACTACAGAGTAGGAGAAACTATTTGCAAACTATATATCTGATAAGGAGTTAATATCCAAAATATATAAGGAACTCAAACCACACAATAGCAAAAAACACCAAATAACCTTATTAGAAACTGGGCAAATGACCTGAATAGACATTTTTCCAAAGGAAACAAATGATGAACAGGAGTATGATATGGTGCTCAATAACACTGCTTATCAGAGAAATGCAAATCAAAACCACAATAAGGTATCACCTCACACCTCCCAGGATGGCTATTTCAAAAAAGGCAATAGATAACACATGTTGGCGAGGGTGTGGGGAAAAGGGAACCCTTGTGCACTGTTGCTGGAAACGGAAACTTGTACAGCCGTTAGGAACAGTATTGAGGCTCCTCAACACATTAAAAATAGAACTACCATATGATCCAGCAATCCCACTTCTGGATATATATACAAAGGCAAGAAAACCTGTATCTCAAAGAGCTATCTTCACCCACATGGTCATTTCAGCTTTATTTATAGTAGGCAACACATCAAAACACCCTAAATGACCACTGAGGAATGAATACATAAAGAAAATGTGGTATGTGCATGTGTGTGTCTGTATATACACACATGCATATATACACACACGAGTATATATACATGTACACATATGTAAACACACATATATACATATAGTGGACTGTTATTCAGACAAATAAAGAAGGAAATCCTTCCATTCCCAACAACATGTATAATCTCAAAAGACATTATGCTGAGTGAAATAAACTAGACACAGAAAGGCAAATACTGTATGTTCTTATTTCTGTGTGAAAGGTAAAAAGTAGAACTCATAGAAGCAGAGAGTAGACTGGTGATTGCCAGAGGCTTGGGGAAATGGGGAGACGTTGGTCAAAGAGTACAGACGTCCAGTTATAAAGTGCACAAGTTTTGGCAATCTAATGTACAGCATGAGTGGTGATGGATGTGTTAATTAATTTGACTTTGATAATCATTTCACAACGTATACATCTATCCAATCATCACATTGTACATCTTGAATGTATTCAATTTTTATTTGTCAAGTAAACTTTTAAAAAATACAAATGCGATGACTTCAAGTTTTTAAAAAATCAAATATTTTTAAGCTGTTTGGGAAAAGAGACATTTTATGCTTTAAAAATTGCAAATTCTATGGCAGATAAAGTCACTTTTTATAGTAAAAGTAAACATTAAGGTTTTTCTCCATAGTTTCTATCTTGGGCAAGGTGAGGGCAGATTAGAACTGAAAAGAATCAGCTATCTAAAGAAAATATTCTCAGCTATTTGAGAATTTCTCATGAGTCAGTAACTGCAATGTGCTGAGCATTCCCAGATTCACTCAGCTATGATGGTTTTCTAGGGCTCAATTCATTTCCTATTCAAAAACAACCTTGAAAACTCTCAGAGGAAGTAATAAGCAGGTACCAAATCCTCCATTCAGTGATGGGTTCTGGTTTACTTTATTCAGCCCTATTCTAAGCATCTTAATAAGCAACAATTATCTTCTTCTATTTCAGTGCTTCTGTTTACGTTTGCACAAAATATTCCACAACCTGTCTTACCTTTAACTCAAAAGGCATTTGCATAGAGAAAGAGCCCCATTACTGGGAATGAATGCAGACCAATTGCTACTCTCCTGTGGGACTCTGTTCTGATCAGTTTTCCTATTGCCTGCTTCATTGAATGGCAGCCTTCTTTCAAGGAAAGAAAAATACACTGAATTACCAAATTAGAAGTTTTTTTTAATTTTCATTTTTCTGTTGATATGTACAAGTAAAATGAAACAGGCTCCTTGGGGCAGGCTTGCCCTCTGAATTCAGTCTCTGCAGCATGTGTAAAAGGTGCACACCATAAAACTCCATGGGAGAAACTGGCTCATGTTTTATGTGCTTAGAGGTTTCATTGAGCTACTAAAGATCTGTTTTTGTTTCATCTGAGACCCAATTAGAGTTTACTTACATTTATAAATGCTCTTCTCATATATATATATATATATATATATATATATATATATATATATATATATAATGTATGGGATTTGAAGGCAATAATCATTAGGATCCAACATAGTAATTAGTGTTTAAAGTATTCAGGATGCAGGATGAGACAGCTTTGTAAATTTTATGTTCACTTCTTATGATCCAATTGCTTTTAAATGTAGATGCTTTTGATAATTACACTTAAAACTTTATAATATTCAGAACTAATGTTAGGCATTGTGTGTTTTTGAACAATTTTTAAAAGTTTGGATGACCACAGATATTGACAGTATACAGCAATGCAATTTTACAAAAACGTTAGGTCACAATTTGTGGTTTGTTACCTGGTTGGCTGAAATGCCACTGAAAGTGATGACTTCTTCCTAAGAAGGAGAAGAAAGAGCTCATGCTCATTTTGTTACATCTCTGTGGGCCTAGGACAGGACTTGGCCCGAGCAGTCCCTCCACCAACACGCAGCATCCAGAAGGTCAGCACCCACCCTGTGCCAGGGATGAGCATATGAACACTGGCTAGAGAAGTAGGCACAGCCTTTCAAGATGCAACCTAGCCAGTGACTCAGGACAATAGCACACTGTCACAGTACAGTGAAGAAAAACGCCCGCAGGGAATATGCACAAGTGGGAGAATCAGAAACTCAGCACAGGCCTGGAAGAAGAGATAAACCCTGAATTGGAGTCTTGAAATCCACATAAAAATTAGCCATGAGGACAAAAGGGCAACAGAGGGTTTTACTGGAGGTAAGAGCATGTCCAAGGCAGGGGGCTGGAAGAAAGGATGGATGCGTGTCTGTGGTTGGGTGGAAGGGAAGGGTATGTAGGCGGGACGTAAGTAGAAGACAGCACGTGCAAAGAAGTTTGAGAGCGAAACACAACTCTGATACTTTAAGGACGACATTACCTGTATGGAGCCATGATATTTTTGTAAACCTATCATATTGCTTTTTCTAGATGTTACTTAATAAAGATAATTTCAAAAGAAGTGCTGCTGTAGATGGAAGCTCTGATACATTTCCCAAGGACATCGTTCCAGGCAGTGGGGAGTGCGGTGATTTGACCCACAGCACAAATGCATCCACCTGCCAGGCAGCTGAGCCTTAGTGTCTTCAATACCCAGGTCTAGGACGTGTCCTCAGCTTCTCATATTGTGCACACCACTTAATAAGCATTCAAAAAAAATGTCTTGGGCTCAGAATGATATTTCCTAAAGTTTAAAAATGTAAAGGTTGTAACTTGGTTAGAATGGCTCCCTACTCCTGGGTTCTCATGTTTTCCTTGTGTCTGTCAGCCCTATGCAGCCAGCCAAGAACAGAGAAGACAGAGCAGTTAGTACTGGCTTCAGGCACTTCTATAAATGAAAATATAAATGACGGTCCATTAGAGATTATTTCCTAAACCATTTTCTAAAATCAGTAACAAACAGTGCAACTTGCTCATGAATAACTTCAGGCCCTTTCCACAATGCACAGTCAAGACATAAGCAATATGGGAAAACAAGCACCACGTGTCCTCACCATCAAATTGGTATTAACAGACTTAACTGACCAACACTTAAGTGCACATGTTGTAGTAACATTCATCGGATGTTGAGCAGATGAGGGGAGGGGTGGGTATATTCACACCTAATGCATACAGTGTCCACCATCTGGCGGATGGACACACTTGAAGCTCTGACTCCGGTGTGGCAAAGGCAATGTATGTAACCAAAACATTTGTATCCCCATAATATGCTGAAATTTTAAAAAATTTTAAAAAGTAAAAAAAAAACCACATAACTAATAATCATAGGATCTTACTTATTGTCATGAAGACAATCAGGTCAAGAACTTTCCTGGTTGGGGGGCTCCGAGTTCTGCTTCTCACACCCTTCCTGGTCTGTGATGTGACAATGCTGTGAGTGGCCAACAGGTGCTTATTATGAGCACCTGGGACTACACAGCCACAGGCCCCTGCTCTCATGGAGCTCCTACCTACCAGGGAGTCATCTACAAACAAAAACATACTATGACCCAGAGAAAATGTGCCAATATCTGTAAGCAGAGAGAGGACCAGCTTATTCAAAAGAGTCTTCCTAATATTCTGTCATCCCTGAGCCAGTCCACGGCCTTCCCACTGACCACGCTTCCCCTGGCACCCTCCCCAAGACCAACAACGAATTTGTCTTCCGCCACCATGCCTGTGTTGTCACTTCACTGTGAAGAGGCCTCCCTACGTGTTCTCGTAATAAAATCCAATACAATCCCATGCCTGGCCCGTGTTCTCTCATCTCAATGCACTGTGCCTCTGAGTCCTATCGCCAGGAGTTTTCTCCCCATGTCCTATACTCCGTCCTAAGGACGCCCACACCCTCTCAAGTTTTATTATTGTCCCCCACTGTCCCTTACACAGAGTAGGAGCTGCTCTAAGCAGCTGCCAAAGGAGAGAATGCATGCATTCCAAAAGACCTGCTCATTGAAAGAAAACGGTGTCATTTTTTCACTATGTCAATATATTTGTTCACGTACAGCAAAGTTGAAAAAGAAACAAGTGTGCTTTTGTTGAGAGAAAAATAAAGCGTAATTGTGTTTGGGTTTCCCTGACATTTAGCAGAGATCCCAGGCCTCTCTGAGCAGCCCTGCGACACTGGCAGTGCATCCTAGCTCGGAGAAGAGTGGGGAGGTCCTGACAGGAAGCTCAGTGCTCCCTGCACAGCTAGGCTGCATCATTATTTTTGTCATTGTTAAAATGATTCTGAAAAGAACCCTATTAATCCAGCGCCATTATTAAGAGCCCCATTTGCACAACAGGGAATTGGAAAGAAGCACGTGTGCCGTTGAACGCTGGCACGCAGCCTGGAGCGCAGGTTCCATCGCCAAGTGATAGCAATGGGACGTGTGTAACTTGCTATGTAGGCAGCAGTCTAAGAATTCTGGAAGACCTAGTCCTTATCTCAAGTTCAAATTCTGCCTAGCAGAGGGGAAATTTTGGAAAAGATGAATTCCTCGGAGAAGTATGTTTGTATAGAAAAGAACCAATGGTTCTTATTTATTTACTGTTTCGTGAACAGCACTGTGCCTAAAATATTACATCTGCTAGAGACACTAATCCAAGTGCAGACGACTTCTGTGTTCAACCCGATAGCAGTAACGGCCCAGGTGATGCCGCCACCCCTTTCTGGGGGAGGGAGGGACTGGAAATAGAGCAAGCTGTGACACAAATGGGCCCTCCGCTCTGCATACCTTTCATCTCATAACTTGCTTCAGTAGAAAAAAAAAGAGTTATTTTAGCCAAAGTTGGGATTGAGTCACTAAGGTGCTTCAAAGCCAATAATGAACTCAGAATTATAGAACTGAAGCCCATGTTTTGAACATTCCCTTTCCCCTTAACTTTTTTGTTGATTAATGAGAATCTCTGATGGTCCAAAGTTAGTACAAAGCCAAGGTTTTCCTTCTAAAAGCCATTTAGCGTCACCTACCTGGTGTTTCAATTTCAGTGACAAAGTCAGACCCTCATACATTCAGGTTCCGCTTTGGTAAAATTGGGCCTGTCTATAGTCCACAGTCCCCTCTCGCAGGGGGAGCTGAGAGGTGCTTCCTCTCGCCTTTAGGTTGGGAGGGCTTTGCTACTGGTAGAATGCTGAGAGAGGCATAAATTTAAGTCCTTAGAGATGGGTGTCTTAGAAATCAAAGGCATTATTTGTTATTTGCAATTCATATTTGCAAAGTG
Organism: Microcebus murinus; assembly: GCF_040939455.1. Classification (NCBI taxonomy): domain Eukaryota; kingdom Metazoa; phylum Chordata; class Mammalia; order Primates; family Cheirogaleidae; genus Microcebus; species Microcebus murinus. The sequence continues at coordinate 6,040,480 of NC_134111.1, forward strand.
CTTCAAGCTCCCCAGGGAAAGCTGGAATGCAAACTCGAGGTATGTGTGTAATTAATAACTCTTCAGTGGGGATTATGGCCTCTCCGGGTAAGAGCGCATTTGTACACTGACACTCACATAAGAAAGTAAAATGATTTCAAAACAACACAGGGCTTATCCCCCCTGGATGCAGGGAGAATTCATCTGCAGAACGCTCAAGAACATGGATGGGAGCTATCACAGACACGCACATTGCAATCCACTCTCACGCTGGAGCCCACAGCACGATGCACACTGAGTTGAGAGGTGACTCTGCCACGCTTACTTGAGATGGGCAGGAAGGAGCGTGATAGTCGTTAGGACTAAATGTGCCAGGATCCTTTCCCAGAGAATCGCGAACCAACACAGAAACCAAATCGCCATTCCCAATTCTTCTCTGTGTAAATAGTCCACAAGATTAACAGACGTATCTGACAATGAAAACTTGTAAGGGGATGAGCTGTCTGTAACAGGAATAGTTTCACTGTAGAAGCTGCTTTTATTTTTACGTGACATTATGGTTTTGATATCTGCTCTGACATATTAGCTTCTAACTAATATTAATAACAATACACAACTGTATTTGTGTGGGGTTTTACAAAGCAGTTTGTTAGCCACTCATCAATTCTAGAATCTTTCATCAGAGTTCTAAGGTGAATAACTTTCTAAAATCTGCTTTTACACTTTTTATTGATTTATTGCTATAGTCATGCCCTAGAAACTGTTATCTTTTTCCTAGTGTCTGTTTTTCTCTCTTGTATTTTCCCTATCTTTAAATCTTTCTTTTGTTGACCACTGACCACAGAATAAAGCAGAATAAAGGTGCAGTTTCTTACCATGGGTTACCAACCACAGTTCCAATTCTTTTTTTTTTTCTCCCTCTAATGTATCCTCAATAATCTCAGCGGGCATTGGTGCCCTTCTTATTGATGGCAGTATGTGTGATCTGGGCCAAGAGATACAGCCCCTCTGTGCATCTCTGGTAGGTCAGTTAGGAGAGAGAGAGTTAGGTGGGTATTCTTTACTGTGTGAGTTTTGACAAGTCATTTGGCCCTTTGGCGTTTGCTGCAAAACAAGGATATTAATGTCTACTTCACAGATGTTTTGTTAGATTTTTTTTTAAAAAATGTAATGTTACAGCTTAGCACAGCACATAACTGACACTTGACATGCAGGAATGGTGCAGAAGCCTGACACTAGTACCACGCCTGGGGACAGGGTAGTGCCTAATGCCATCCCAGGGTCGGATTCTATGCCTCAGACCTCCAAGGCCACACCAGACTCTCTTGCATGGATCTGGATGTGGCTACCTGGAGGATGCTCACCTCCAAGCAAGCTCCTCTGCACTCTTGGAGCTTGGCAAGGAGTTGCCACGAAGGACCTTTGCCAAGTTCTGCAACAGTCCTAGCTACTTGTGACGCGTATCTAAGGCCTTAATTTTTTTTTTCTTTTTTGGAATGTTTAGATCTAACAATTCCACATCTAGGAATTTACCCAGGGCAATAATTGAGACCCCAAATATTGAGCAGTAGGCAATTAAGTTTATGACCAATTTTGGTGAAAAAAAGTAGCAAAACATTAAAATCAAACTAACGTTTCTAACAGTGTTAGCCTAATAATAAAAAAGTAAACAAACTATATAATCTAATATAATTTATCTGCTAACATATAACAATATGTAAAGATGTCCACAACATAATATAAATGAAAGTAATTCTAAAACAGTATGTATAGTGTGATTACATTTGCATTTCAATATCCATAGATAGATAAAGTCAACATATTATGATTTCTGTTTTACATATCCTGCTAAATGCTTTACTCCCTTATCTTTAATCCTCACCATAACCCTTAGAGGTAGATGTTATTATTTTTATTTTATAGATGAGAAAACAAAGGTTCAAAGCATCTTATGACTTGACTAGGGTCGCTAGAGCACTGGATGTAAACAAAAATTTTAGCCTGTTTATCTTGGTGATAGGATTTAGCGTGATTTGTTCTTTCCCTCCTTCCTTCAGGCAGAGTCTTATTCTTTTGTCCCACCCGGGTAGAGTGCCGTGGACCTTGGACCTCAAGAGATCCTTGGACCTCACAGCAACCTCAGACTCCTGGGCTCAGGAGATCTTCCTGCCTTAGCCTCCTGAATAACTGGGATTACAGGCATGCACCACCATGCCTGGCTAATTTTTTTCTATTTTTGGTGGAGAAGGGTATCACTCTTGCTCAGGCTGGTCTCAAACTCCTGACCTCAAGCAATCCTCCCGCCTTGGCCTCCCAGAGTGCTGGGATTACAGGAGTGAGCCACCATGCCCGGCCTTGTTATTTCTTCTTTTTGCATATATGTGTTTTAACTTTTCTTCGGTAAGTATGCATAAGTTCTAAGTTATTTTAAAGCTGTCTTTAAAGCAGGTACATAGAGGAAGGTATTGAGGACACACCTGCAGATAGGTAAGTGGCACCCTCAGTGCCATAGCGCATTTGACTTCACGGCTAAGATTTCACAAGAGCTCCCTTGGCGTGACTTAGGGGAGTCCGCTGTCCTGTTACTTACAGATCGCCCCGCACCAGCCCCCTGCTTCCGTTGCCATTCAGCAAGACATATCTCCTGGCAGCTTGCGGAGACCTTCTGCTGTGACACCTCCCGTTACAGCCTGGGATATTTAAACATTGAACTACTTCTTTCCATGTGGAACAGCTGGCTAGGAAACCTGTGCCTTAATTAGCTTTTCTCCCTGGGGATTTGTGCTCAGTAAATTCACTCTTCAAAGAAAGTACAGCTGGTGAGATGAAACAACAGAGTCAATTATCTAAAATTTCCTTTTTAACGGAAACATCGTTTGTGCATCTATGTGGTAGGGGGCGAAGAGGAGTTATTTGTATTAAAGACACTAGACATTGCCTTTAGATTGAAACATCCAAAGTTAAAGTTTGTGCCATAGTGGCCAAGAGCATGGATTTTAGGGGGAGTATCTGGTGCAAATCTTGTATCTGCCACTTTATCAGCAATTTGAAACCACTCTGCATCAGTTTCATGATTTGAAATGATACATAGTATCTATCACATAGGATTGCACATGGTGCCTGGAATATAGTCAATTGCTAACATTTGTTCCCTTGTAACCATCTTTTGTCTCTTGCATTGGTGTGCAAGGCACATAATAGGTCCTTGGTAAACATCTGTTGAACAAATGCTTGCATTACACTTATAGAGAAGCCATTTCTCGGGCAAATTCAACTATCCAAACACAGCTTAGAAGGGCCTGAGAGGAAAAGGGAATTTGAATTTTTTAAAAAACTCCTATATGGCAGGCATGGCTTTAGGTATTCTGCAATATTCTTCCATTCCTCCTTATTTATATCACAACAGTTTTTTAAGAAAATGAGACATAGACATTATTATCAAACTTTATGACCATGGCAACAGTCTCTGAGAGTAACCTTGCAAGGTGACAGCAGTGGTAGCCTCAGGTGTCACACTACAACGTCCCTCCTGTCACCTGCGCTGACATCCCAGCTCATGCCCTCTGGGTGCGACTTGGTGGAAGAGCCGCTCAGAGCCGACTCAGAGACCATTTGCCCACCAGCTCACCCAGCCAGAGAAAATCAGAGGCGTCAAGCTCAAGGGCTCCCCTACATGAAGAGCCTTGGTCCGAGACAGATGACAGCAAGGCAGGAGAAAACCTACAAACACAGACAAGAGGACTCGGCTGCCCTAAGGACTACTCCGTTATGCATAAAATAAGCATTATGTTCCTTAGCCTGACATAGCGCTACTTAGGAAAGGCTACATCATGTTTAGTTGGTAATTGCAATAAAGAGGAAAATGTATTATGTAATACAAATACTGAAATAGTGGCATTTTATTATTTACAAATAAAATAAGAATACAAGCGGGTCCAGTCTCCTGGCTTCCTTCCTTTGCCCTCAGGGACAGCTACCCTTGGGTGCAGGACTGAGGTACTGCCGTCCCTTCCTCTGCTTTCAGTCTCGCCAGGGAACACGACTGCAGAAGGATGTCTCAGTTTTCACAGTTATTCTGGGGGACAGCAGGCCAGGTCAGGCCTCAGGGCTTTCTCATCACAGTATCTGCACTGACCCTGGAGTGCACCGACCCTGGAGTTGCTCAGAAGCTGTAACTGTCCCAGGGCCCCCGGCCTGTCAGGGTTCAGGGGACATGGAGCTGCAAACCCCTCTGACCCACGAGCAGCACACAGTGTGCCACGGGACACGGGGGGAGAGCTTGCCCAGTGGTGCCGAGGTTTTCCGACGATGGGAATCCTCAAAGGCTCTTATTAATAATCGGCATTCCTGGGCCTCAGCACAGACCCCCTGAAGCGGGTCCTCAGGAAGAGGCCCAGGAAGGTGCACTTAACCCGCTGCCCAGGTCAGTCCTTCCTCAGGAGTGTTTCAGAAATATTACCTGGCTATGGCAGCAGTTTTCAAACCTGGTTTAGAATTACCTGGAGGGCTGAACTCATAGAGCTGGGCCCAGCCCAGGGTCCCAGTTCAGCAGGTCTGTGAAGATGGGAGCTGGGACGGGGCATCGAAAGTTGCAATTCTATCAAGTTCCCAGGCGAAGCCGATGCTGTTGGTCCAGGGACCACACCCACAGAACTGCTGGTTCCGAGACTGGTCTGACCCCGCAGCAAAGCAGGACAGAGAGAAGAGGGAAGCCCAGGCTGCATCCCAGAATATCGTGGTCAGAGGCTGGGGAGGGGCATTGGGCCTGGAAGCCCCACTCGCTTTCTCATCCCCCCATCTTCTCCCTTCTGCCCCTACCATACACATCTCTGGGTTTCCTTAATGCCAGCCCTTCCAGTTCTAAACTTACTCACCTCACCGACACACCTGAACATGCGTGGGCCCCGGCCGAGTCTGAGAAAAGGCTGTGTAACTAACCTGGGATATTTACTCTCACTACTAACCCAGGAAATGAGAATTAAAACAACAAGATAAATACTTTGGAAAGGTTTTAAACAGGGTAGGAATATGATCATAACATTTCTTAAACTAAGGCACCTCTTTCAGTATTTCATATTTAATGTAGTCATAACTCTCTGAGTAAGGTCTCAAAATCCAAACAATTCAGAATTTTAAAGTTGCAACTTGAAGTTAATACATGAATTATATTAATATAATATGTAATTATATGTTTATATAAAAAAGCAGAGTATACTAAAATACAAGAATACCCCAAACAATAGTGAATTGTGCTGCCATAAACATTTGGGTGCAGATGTCTGTATAATAGAATGTCTTATGCTCTATTGGGTAGATGCTTAATAATGCTATTGCGGGATCGAATAGTATTCCTATTTTTAGCTCTTTGAGGTTTCTCCAAATTCTTTTCCACAAAGGTTGCACTAATTTGCATCATCAGTGTAAGAGTGTTCCTATCTCTCCACATCCTTGCCAACATTTGTTGTTTTGGGATTTTTTGATAGAGGCCAATCTCACTGGGGTTAGGTGATATTTCATTGTGGTTTTGATTAGCATTTCTCTAATAATTAGCGACGTTGAACATTTTTTATATGTTTGCTGGCCATTATACTGTCTTCTTTGGAAAAGTTTCTGTTCGTTTCCGTTGCCCATTATCTGAGGGAGGTGGTGAGCCCTTGGAGGGGAGGGGCATACCTCTAACCCTTGCTAGGGAGAGGCAAGGGGATAAAATGCAACCAAAATGTTTGTACTCTCATATTTTCTTGAAATAAAATAAAAAATAAAATAAAATCACATGTCATAAAAATGAAATAAAAAAGAAAAAGAACAGAAAAAAAAAGAATACCCCAAACAGACATTTAAATCCTTAAATTTACTTTCATTTAATAAGACAAAGTAAGGAAGAAAGGCTCCCGGGCCTTCCTCCTTTTTAACAGTTACAGGCACTTTTGAGGTTCTAATAAAAGCTCTAGGTCCTGTTCATGGAACAGACACATAGACATCAACTGCAGGATGTCACCCAGGGGTTCTGGGATGTCCTGGACGGGGTGGCCATTACGCCCCTATTGCAAGAAAGCCTGATGTAGGTACTCCAGCAGGGCTGCAGAAAGCACAGCACATTCCTCTGCCTCCTCCCCAGAATCTGGAATTAAAGGAGACTTTTTGATCTGTAGCCCTCTCCAGGCCTAAAGCATAACTCCCCAAGTTTCCTATATCACAAGCTATTTTTGGTAAGGGGTTCCTATCAGAGCAAGAAAGACCCTTTACAATGCACTCATTTCTCCCCCCAAACGTCCTGCTTCCAGCCTTGCAAGGTCCTTGCTCCACCCAAGTGCAAGGGCTGTTCTATGGTGAGTGTCAAATGTCTGCGGCGGCTTCTCATAGCTCTGCTTGGTTACTTGTAAGGGCCTTTAATAAGAGCGAGTGAGCTTGAGTGGGATTTTAAAATAAACAATTACACAGAAATATTCCCAGTGCTGGCATACCTACCTCTAGATAAAAGTAATTGTTTGTTGTAGGTGAGAAAAATATAGGGAATAAATCCTATTAAAGGCAAATAAATGACTCTGCTCCAATTATTTTAAAAATATGAATCTATTATTCTCATTAGGGATTTAGGGATAAGAGATCTTACATATCCTATGCTTTGTGTGCAAGGAAATAGACAGTGGATGGACCTTAAGCAGAGTGTGCATTTTTACCAAGTACTCTCAATATACGTGGTTTCAATAATTACTATCTTTTTTTACATAATAATTATCACATTTTGCCATTGTCTTCTTCATTGTCCATTCTTCTATTTTTACAATAGATAAGAATATATGATTAGCTTAAATATTTGCAACTCAAGTAGAAGTCTATTGTTTTAGGAGGAATTAAAAGTTGGATGGGGAAGAACAGCATGAATTTAAACTCATCTTTGTTTTGTCTCTGAGATGTTGTAAAAGTATGTTAAATCCAGGAGTACAAGAACTACTAGGACATGCATAAATTAATAAATAAAGTGTAAGGTCTCTTGCTTGTGTGATGGTCCAGTGGGCATGCAACTGGGTCAGAGACTGGGACCAGTAGGACAATAAGAGAAGCCTCCCATGCACTCACTCCCCTGTCCAGGCCCACTGATCACACCCTCCTTCCAGCTGGGCCCAAGTGCCCTCAGTATTGTTCCCAGGGCAGCCCTAACCAAACAAAGGGAGCTACCGTGAGCGTCACCATGCTTGGGCAAGGTATTATTTAAATAATTGACAAGACATGGGTTTTCTCATGCCAACATTCACCAGATGCCATTACCGAGTGAAGCCTCCCTTGACGGCTCTGCCTTGGGCATTCTTCAAAGCGGGCTTCCAGCTAGCGAATCCCTTTCCCCTGCACACGATGACTAAAACACCCCCGCAAACTGTGTCATCACAGATTTTTGTTTATTTCTTTCAGTCGAACAGCCAGCACCTGCCAGCGAGCATGCTACTTCCTGTTTGGAAATGCGGCAGGGGAATGAATGAGCAGCAAACTGTTTCTGGTATGTTAGCAAAAACATTGAAAATAACACACAAAGATGGTAAAAGGGAATGATGACTCCCGGATGGCTTTGGGAAAAGGCATGGTCACTTGTCTGAAAGGACATCAGAACTGTTGCTTACGGCCAGCTCTGTGTTGTAGTCAGCGACTGCTTCAGTAACAATAACGAGGGCAGCTTATTACCATGCACAGGATGTTTACCTGGCCGCAGACACCTGCCAGCCACTGCACACGTGCTGTGCTCAGCCCATACACCTGCCCTCCGCGCTGCTGCTGCTACTGCAAATGGGGATCCCACGGTTCCGGTTCAGAGGTGTTCCGGGGCTTATCCAAGGTCACCTAGCTAGTGAGTGGCAGAGCAGTGACTCACCCTTGGGTGAGCCTACACTACTCTTTAGTCTGGTTGGGCCACCGAAGAGCAATGTGAGCAGTGACACGGATGATTTCCTTCTTGTGTTTGGAGAAGTTCACAGATTTGCAGAAACCTGTGTGGCTAGTTTGCAATAAAGTCAAGGTTAAAAAATAGTTGCTTGTCACCCTTAGTCTGTGACTCTTTTTGCATGTAACTCATGGTGCATGGAGTTGGTGTGCTGAAGGTCTTTGCTAAGGTGGAGTGTGTGACAGGAGTGATCAAGGAGACTAAGCATTTGATTATGGGTCAGGTTTAGAAGCAGATCCGAATACCCACATGGTAGCTTGCAAATCTATAATGAGTGGCTCTAATGATCAACAGGACAATGAAGCATACTGCATACTAGTTCCATTAGCACCAGATCTGGCATCCTACGTAGCCCTCCCAGAACCATTCCCCAAGCAGATGTTGGCTCTAAGTCTGCTCCATGCCTGCACTCACCAACTCTAGCTGGGGTGACCATACAAATGGGGTGCCTAGAACAGCCCCCAATTATACTGTTGTGTAGGTAGAGTTATAGTTAGCACCCCATTGAAGTTTCCTTACTTTAATGATAAATTATTGGTTGCACTAATCACAGCATTTATGATGAAATATTACATTCTCTTTTTCTGTGTTATTTGTATTTTACAAAACTATGAGCTCTTTGAGGATAGGAAATATGCTTTATGCACCTCTAAATCTGGACATTTCGACACAATGCTAGGCACACATTAGTAGAGCAGAGGCTCAGTAACTATTAACTTGCCCCTAAATGTCATCTTCCTGACATTTTCTCCTCAGCCTCTACCTCAATTTCTGCTTAAGATCTAGTTGTTTTTTAATTTTAAATTTCTCTTAGCTTGCAAAACATTCACTAACAGAATATCTCCCAAAAGTTTCCCATGCAAGCCAAGCCTTGTACCAAATACTGTGAAGTTAGTAAATATAACATCTGCATTTGCTATATAAACATCATGGATTTGGAGTGAAATGACTCAGAGTTTGCTTAGACACTATTTGAGATGTTGATCTGTTTTTCTAATTTCATTGTCTGCCTTCTTGTTTTTTAGTTTATTTAAAGAAAAAACTAAATGACTTCTGTATGCAGAAATGCTATTCAAAGATGGCAATACTACATCTAGTTGGAAAGGGGCCGCTCATCTCCTAATGTTTTCCTATGAACAATTCATGCAAAGGCAATCAGCCTATTAGATGATTTGTGTTTCATAAATACACAATAGTATGACTGTAATTATTTGTTTAGTACGCTGGTTTAAATTGCCCATAAAGCTTATCTCAGAGGAGGAGGGAAAGAGTTAAACAGGACAAGGCTGTAATGAAAGAAGGTGAAGGATCTTAATGGAAAAATACATATCATGAGAAACAGAGACTACTGTCTCTGTCTCTGTCAGGCCACCCTGTCTAAGCTCTGCACAGCAACCTCCAGAGGGCCGGGAAGCAGCACCTGGGCTAAGGTTCCAGCAGGAATCAGAAAGACGAACAGTAATGAGAACCTGAGGCTTAAAGCACAGAACCAAAGATCATTCAGTGGCAAAACACAGTTGCAAGTCAAGCAGGTAGTGGGTTGTAACAGTTGGATTACACGGCTGGGTAATAAGAAGAAACTAGGTGCTCTGCACAGAGAAGAAACCCCATAACAGGAGGATCCATCAGTAAGTGTACAGCGGGCCTGAGACCCTGCATTTCTCGCAAGTGGCAGTCACATGGCAAACAAGCCCCGAATTCATCATGTGGTGCTGCAGTGTAGCCCCTGGGTGTCTGCAGGGCCAAACTTCACTTTTCAAAGTTCAGTGTGCATCAGAATAATCTGTAGGACTGGATAAAACACAGAAAGCTTGACCCATACCCATGAACTGGGAGTCAGCGGGCCTGGAGAGAGCCAGTGATTCGCACCCACGGCAAGTTTCCAGGCGGTGGAGAACGGCTGCTGTGGGCAGCTGCAGCCGCTCCCGAGGGCCAGGGCGGAGCTGTTAAAGTTACAGAACCAACTCATCTAAGTCATTGTTTATTTTTCTACATAAAGCCAAGAAAAGGAAAAGAAGAAAAAGAAAAGCTAATTTTAGCAGTTGTGCATTGCACCGTGCTCTGGAGATGGTGCCTGAGGCATTGTTTTTCAAAGTGTCACCCCTGGACCAATAACCTCAACATTACCTGGGAAGTTGTTAAAGTTTTTAGGCCCCACACTAGAGCATAACAAATCAGAAATGCTGGGAACGGCACCCACTCGTCCGTCCTTCAAGGAGCCTTGCAGGTGATCTGGTGCCTGCTCCGGTTTGAGCAGCACTTCCTTTGTGTGAAAGAAAATGCAGGTGAGAGATGAACAGGTGGATGGAAAGGCCAAGTCAATGAGCTGGAAATCAGACAACCCGAGATCTAGGTCAGGCTGTTTCTTTTTAGTTTTTGTCCCTCTGTTTTCTTATCTATGAGTGGAATGGACCACACGCCTTGTTTACCAGCTCTGGTGTTAGGTAGTTTGTATTATTGTCCCCAAATACAAATTCGCATACATATTACACACTCTCTCCCGTGCCCCCGAGGCTGGCTGTGCCTCATGGGAACTGCGTGCTCCCCTGCCTGGCAGTGTTGGGATTTGATGATCTGACTTGCTTTGACCCAGGGCCTGCAGGCAGAAACTGTAAGAACCACTGCATATTCCCACAGGCTTCTTTGATATTTTCTTCTATCATGAGAATAGAAGGTTCCAGATAGAGTTGTTGCTTCAACCTGGGACTTTGAATGAAAAACCTCATGGAGCAAAACCACAGGAGCTAAGTTCCAGCCTATGGGATACAATGAGGATGTGACAGTTGCTGCTGGAAGCTACTGAGATTTGGGATTTGTTAGCTGTGACAGCAAATTAGATTAATCCAGGCAGGTATACAGATCAAAGAGACAATGCACGTAACAACTTGGTGAATAAGTATAGGGAGCACCATGTATAAGAGAGGATTGCAAAGACGTTAAAAACCAGAAGCCCCTCAACTCAAAATCTCCATTGATAGGATTTTCCTAATTGCACCTGTTTAGTGTTTGCTTCTTTTTGGCTTCCTCCCTCCCTTTTTCTTTTTGTCCTTTCCTCCTTCTATGCTATGGACACCCCTTGCGTTTTTACTTTATGTTCTTTCTTCTCCCCTCATCTGAGGGGTGTGTTGGGATACAACTGGAGAGGGAGGGCAGGTATGTCCTTCTTGGCTACTAAGCAGGTCTTGGTTTAGACTTTCTGGAGTAGAAAACCATCATTCTACCGAATGTACGACCAAATGGGCCAGAAGCATTGGGAATATTCACTAAAAATGCATACAATCCCCAATTACTGCAATGATGAGACCTCCTACTAGTTTGAGACTTTCAAAATGTCTCCAATTTTTGAAATCACATTTTGGACTAAACCCTTAATATAAGTGACAGTAGACACAGTTTTGACTATGGATACGTAGTAAGATGGGGTCAGAGAAGTAGCTACCATGCACACTCACAAAAGTTCTCTTCTTTGTCCAGATCTGGCCTATTTCTGTAAGAGAGAGAGAACCTTCCCTTCCAGGTAGTCTGCAAAGCAACTTATAGTATGTTACTGTAAGACCTTAATGTGAAACGCACCTGCACCCACGGTGCTAAGACCCCTCCACAGAGAGGGCTGTCAGTAAGGCAGAGCCGACATGGGCAAGACCCGGGGACCAGGAGAAGACGGTCCCGGCAGAGGCACGAGCTGAGTGTGCAGCTGACACGCAGGCCTGCGCAACCTGGGCTCATCGGGCAGGTGAGTCCGTGGCTTCCTTCTGTTGTCACTGACTCTCTGTTGCAATGGCTAGTGCAGCTTTGCTGTTCTGTCTTCCTGGGCCTCCATTCCTTTCTGCTCGTTTCTTTTCTTTAATTTCCAATTGTCTAATCTGGTTCTTAAATTTAGCCCTGAAGCTGGAGGATGAAATCACTCAAGCAAATCTCAGCCCTCAGGTCCCACAGACCAACCACAACTTTGAAAGTGATTTTAATTCCGCAGCGAGCTGAACGCTGCTTTGGCGTAGGCACTCACTCCATTAGCAGCATCGCCAACTGCTTACAGATTTTTTTTAAGCAGGAAATTATGATGAAACTCTGGTGACAGGTGATTAAAATTCCTGCAAACCTGCGGTCATGGAGTCAAACAGACCCACAGGACCATGTCATCAGTCGGAAAAATTTTACCAGAAGGAAACAGGAACCCCCGTAGTGGCGAAAATCCAGCCCAGCTAATGTAAAAGCTAAACCAAACTTTCAGCCATTCAGTCAGCTGAGTTAGTCAGCGACTGCCTGCGTGTGCCCAACTCCGCCCTAGGTACTGGAGAGACAAAGGGCGACGCCTGTGTCTGCCGGCGCTCACACTGCAGACGGCAGGCAGCAACGCGTGTGGAATGGAGCTCCGGCCCGAGCTGATGAGGAAGCACCGAGCGGAGTGGAAGGCAGAGGGGGAAGTGCGGGCTGACTTGGGGATGGCGCGGTCTCCCTCAGCCCCACTCCCTGGCGTCCTCCAACGGCAGCCTGTGGTCGGGGAGAGTCTCAGACAGGGCTGCGTGTGCGGGACCGACCGTGGGGCTTTGCAGGCAGAGAGAAGGCCAGCGCAATGCCCGAAGCAGCGGCCTGCTGGGCACAGTCCGGGCACGAGAGGAGGCGGGGAGCCGGCTGATGATGGAAGCGGAAGCGGGTGGGCACAGCTGGGGATGAAGAGACTGCAGGGCCTGCTGCAGCCAGGAAGAGGCCCGGCCTTCCTTCTGGGTGAGAAGGATGTCATGAAGGTCTGAGCAGAGGAGTGAGGCAGTTGACCTCGCACATGGGGGACGTCCGGGTGCCTGTGGAGGAAGGACCGCTGCTGGCCCAGGACGGCGGCTGCGCTGGGGTGGGGGCGGGAGGGGCCCACAGTTCTCGGAGTCAGAGCCTGTTCCGAACACAGGGAAGGGGTGATTGGGGCGTCACTGAACTGGAGACGTGCTTCATGAGTTCACTGCCAGTTCCAACTCTACCTAACGGTTCCAGGAGTCACGGCTGGTCAGTGGGGTTTGGAGGGTGAAGCTGGGGCCGAATGAGGCTACAGCATGTGGAGAGTCCAGCCCTGTCTCAACATCCAGACCTCACTTCGAAGGGGTCTTTGGCGTAGACGTCCGTGTTCGGCGGGTGCACATCCACCCCTCCTCTTCTTTGTCACCCTTCTCAGCACGGAGCTTCATAGCGCAGCTACTCCTGCAGCCCAGGCTTCGCGTGCTTCCTGGCGGTGTGGCGCCAAGTTGGCTGGGGCGGCGGCGACGCTGTCCGCGGACACGGCGGGAGTGTGGTCACTCGCACTGCCTAGGAAGGCAGGAGCATGGGGCAGCACAAGCAGACCGATTCATGTTCTGCTTCATCATTGTTTTTAAATTCTCTGCAATGCACCCCCTTTTTTCCTGCCCCTGAGCCGTATCCATCCTACCGCCTGCTTTGCACCCTTGTTACGTTACTGGTGCCTGGTTTGAAGCAGCTGCCAAATCAACAGGCCACAGACATTTTTTGAGCAGAAGGAAACCTTAAGAAAGAGAAGTTCACTGGGTGTGCGTCATTGCCCAAGGCTCACACTTTGTAGGTGGAAGGACGCATCAACTGGGGACGGGAATTCTGGGTGCTTCACAGTCATGCAGTGAGTTTTGTAGCCCCTCGAGGTTTTGTGCGACTCTGCATTCTGTTAGAACAGCCTCGCCAGCCTGTGCCTCATGGAACAGCTTAGAAAACTGAGGCCCATAGTAATTAAGTGTCTGGCCTAAGGTCATCCAGGGTTTTGGTCCTGTTTTGTTTTGTGCTGTGCTGTTTTTACTTTTCCCTGAAGTATAAGGCATAAGTATACTTATGTTTGGAAAAATGCATGTATCATAAGTATAATGAGCCTCACGTTTTCACAAATGGAATCCATCTAGGTAGTTCAAGAGACAGAATACTCCAGCTCCCCAGCAGCCTCCCACATCCTCTTGTCATCACTATCCCTGAAGCTTAACCATTATTCTTATTTCTAATAACATAGACTAATTTAGTATGTTTTTAAAATTTAGAAAACTTGAATCATAGAGAATGAGCCTTTCTTGGACCCGGTTTCTTTCAATATTAAGTTTGTGAGTGGCTCAAGGCTGTAATCGGCACTTTGGGAGGCGGAGCCAAGAGCATTGCTTGAGGCCAGAAGTTTGAAACTAGCCTGAGCAACATAGCAAGATCCCAACTCTACAAAAAATAAAAAGAATTTTAGCTAAGTATGTGAACACCTGTAGTTCCAGCTACTTGGAAGCTGAGCCAGGAGGATCACTTTAGCCCAGGAGTTAGAAGTAGCAGTGAGCTGTGATCATGCTACTTCACTCCAGCATGGGTGACAGAGCAGGACTCTGTCTCTAAAATAACATTTAAAAAAAATCAGAAGTTTGTGAGATTTATCTATTTTGTTTCATGCAAATATAAATCATTCATTTTTGTTGCTTAGAATGAATATATGAATACCTAGTTTTTAATGACCAGGAAGCACTAGAAATGTGGCAGGAAGACCCTCAGGTGGCCAAAGCCCCATATCCTCACCCTGTGTAGAGCCCTAACTCCTGAGTGTAGGTGAAGCCTGTGACTTGCTGCTGCAGATGGAATATGGCAAAGGTGATGTGGTATCACTTCCATGGTTGGGTGACATTATACTGCCAAAGGAAGTATCCTTTCAGGATATCCCTCCTGTAATTACAGTATAAGACCCGTCTATAGATACCCACACTTGCTTTCTCTTGCTGGTTTGAAGAAATAAGCAAGGGACCTTGGTGTTCTTTAGGAGCAGAGAGCAGAGCCTGGATAACACCCAGGAAGAAAATAGGGATCTTGGTTCCTCCGTAAGGAACTGAGTTCTGCCAACAACCTAAGGGAGGCTGGAAGCAGAACTTTCCCCAGAGGAGCCTCTGATGAGACCACAGCCCATCTGATGCTTTGACTGTTGCCTGTGAGACCCTGAGCAGAGGACCCAGAAAACTGTGCTCGGACTCCTGTCCCAAGGAAACTGTGAGGTAAGTGATGTCTGGCTTTTTCAGCCACCACACTTGTGGAAAAGTATATTACTCAGCAATAGAAAATTAATTCCAACCGGGCTTCCTGGCTTTCTAGTAATTGTAATTCATTTATGTTGCTAAAGGTAAAACAAACACCCTATAAACATCTCAACATTCTTTCTCCATAATCCGTTCTCAATAATAACCAATTTGGCAAATGTAGATCATGCGGAACATTAGTCCTAGTTTTATCATTTTAAATGTATATTGGCCCCTTACCTTTAAAAAGAAGTTATTTGTTATTAATAATTTTTCAGACATAAATGAAGAAACAAGTGGCAGAAGCTGATTTGGGGTGTCCCGGGACACTTTCCTGGCAGAATGCTCTTAGAGGAGGAAAAGAAAAAAAGAAAAGAAAACTAGGGTTGTATAGTTTCACGATGCTATTTTCAGCATGTATTTCCCATAGATGCATCTTAAGCACTTTGGAGCAATGCCAACCAGGGTGCAGTGTAGTTGTAAGTCAATATCATTACAACACAGGCACTTAACAGGGGGACATGACTGATGCAGTACACCTGCTAGCATGAGAAGAAAGCTCGCCCGCTCTGGGGAAATAAGTTTCCGATAGCCCATTTCTATTCCTTTTCACTTTGTCCTTGATTTATTGCCTTTGCCCAGCTTCAGTATGACAAAGACTTCAGCTTTCAGCACAAAATGATATTCCAAGCTGCACTAAATATATTTGTAAGACAAGGGCAGCCAACAAAATTAAACTGCCGGCACAAAGACCGGCTGTTATTTAAAGCTGGAGAGAGATTACGGGGGATTATTACTTTATCAAAAAATATTTCAGCTACGAAACCAGTGCTTATTTCTGCAGTACCTTTGACTGTGCGCTAATTTATCTCCCACCTTGCACGGATTTGGTCTTTCATTGCCAGTTTATTGAAAAGCCTGACAAATGTTGGCGGCCTATGTTGCTGGACACTGAGGTTTACTTAGTTATTGCTACAGAAAGCTGGAAATCAGGACCTTCAAAAGGGAATTACATGCACTGTTTCTTTGACTTTTATTCTGCTGCCATTTGAACTTCATCTCTAACCTCATTTGCCTTTTTGCAGGCCCCAACCAACGCGGGCAACGCAAACCCCTGAACACCAATAGCGCCACCATTATGAAACTGATGACTTGGTCACACTTTTCCCCTATCTTTTTTGAATGCAGTATTTTATCTGTTATAAATTGCCTCCCTTTTAAGATATTTCTCTCAGAACCTTATCATACTTTGAGAGGAAAAATACCTACCAAAATTAGAAATAAGAAGATGACAGTAATCCATCTTTATTATCTGTAACTTCTTGAAGTTTTACTCTCATTTTAGCTCCATGCTTTTAACTAAAGTTGTTAACCAATTTAATTTCTTCTCCTTCATTCTTAGGTATGCTTTAGTGCACCACAAAGATAGGACAGTGGACTCTTTTCAAGATGAGCCATTAGACTAGGCTTGGAAAAGGGATATTTTGCTTGAAAAGTAAAGTGTGCTCCACTGTTAAAAGAAGCCCTAAAGCGATTGCACTAGGAAAGATCACCCACAGTGGCGGTTTATTTATTGCCTGTAGACACCGGGCCCCTCACGGTGCTAGGCGGGGTGCTGAGTCCTGGAATTAGTGTCATATTGGAGGATACAAATTAACAGTGACTATGACGATTTCTATAATAAACTGCTACAGAAGCCCATTAAGAGGGCACTTAACACCATCGTTGGGAGGGGACCCGGAAAGCTTCCTAGAGGAAGTAACATTAAATTGAGACTTGAAGAAATAAGAGTTTGCCAGCAAGGAAGGAATGGAAGCAGAAAAGAAGAAAAGGTTTCAAACAAAGGTAAGAAAATGTGCAAAGACCCAGAGGAAAAGTAGAACATGATGTATTCACTAATCTGAGCATAATTCAATATAGGTAGAGGGTACAGTGGGGTGTGAGAATAATAATTGAAACTTCAGAGGAAAGCAGGAGGCTGAGATTGAGGAGACTTTGGAGATGAGCCTGCAGGCCATGGGGAGCTATCGGAAAATGAGTGACATGCATATATTTGAATTTTTAAAAGATCACCCTGGTCGGAATAGAGAATGAATTAAAAGGGCACAGGCCTAAAGTTAGGGAGAAATATTTGGACTCCCTGACAGTAATCCAATTATAAGATTAGTGTGGCCAGGCCAAAAATAGTCAAAGTAAGACAAAGAATTGGATGGGTTTAAAAGAGGGCGAGGAAGCCGCTACGATACAATACACTGTATCAGTAAAGTTTGGTGATTGATGGACTCTGGAGGGGTGAGATGGAGGAAGGGGGGTGATGCTTGTCTCTGACTTGGACATTTCAGTAGCCATAGGACACATCTGTGAGAAGAAGACTCGAGCAGGAGCAGATGTGGCTGGGGTGAGGGGAGCTGGGTGGAACTGGAGGTCAATTTGGGACATGTTGAAGTTTAGGGGCCTGGGGATGGCCAAGTGAACTTGATTCCTTAGGCAGTTGAGACAATCCTCGTAAAGCCAAATAGAGCCACCCAAGGTAGGCCTATCGATCTGCGGTTCAACTGCATATAGTCACCAGGGAAGTCTTAGAAATGGATGGGATATCTCAGCAAGGAAGTATCTTTCTTCCAAAAAATCTTTTTAAAAAGCCAGAACTGCTGCAGGAAAGTCAACATTTAAAGGGCTAGCTCAGGATGAGCTAACCATGCAGGCGACTGAGAAGTGGCCAAGAGAGCTCCAGCACTCTTGCAAGAGTGTGACATGCGCTAGGAAGTTCACAGATGTTAAGGCCTGAAACGGATCCTGCAACGAGGAGCTTCTTTTTGGCCTTAGCACGAACTCCTTAAGTGAAACATGCTTAACTGTTAAGAAACATGCTTAACTGTAAAATCATTTATATGTTTTGTTGCCAACTAAATGGAATTATTTGTTTTTTCATCCATTCTTCCTTCATTCCTTCATTCGCGACATTCACTGAAACATAAAATTGGGCAGGTTACGATGTGTGCAGCTGTCCACACACAACCATCTCACGTGTCTTCGGTCATTGTCCTCTAGATATTTACGCGTATTTATTGGTAGGGAGAAAACTAATTTCAACAAAACTGCATAGCACTTTGTTGGTATTTTAACAATGGATTCCTTTCAAGTACTTAATTAGTTTTTTTAACCAAAGTTATACATTTACAAAGTCAAATAGTATAGAAAAACTTAAGGTAAGACAGCAACCCTTGCCCCACCGGGGCTCCTCCTCATGTTTAGTTCTATAAGTTTTCTTGTTATTAATCCTATTTTATTAAATATGTTGCTATTTCTTCATCTATCCATTTTAGATATTACCGTTTGCCTTCCCGCAATGGTCAATGAGGAATCATCTTTTTTACCAGTCCCATATGAGCCCTCCCCATGTTTTCAATATAGGCTTATCGCAATTTTGGTTAGGCTTGTTTTCAAAGTCCTTATTGTTTGTCTGATGTAACTATCACCCTAAGCTGGTATCTGTCACTTGCAGACTTCCTTTAGTGGTGTCCCTCCAAATGCCCTCTCTCCCTCTGTCTCATCCTACACCTGTAGATGCGGTTTCATCAATCTTAATACTATGGACAATCAGAACCAGATAATTCTTGGCCATGGAGGCTTTTCTGGATTTTTAGGTGTCGCAGTGTCCCTGGGTGCATTCCACACCCCCGCCCGCACACCAGCGGCAATCCCCATCTTGACAATGGATTATGCCTGCAGGTATATTTCCACATGGCCCCCAGCGGGGAGGCAAAAACCATCTGAGAACCATTGACTTCTGCTTGTTTTCTGGAACATCTGCAGTCCTGCTACCTGAAATTACCTGTCCTGTTCTGTGGGGTTCCCTGCTTCCTGGACCTCATGTCTTTCTTTCTCATATACCTCTTCAACTGGGAGAAGCACACTGTGGCAGGGAGCCTCCCTAAGGGCATCGATAATCCCTGCCTCCAGGTAGCCGCACCCAGGTGCAATCCCCCCATACTCAGCACAGTGCCCCTTCCGAGTTTAGGCTCTGAAAGACCGATTTCTGTTTCATGGGTTCTCCTCCTGCTTCCCCTCTACTCCATTTCTGCGGGGAAGCCAGCTGGCATGCTAAGCAGCCCTGTTCAAAAGACAGCACGTCAGGAACCTGAAAGCTCCTGTCAACAGCCACACGAGGGAGCTTGGAAGCAGATTATCAAACCTTCCAGATTATCACAGCCCCGGACAGGACTCTGACCTCCGAGAGACCAAGAGCTAGAATCATCCAGCTAAAATAATCCAAGAGTCTGACCCCTCGAAGAGCTGTATAGGGTGATAGATGTTTGTTGTTTTAAGGTGCTAAGTTTGGGGGCAATTTTTATGCACTATCAGATTGACTAGGGTCACAGTAGAGATATTTAGGAAGTCTTAAAAAATGACATCACACATGACTGATAACTTGACCAAGCATGGAATTCCAGTGTGAAAGCCGTATCGGCTTGGCACTGTGAAGGTGTCTTCCCACAGTCTGCTCACTGCCCCCTGCTGTGTTCTGTGCTTGTCTGGTTCTGTGCTTGTTGGAGACTTAGGATTTTGTCTTTGTCTTGGTGTGTGGCTTTTCTTGCTTGCTGTGCTGGGTAAGAAAACAAACTTTTCCAACACTTTTCTTTAATTTTGTAAGGTATTTTCAATTATCTCTTTGCTAATACTCCCTTCTCATCTATTCTCTCTCTCTCTCTCTCTCTCTCTCTCTCTCTCTCTCTTTCTCTCTCTCTCTCCATCCTGCTAGATACTGGACATCATGTTTTGACTCTGAATTTCTTTTTTTGTTCTCAGTTGTCTACTCCTTTTGTATTTGTGTTCAACCTATTAGAGGATTTCTCATATTTTTATCTTCCAACTTTCTAGATTTTAAAAAATTTTCTCCATCACATTTGCAAATTTCTTTCTCATTATTTGGCAGTTTTGTTTTAAAGGCCATGTTCTTGTTTTATGGATTCATATGTTCTCCTGTCTTTCCAAATATGTGTTTTTATTGTTTCTTCTGCCTCCTGTATTCTTCCTGTTTTCTCCAAGTACCTTTGTTTGCTTGCTTTTATCTTAATCTTTCATCTTGGAGGTTTTCTGGAAGCACTGGACGGCCTTGGCCATCCATTCAGGTGCGACTGAGGCACTGCCAGCAGGTTGAAGGTTCCGTGCACGGGCGCTAAGCTCGCCAGCAGGCGGCCGTCACTGTCATTCGCCATTTGGACAAACTAATCATAGTTCTCACGTACGATGTTCATGAGACTGTTGGGGTTTTCTAAGAAAGAAGATTCTCATTCCCTGTATGGAGAAAGGAACATCTCTCTATAAGGACTCTGGGAAAAAGGCAGAAAAATAAGGCCGGGACCCCACAGCCAGAGTGCAGACGGCCCTTCAGTTCCGTCTGTGCCCCTGTACCTGCACCTTGCCCTCCGCTTTGGACAATCTTGGTTTACTTTCTACATACTAGAGAACAAGTCAGCCTAAGGTGGAAGTGGAAAGGGACTTACCTGCCTGAAGAGGGAGAAGCAGGACTAGAATGGGACCGGGACTGTGCAAGCTGTGCCTGGTTTCTCCCTGGCTTCCGGCCGCAGCGGCCTCCGCTGTGCAGAAGGGCCAGGCTGAGCTCCTCCCCACGCCTTCCCCTCCGCATGCCTCCGCAGAGACCGGGCCGGAGGCAGCCTTCCTCCTTCATCTGCTCTCTCCTTTCCAAAACTGTGTTGAAATTTCTCACCCAAACTAAGCTCTCTTCTGTTCTCTTCATCTTTTCGAGTTGCTATCTTTTTCATGTTTTTAGTTGTTTTGTGTCATATGGGAAGAGTTACCGAAGGGAGGGGCGATAAATGTGCTCCTTCATCGTCCATGTTTAAATAAGAACATGCATTTAGTACATGCAATTTTTCTGAATCAAAATAAAAATTCTGGTGAGCCCTACTAATACTTTTAAAATCACTTTTTTTTAGAAAGTAGCGCTCCCTGATGTGTTGTTCCACTACGGCGTTTCAACTGGCAGTGACTGTCAAATGTGGTCGTCAGTCTCAGAGCTGGGGGCTCTGGCTGCACCCCGCAGCTCGCATCACGGAAATAGGCACCAATGCAGACATGCGACTTCTTCTTCACTCAGTAGTCCTGTGTACCCCCACGTGCACCGAGTGACTGGCTCAGTAGAGGGAGGTAAGTGGCAACCTCTTTTATTGGCAATGTATTTCTAAGTATTGCAGTGAGGTTTTAGCAGTCCTTATATATCTCCCCATTATTTCTGCCTGGCCCATATTTTAAATGGAGATCTATAAACAAAGTAGCACAAGGGGCTCCAGGAATTGAATATAGAATTCCTGACAAAGCACACGACCTAAAAGAAAGCTCACACAGACACTGAAAGGAAACGACAGGTCCCATGAGGGAAGTGCACATAGCGCGGTGACAGGTCAGAGAACAGAGCAGAAGGTTCACAAGTTAAAAAGTAAGACTAACGGGCTTTGATTTCCAGCCCTACTGAGTCCTTGCTGTGACCTCCGGAACATTTGTTTAGCCTTTCTGGGCCAAAATTTCCTTATCTGTAAAATGGGGAAATATTAGTAGCAACTCCATAGTAATTGTGTGAGAATGAAATGATTTAATCATGGACGGTGATGAAGCCCCGTCCTGGCACACAGTCAGCACTTTATAGGCTTCAGCTGCCACCACCCGTTCTCTAGCTGGGAGATCAAAGAAGGCTGTATGTGGTTGGTGGCAGAAATTTAAACTGGATTCTTAAGGTTGAAATTATTCCCCGCCTATCTCTTCCCTGTAGCTTTAAAATGGGTAATTTGATTTCCAGAGTCCTTATTTCTTAACATCGTGAGGTCAAGCTACTTATTAAAGTGAAAACACATCTTCAGTAACTTTGAGTTAGGAGAAATAGTGATAATTCAAGGCCTACTTGCCGAACAAAAGGAGAGCTGAATAAGCCCCGAGCTCGGGCCTTCTGCTGAATTTGTTTCACATCTCAAGATGTAAGTATTTACAGGTCAAGTGCTCTGAGAAGAATAAAAACATGTCTTTTCCCTGAGAAAAGCTTTCTTCACACTGACTCCAACTATTTTCCTAATCCTTAAACCTCTAATTAGAGTTCTAGTCCAAAAGCTAAACATTCAATCCCCCATTCTCTCTACTCCTGGCTTTAAAAAAATATATTAAAATTAAAGGTGGCTCAGTAACCTGCCAGCTCTCTGGTCTGTTGTGTAATAATAACCTTTCTTTGTATTTATTCCACATCTTTCATCTGAGTCCCTCTGAACCCATCCTAGACAGGATCTCATTAATCCCCCACAACACTGCTGGGAGACCCTTGACCACCACGATTATCCCAAATTTACAGATGAAGAACCGAGGCCCTGGTGTGCTCCTTTTTTCTTTTTACAAACAATAAAGCATCATAAGGGCAGATCAGAGTTACCCCGATTCTCACACTGCAGTTGTAAGCAACCAGCCCTGCTGAAAAAACAAACAGCTGCTCAATTCTTGGAAAATTTCAGAAGAGTTGTTTAAACTGGGAAAGTACAAAGTGAGAAGACCCAGAAGAAGCGAACAAGGCCAGGCGGCGCCAGCTCCACCGAGACCCGCTCCCAGCGTCTGCTCACAGACGCTACGCTGGCAGGACGGATCAAGCTCAAAAGGAATATTAATTACCAAGAACAGGAATATTTGAGTATTAAAAGGTATTTTCCTGCCCACCTTCACCAAAAGGCTTTGGGGAGGCACCTGGAGGATCTGCCCTCTCCCCGGGCCGGCCCGCTGCGATCCTATGGCCTCTTCTCGTGGCCTCCGCGGGCGCTCACACTGGCTAGACAGGGACCGCCTTTGCGGCTCAATCAAAACCGCAGTTCAATCCAACAACACCCGAGGCCCGCCGTGGGCTGAGGGTCTCCACTGCGTGCTGACGTGGCTGGCGGGAAGCGTGTGTGAACCCTAACCCCAGAGTCTCCCTGAACTCAGCAACGCCACAGTCGCTGCTCCACTGTGAGCTCACAGAGCGGCGCCCAGCACACGGTAGGGGTCATGGACCAAATGTCTGTGTCACCACAAAATCCGTACGTGGGGGCTTAACTCTCAGTGTGGCTGTATTGGGGATGAAGCCTTAGGGCGTAATTAAGGTTAACCGAGGCCATAAGGGCGGGGCCCTCATCCTATAGAGTTAGTGTTCTTAAGTGAAGAGACACAAACACCAACGCTCTGAGGAAAGGACACAGGAGCACACGGAGGAGAGGGGGCTCCCCGGACACCAGTCTGCCAACACCTTGATCTTGGACTTCCCAACTTCAGAATGGTTGAAAATAAATTTCTGTTGTTTAAGTAGTCCAGTCTGGGGTATTTTGTTATGACAGCCCTAGCGAACTAAGACGGTAGGTATTAAATGGAAGTTTGTAGAGTTAATTTTACACTGATATTTCCTAGCTTTATTTCCATACTAGCCTTTGACTCCTTCTCTTTGCCGAGGGACTTAAAAGACTGGCTGAGATACTGCTGGTCCCCTGTGTTGGTTCCTTGGATGCTGTCACGTGCAGCCCACACCCAGAGTGGCTGCGGTGGAGGCAGGGGGCCCCCGAATGCTTGCCTGCGACTCCGCCACCGGGTTTTGCAGAGGCCGGCCTGCAGTGAGCAGAACTCTTCACCAGTCCTGCACACATGCTCCGTCCCCTGGTTTTCAGTTTTTATAGTTCTCTCTCTCTCTCTCTCTCTCTCTCTCTCCATACACATATATACATTTTTTTTTCTTTTAGAAACATCAGAGGAGTTCCCAGAATGTCTGTTGCAGAGGTCATTTGAGAAAGTCATTTTGAAATCTTTCGTTCTCCTGCTTGGACATATGAAAATCTGCTGCCTGTGCCTAGTGGCAGCCGGGGGGAGGGGGGCGGGGAGGGGCACCTTGCGCCTTATCCTTCTTTCGGGTAATGCCCCACCCATCAAGTGCACTGCTTCTAGACATGGGGAAATTTCCATTTCCTCTTTGTATTAAATCTTAACCCCAAATGTCCTGTATCCCAGCTGTCACATTCACGCTCTGATAACCCAAGGATGCAGATGATTCATATTATTACCATTATCGATAAGAAAGTAAAATGTGTTTTGCACTTTACCATTTACAAACACATCTACTTGTGTTTTCTCATTAGACTCACTCCACTCAGTTTTCTATTGAAAAAACACTATAGGCTGAGTGATCCAGACAACAGAAATTCATGTTCTCACAGATCCGGAGGCTGAGAAGAGCAAAAACAAGGCGCGGGCAGACCTGGGTCCTGGCGAGGGCTGTCCCCCTGGCTTGGAGACGGTGCCTCCTTCATGCCTCGCGTGGCACTGAGAGAGACAGAGAGTTCTCCCATGTCTCTTGCTTTACAGTTACTCATTCTATTGGATTAGGTGTCCAATTTTACGATCTCATCTAACCTAATTAATCCCTTACTCCAGATACAGCCACACTGAGGGTCAGGACTTCGACGTGGAACTTGAGAAGTGAGTCAGTTCACCGCCCACTTCAGAGCCACCTTCAAGGACTTGTGGGCACATCACGAAATAAGGCACCCACCACAACAAAGAGAAGAGGGGCCGGGACGACTCCCCAGACCCAGCTCTGCTGGGCGAGCCGCTCGCTCTCCACCCAGGCCCCGCTTAGCACCACAGACTGACCGTGTGACTCGGGACATGTCCTTTGCTCCTGCCCCGTCTTTGTCCTTCCTCTAGGAGGGCGAGGTGACCGGGAGGACCCTGGTCCCCCCTCTGGAGGTCACAGTGCACCAGGACCTTATCATCGTGAAACGGATAATGAAAGGGCGACAAGAGATGGTTGGAAACACCAGAAATGCAAGAGATGAAGCAACCAAAACAAATGCTGGGAGATATCAGAAGACTTTTTGGAATTTTAAATTCAAAACCAGCGATGTGTTGCTTGACACAAACCCAGAGACTGAAGTGGGCAAGGCTTAGTAAGGCCAAGGAAAGTAGCCTCCCAGGGCATGTTTCTCTGTCTGTCAGGATTGCTGCTGCTCTGAGGAACTCCAACATATGCTGGTGGCAGAGAGGGGGTGAGAGGAGGCAGCACGAAACTTAGCAGGGCACCCGTGAGAAAGCAGTGAGGGTGGGGCTGCCCTAGGTCAACCCAGCCCCGGCCAGCAGCTGCGGAGTTTTGTTCTTTGAAGATGCTCCCTCCCTGGATTCCTTCTTACTCCTGCCTCTCTTGAGCTAGTCTGCTCTAAACATAACGTGTCTCAGTTCATCACTATTCCCTCCAAGGTGTGTGTAATCACAAATGCAGACAGTGCATCTTATGAATGCATATGTTTAAAAAAAGAAGATTGATAAAAGGGAAACACTGAAGCAAAGTCAGACAGACCATTTGTTGCTGGAGGGCAGAGAACAGCCACCTGCGAAGGTGACCTGAGAGCCTCTTTGGTTTGCAGCCCAAAGGATTTCTCCATAGATGGACGGCCTTAGAGTTAGCAGCACATATTCTCAACTTGAGCTCTTATTTCTACCAACAGGGAGCCAAGAAGGACAGATGGTGAAAGAATAGAAACAAGAATTGATTGGGAAAAATATATATATATTTAATCTTAAATACAAATAAAATGGAGAAAAGGAGAAACAATCAAAGAAACATTTTTTATTAAAAAAACATAATGTCTGGCTAGAGAAGACAAACTTATCTTTCATGACCCAACTCAAGTGTCATCCTGTCCATGAAGCCTCCACTCTACTTCTAACAGCCTTCTACTTAGTGTCTATGGCATCCGGTGCCCTCATTTATGCGTCTGTCCCCTGGTCAGTTTCCATAAAGGCAGGGCAGGGTCCTTTCTATCTCTCTCTCCAGGATCTGAACTGGTGCCTGTCCCATGAGAGGTGCTCCATGAATATTTGGCAAGTGGCAAGTTTGAGATGAACTCCTGGCACTATAGAGAAGGCAGAGCCTTCACACAACGAAATGCCATGAAGATTAAGCTTTAGAACACTCTCATCTCCCTCTCTAGACCCCTTTCCCATGTTAAAGACCCTTCTGCTCTGATCACCATGTCTCTGAGAAGTCGTCTGTGGCCTAAAGCTTTGGGTTAGGGAACACAACGGCCTTCTCTTTCTTAAGGACTCTCTGACCTCAAAATGCCTCTCCTTCTGCCTCTGCTCTTCCATCCCAGAAATTAAAATCCTTTTGTTCATTTTGGAAAAACGACCTGTTTGCATTTGAAAAGGTAGCAGCGGCTTAACCCAAATAAGTCTCTAGTTGGAGAAATTTCAAAAATAATGATTAAGGGCAAAGAAGAATTCCAGTCAGAGCCCGGCCAGGGCGAGGCCTGCGTGGGTGACCTGCGGTCACGCGGTCACACGGGGTCAGCAGTACAACATAAACGTGCAGGCCGAGCATTTGACTCAATGCTTCCCCTAACTCCATCCACCGCTGCCCAACCAAAAGTGCTGAGATTAGAGCCACATTGCATGACCTGGCTGTGGACATTTGTTGTCTCCTGGGACAGCAAGGCGGACGCCTTCGTAATTTCCCCCAGATACCAAAGGTGTCTTCAATCAAGAAATGTCAAGAAACCTAGACTGACAGAAGCTCTTTATTTCTTTGCAGAAAGGTATGAATCAATCTTATTATGAAAACTCTCACAGATAAAGACCTTCCCGTGTAAACCCTTTGGCATTTCCACTCTTCTGATCTTTCTCCAACCTGCAAGTTCCCTTAACTTCCAAAAGAATTTCAGAGTCACATTAAGAACACTCCTGGCTCTTTACAGCGCCGTGCCCCACCCCGCCACGTGGCCCTCTGGTAATGAGGTCAAGGGCCGAGCAGAGCAAACACGCTGCGAACAGGCTACGAGGATATCAATTCTTAATTCCTCAAAGCAGCATTTCAAAGTCTGCAAGCAAAGCCTTAACAGAGAGAAATATTCATGCAAAACTATACAAGAAGGAAATAAAGAATCACAAAACCTAAGACTCGGGAAGAAACCCAGAGGTTATTATTTTTCCCTCTCATTCACTGCTGAGGTTATTATTATGTTTTCTCCGAAACAAAATCATTTAATTATTATTTGAAGACCTCCCATGACAAGGAATTCACCACTCAAGGTATTTGATCCCATTGTTATAATCCCTGAATTCCCAGAAGATTTGTCTTTAAAGTTAGTCAAATTCTACCTTCTAGCCAGGTTGCTTTAAAAATCTGGATACTGTGACTCACTCCTGTATCTAGACTGCTTTGCAAAAAGTTGAAGGCAGTTTTTCAGTCTCTCTTTTTCTTTATCTGTAGACAGCACCAGGCCTTGCTTATCTTTGCTTGTCTTCACAGTTCCCGATACTGTGCAACTAGACTTCTAATTATCCGGGAAGTTAATGAAAGAATGAAGGGATGAGCACATATCTCAGCCGTATCTCTGCAGTGTAAGGAGACGGCGGGGGAAGCCCAGGACTCCAAGGCAGGCCATCCTCCACCGCTGCCTGCTGCAGTGGGGCTCCCAGGGCTGTTCTGAGCCAGAGTGGGGAAGGGGTCACTCCATTACCAGCCACAGCCTGGACACTCATCTCTCCTGAGTTAGCCTGAGCTGCAAGGACTCACACTTGAGCTTTCACACGTGCCCTGAGAACTAAGCTCAAAACAAACAAACAAACGAGACAATATTTCCTTGTTTCCTGCCTGTAGCCAGGGTTTAAAAAAATTCAGGTCCCTATGGGATTAGGCAGAGCTTTTAATGAAGTAAGGCTTCAGGGTGTAAGAAGATAGGGGCAGGGTAGAATTCAAGAATGCCTTCCCAATTAAATAAAAACATTATGTGGAAAAAAAATAAAAACAACACTCAGTTTATCCCTTGTGGTTAAGAATACAGAATATGTCACCAGATTGGGAAAAATAAGTTGAATCCTAACTCAGTTGCTTATTTGCTGGGAGATTTTGAGCAAATTATTTAATATTATATGCATCAGTTTCCAAAACTATAAAAAACTGGGTATATTACTGCCACCCATCAAACTGGTTTGCTGTGAGAATTAAGTTCTGTGTGGATTAATAGAACAGTGCCCAGCATAGAGTCATACCTGCGTGTGCATGTCTGCCTGTGTGTGTGTGTGTGTCTGCGTGTGCCAATTGATACAGTTGTGTCCATATGCACTGTCTGCATTCGTGGCAGCCATGTCTTCATGGGCACAGCCTGGCAGGGGCAAATGTCCTTGTGGAACCATACACAAGGACATAGCATATTTCCTCCAAAAATGCTCTGGAGGAAATCCTGCATCTTAGTGCTCTGCAGTCATCTTACTATGTCCAACTCCATCCCAAGACGACAATGTTGTTCAGAAGGAAGACTGCTGGGTTGATTATTGGGAGACCTGGTTCTGGCCCCAGCTGTGTCATGAATTACCTGGCTGACTGGTCCACGTCCACCTGCTGAACCTCTACCTGCCTTAGTGCCTCAGGTAGCCTTGTCAACCTCACAGAGGCATGATAGGGCAGAGTTTAAGGCCTGGTATGTTTATGTAATGGTCCTAATCATAACCACATAAAGGCTACTGATAAATAGGAAGTGTAACAACCCATAATGTTTCCCCTCCCTCTCGCAGGCTCTGCAAGGCCAGATGGACTTGGAATGACCAATCATCATCCTAGTTTCTTTGTCTCTCTCTCTGTCTCCTTCTCTCTCTGTTCTTACCTTCCATTTTGCTCTTAGAATGAATGAGGCCTGTTACATCCATGTATCAGTCTTATTAGTATTGCACTTCTTAGAGTCCTCACAAGGTCTAGAGAGTACACCGTGTATGGGGCATACCCCAGGCTTCCTTCCTGCCAGGCCCCACCACTGTTCACCCTGAAACTTAGCTGCATGGATTGGGCAGAATCCATCAAAAGCCAAGACTCAACTCACGATAAAGCAGATTGCAAGAGGAGGAAAGGCACGTTCTTGATCAAAGGTCAGTGATCTTTGAGGTCATACTCCAGAGATGTCCACATCTTTGCCCTTTTTGCCTATTCCAGCAATTGTCCCATCTCATAGGATTTTGATCTAACAGTGTCTTTGGCTGTGATTAGATCAAGGGTCCTTATCCTTGCAGGGTGGGATTAAGCATCATGGGAAGAAAACCTGAATTCTCTTAGCGGCCATCATAACTGGTGCTCTTCAACATTTCTTGCATGAAGTGAGTTCTACCCCCTTTATTATTGTTATCATTTCATATTCCATTTGTCCACGTTCTTTCTAAAATCTGATTCTCACCTATTTTTTAAATTAATAATGGATAATTTAGACATTAGAGCCTAGGTTCTATTAGATACCCTGCAAGTTGAGAAATGATCTCTTCCTCAGGTACTAGAATATTGAGTTTGCCATTAGTCCAGGGCTTCAATAATAATGTACCATAGCCTTGAAAAAAATAAGTTAGTCTATTTATATAGTGTTAAGGGAAAAAATGCCCTGTAAGTATTTGTGAATTTTAAATCAAGTTGAAATAATTGTAAAAAGAAAGGAAGTGATAAAATTGTGATTTACATAAAAATAGTATTATAGTTTTATTAAATAAAAAAATGCCCCAAATCTTATGTTTTAGAATAGCAAGTGCCAAGTTTGTCATTATGTAAGAATTTTAAGCCTCAAAAAACATCTGCTTCTCAGAAGCAAGCCCCTTATTCTACAAGGTTACGACTCGCACAGACTACTTCTCTCTAAGACCAGGACAATCGTCTTCTATTAAATGCAGCCTGCATTTATGCTCGTTGTTTTAACAGCCCTCCGTAAAGAGGACTGCAGCAAAGATGACAGGATATATGTGCCAAGTGTCCTTCTGAAATTCAGATATGCTTATGATCTTCTCCTTTGCACTTAATGGATTCCAGCACAGAATAAATAATAAAGAATTACTGCTACACAGTTGAGGCAAATTAAAGTCAATGCATTTGAAACTTCAGCAGTGAATTGACACCAGCCCTGAATACCAATTGCAACTCATAAAAGTAAAGTATAATCAAGGGTTTGCCTGGAAGTCTGGAAATATGCTGCCCAGGTGGGAGCAACTTGAGGTGGAAATTATACGGAGTTCTGGAGGGCACACACTGTCCCTCCAGCCCAGGCTGACGCTCCACCGGGCTTCATGCCATCAGTACTTACCATTCTTGCAGAGCAGAACAGCCAGGAAGTCCTGAGAAGAAGAATTGATAAAGAACAAAAGACTGGGTGCCTGGGCCGTCACAAAGCTAAATGCAATGTTCTCCTTGGATGGAGCCGAATCTGTGTAAATAGCTGAGGATGAGAGGCTTATATTCTTGGTCACAGGGTAGGGGTCTTGAAACGTGTAAGTAACCGACGTGCCCGCCTCAAAAACAGCAGAAACCTCTGCAAAATATAAGAGGGAGAGCATACACTGAAACATTTAGTCAATTATTCCAGATGGCCTTAACTGCTTGTTTCTTATTTCCTCTGCACCAGGCATGGTGTGAGGGGTTTCACATGAATCATATAATGTGTTCCCCACAATAATTTTGAAGTGGCAGAAGTCATCACTCTTATTTACAAATGAGAAACTTGAGGCTCACAGAGGTTACTTATGCACCTTGAACAAAGTTGCTAGCCAGAAGAGACAGCTCAGGTTCGCTTCCTGAAATTTAGGTCCAGTTCAACATTCATACCTCTGCAGAATGATTACCATGTGCCAAGCTAATATCCTGAGAAGCAGGGATCAAATGTCCCTGCCTCCAGCACAGCACACGGAGATTTATTGGCACCATTTTACTTTCAAAATTGCGATCCTAACAGTTCTGCTTTGTGTT
The DNA here is from genome assembly GCF_040939455.1 of Microcebus murinus. Lineage (NCBI taxonomy): Eukaryota > Metazoa > Chordata > Mammalia > Primates > Cheirogaleidae > Microcebus > Microcebus murinus. Next base: position 6,071,195 of record NC_134111.1, read on the forward strand.
TTTCCGGTGTTTCAGGAAAATTGTGAATGGGCTCTAAGTTAATGAGAGTCAGCCATGGGTGTGGGCAGCGATAATTCTCTATGGTGTTGGGTATAAAGTGAGGATCAATGGGAATAGTAAAGAACGCATTTATGGAAACAATAGAAAAGGCATAGGGATCCAAATCCTGGACTCACATTTTTAGACATCTAGGCATTGGCATCAGTTCCAAAATACAGCAAAGACTTAGGTCTTTCTATGGGAAACAGTCCCTATAGCACGACACATTAGATGGAGGTCTGCCACCGCAGGGAGAAAATGGCATCTACACACTGCTGACATTCAATTAGCAGGAACCTGCAAATCACCCAGCCTCCTTGTAGGTTGCTCTCACTCCAACTGTTATCATTTTAGTTTAGAGGAACCAGCACAGCACAAATCAGGACTAGATGTGAAGTCTCACTCGATTTCATGCTGGCTGTGTGGTCCCAGGCAAGTTAGTGAATCGTATGGATAATATTTTCTCATCCGGTGAATGGGAATCACAACACCGACCTCATCAGTATTTCTATGCAGATAAATGAGATGATGTGTGCAAAGCACTTAAGAGAGTGGCCCAACATAGTGTGAACTGTAGACTCTCTGTGTTAGAAGAGAATTTAACCTGAACCCATCCCAGCAGCCTTTACACAATGTATCTCATTATTGACTGCAAATCTGTCCAAATGCTGAGATATTCTCCTCAGATCAAGGCTGCTTTTGTGTTCACTTTAAATTTTATCTCTATACAATATCAGAGTGTGTAGGAAAGGTTCCTTCATAGAGCAACCTTAGATCTAGTAGCAAATCTCTGTCATAAAAATTGCACAGTAAACATGAACCCATATCGGCATGATTAATTTCTCTTTGTCCTGAATGACATGTAGAATGTTTCTAATTCTCCATGAAATTCTCTGATTGAGTTGGTAGAACCTTAGAACATAATCAAACCTGGCTTTTGCCTCCTAATTCTATTGCAAATCTGTTCCACCTTGTGAAGATTCTGTAACAATCTGTAATAGTGCCAAAAAATTTAAAGTCGCATATTTATGCATATTGCCTTGCAGATTGGGAATATTAGTTCATTTTTATCAAAGGTTCAGAGGAAGTATTTTGCATTTATCATGAAGGTTATGACATTGGTACTTCTGATTATGAAAATATGTAGCAGACACTTATAAGAGTGAGAATTTTGATTAATTATCAGCTTGATTCAGGCATTTTCCTTGGGTGAATTTTCTAAGGGACATTTGGCCTACATTTTGAGCTACCATCTCCTAGTTAATAGAATAAAGGGCTTTTATTTGATGTTTGTGTGCATGCTTAAACAGACATCTAATTCAGAGCATTCTATTATTAATAGCATATTAGATATGGGCATGTACAGTATATTACTTTTTTCTTTGTACTTAGGACAAGAAATTAAAAATAAAAAGCACTTTGTAATTAGAAACGTCAAACCAAATTTCTATTGTCATTCTTCCTCCAACTCCAGTTCTAACTAATGTTTAGATATTGTCTATTTTTAGCACGCTAACTTCAGCTACACACCTAGACTCCGTTATTCTTTCAGTTTCTGTGTTTTGTAATCTAAAAGTTTAAGTTTTTTGATCTGAGAGACTGAGTTGCCTGAACATCCAATACCATTAAACAGATGAAATCACTTAATCTGAAGGTCATTTCTAATGACCATCATTCTACTCCGGGGCCACAGTGCCAATATCAATGACATCCCTTGAGCACCCACTCGGAGGAAGGAACTATGCTGACTAGGTTCTGAGGAGGTAAGACACACATTTAAAAAAATGAACACCAATGGAAGTTAGCCTGGGCAGTGGTGTGTGAGTGGCAGAGACCAGGGTTCCCAGAGCTCCCAGAGCTGGTGGCTCTGAGAGCCCGAGCAGCCGAGAAAACCTGCCAGAGGAGCTCAGCACTGGCTGGGCCTTGACGGGTGGCAGGAGCTGTGAGGAGCTGGGAAACAGGATGGCACTGGGAGGCGTCCTGTCGCCGAGCCCTGTGGAGCTGGCTGACCTGGAGCTGGAACCTGGCTCTGCCCGTCTCTTGCTGTCACAGGGCCCCACTCAACCCCAGGCTGCTCAAATACAAATTGGGGTGAATTCAGTCTTGGAATGGGCAGAAGGATTGGAAGAAAATACGTGCAAGCACGGTGCCTGGTAGGAACTCAAACAGTAGCTGGTCCTAATAATAGCGACAGAATTAAATTTGGAATTGGAACAAACAGAAAGAGGAGTCCTGGGTAATAAGCCGTCTAGTGGTTACTTGGAAATCATCCAGGCTGTAATTAATTTAGAAAAAAATCAAACTAACTAAATACAAATTAAACAACTGGAAATTTGAAAATTGAATGAATATTTCAAAAATTATTATTACTTTTTTTAATGATACTGGTCCTTTGGATATGTGTTTTTAATGAGTGTTATCTTTTAGCAATACATATTATTATGTTTGTAGATGAGTTACTATTATATCTGGGATTTGCTTCAAAATCACAGAGGAAGAGGGCAGGAAATGAGTATATGAATGAAATAAAAATGCGCATGAGTTGGTAATTGTTGAAACTAGATAATGAGCATGGGGGTTCTTAAAATCTTCTCTCTACAACAGTGTATGTTTGCCATTTTTCCATAATAAAAAGTAAAAAAATGGCATAAGTTGGAAGGAATATAAATGTTACAGAATTTCTGGATAGGTTCTTGGCAATACCTAAAAAGTACTTAAACGTAATACTATTTTTCTTCACCGAAATTCTGTTACATGTGTTTATTACATTATCTATGAACAAAATTTGGGATGATCTAAATATTTGAACAATCATAAGTATTTAGTGAGACTTTATATGCTATGAGTTATCCCAAGTGCTTCGTGAAGGGCTCATTGTATGTTAAGCACAACCCTTGTGAAAGATTCCTGTGTGCTTCACATTTATGGATGAGGAAACCCAGGGAGCTAGAGGTTGAGCTACATGGCCAGTGTCACACACTGTAGGTTGTAGATGAACCCAAGTCTGAAATTAAGCAGGTGTGGTGCCAAGAGCTGCTCTATTACTCTGTGGTCTGGAATGCTCTGGTGACAGAATGGATTAAATAAGAGAAGGAAATAGCACCAGATAGAATATACTGCAATTGTTAAAACTGATGCTTAAAAATGTTTATGATTTATATAGGAAATTTGCTTTTGAAATAAAAAATTAAAAATCCAGTATAGAAAATATAATGGATAAAATTATCTCAGCTGTACTAAATGCAAAGGAAACAATTAGAAAGACATAAAATTTTCTTTTTAATGATTATTTCTGAGTAACTAGATCAGGTTTTAACTTTTCTAGGTTTCTCAGTGTATATCCAAATACATTTTCAGATATATTATCTAACATTTTTATTTAAAAACATATTTAAATGAAAACGCCATGACCATCTTACCCGGATTCTTCATTAATGATGTGTGCATTGGGGGTTGATGGAGCTAAAGGCAAACGCACGTCAGCAAATGGTGCTGGGACAAGTGAATAAACACAGCAAAAGAATGGAGCTGGACCCCTGCCTCACAATCAGTAGAAAAATTAACACAAAATGGACCATAGATCTAAACGTAAGGGCTAAAACTATAAAACTCTTAGAAAAAGCCAGAGGTGCAAATCTTCATGACCTTGGATTAGGCAATGATTTCTTAGATGTGACACTAACAGCATAAGCAACAGAAAGAAAAATAGGTAAATTGGGCTTCAAAAGGTATTATGAAGAAAGTGAAAAGGCAACCTATAGAATGAAAGAAAATATTTGCAAATCATATATCTAATAAAGGAATTAATTGTATTCAAAATATATAACAAATTCTTACAACTGAACAGTTTAAAGAAAAAATATAAAAAATGGCAAAAGATTTGAACAGACATTTCTCAAAAAAATGATATGTATAAAAATAGAAACAAATACATGCAAAAAGGTTGAATAATAATTACTCATTAGGGAAATGTCCACCCAAACCACAATATGATATCATTTCATACCCAATAGGATGTCTAGTATCAAAAAGTCAGACAATAATAAATCTTAGCAAGGCTGTGGAGAAACTGGAACCCTCATACACTGCCAGTGAGAATGTAACATGGAGCAGCCTCTTTGAAAACAGTTTGGAAGTTCCTCTAAAGGTTTAATGTATAGTTACCGTAAGACCCAGTGATTTCACTTCTAGGTATATACAAACATATATCCATCAAAAATGTGTACATGAATGTTAATAGCAACATTATTCATAATAGCCAAATAAATGAAACCATCCCGACATCCATCAACTGATGAAAGGATGAACAAAATGTGCTTTCACACTATGGCACACTGATTAGCAATATAAAGTAAAGTAATAAAGTACTGAAAAATGCTATATAGCATGGATGAATCTTGACAACATTATCCTGGGTAAAAGAAACCAGATGCAAAAAGGCCACAAATTGCATGGTTTCATTTATATGAAATGTCCAGAATAGGGAAATGTGTAGATTAGTGGTTTCCGAGGATTGTGGGGAGAGGTGAATGGGCAATGTCTGTTAATTTGCATGGGATTTCTTGGGGGGATGATGAAAATATTCTGAAATGAGACAGTGGTGATGATTGTGCAGCTCTGTGACTATCTTAAAACTCACTGAATTGTATTCTTTAAAGGTTTTATGATATGTGAATTACGTCTCAATAATTAAAAAAAGGGAGAGAAATACACAAAGCTAAAGCTACATATGTGGAGAAATTGAATTCTATTACCATATTCCTGCAAAGAATAAAATACGAGTCATAAAAAGGCAAAAGGAACCAAAAAAATGCTGGTTGGACATCTAGTTCTAACACTTATTAGCAAGTCATTAAACCTCCACGAACCCCTCATGTGTTAACATATTAATACCTGTTCTACTAGTTTGGAGACAGGAATATATGTTGCAGTTAACTGCCAGTTAATTTTATGATAATTATTCTTTTTACCATTATAGTAAGAGAAAATGGGCCAATGAACTGTGATTCTGACCCAGGAGTAGGTAATAACAAATGTCCCTAATTCCACCCAAGATATGCCTGGTATTTACACACCATTTCCCTAAAGTATACCATGCCATAGTAGGAAGCATGGAAGACTATCCAGGAGAGAGCATCCTTTGCTCAGGGCTGTCTTGTAGCGGATGGCTCCCACTTCCATTCCAAGCCTCATTTCCCAGAGACAACTGGCATTGCTCAAAGCCTTGGTTAAAAAGCCCATAGTACAGGCATCCCAATTACTGAATATGGAGGGAATGATTTCCTTAGGATTATCAGAAGGAGGGAAAAGTTTGGAAACAGTGAAATATGAGCATGCTAAAAAGGCTAAGTACACATTTGTCTATGTAACTTATGGATCAAAATAAAAATATTGGAGGGAGCACAGGGAATATTCTAACATAGGCAGGCAAAAGACACAGTGGCATGGGCAGAAGAAAATTAATAAGAATTATTTCAGAGTAAGGAGCCAACAAAAAACAATTGGCTAAATTTAGAACAATATTATCTATAAGATGTTTGAATAATTTCCCCAGAAAAATGCAGAGAGGTCTGCTGTTCATTTTCTTTCAAGCACAAGACTTGAGGATGGGTGCTATTAATGTAAAATAATGCTTGTGCATTTTAGTGACTGTGCCTGGTAGCGTTTATTCTGTATTTGCTTATTCTAGCACGTGGCATGACCCTAAGAGTGGCATTCAGAATAAGTTTTCTAGGGTAAGTTATTCTGAGACCTCGCTCAGTGTGAACACCCAGCAGCACTTCGCTTGTCTCAGTGCACACTAAGAGCCTCCTGGGATAGGACCTGCTTGGTTTCAAGCTTCCATGCAGGGCCCAACACACTGTTGGCCCTAAAATTTATACCATTAATTTTTTCCCAAGAAGCATAATGTGCTTCGCAGCAATAATAAACAAGTAATTCAAACTAATTGGGGTGAAGTATGGCCCAAGTATGAATGAAGGGAGAGCTTCATTTATAGCATTCTTCAAAGAAGACAGGGGATGCTTTTTTGTTTTAAGTTCCAACAGTAAATTGGACTAAATAAAGCATTGTTTGGTAAAGGTGCTTGGAAAATGTGTTCTAATGAATTGATAGGATTTATTTATAATTGTCATCATTGTTTGTATGTAAATGGTGTCTTTAGTGATTAAAACATTTTATTTTAATAGCTGAAGTGCTGTTTTTGTAATGTTGTTTACATTATTTGCTCAACAAACTTTTTCCCCATCAATAAAAGAAACTTACAAATACTGCAAAGATTGATAGTAGACCAAATCTTTTGTTCTTATTTTTGAAAAATATGAAGTATTTACTCTGAATAATGAGATTTTATAGTTTCTAGAGTTATCTTGAATTAACCTAGAGATTCACACCAGGACCATCACTCCTTGTGCAAGGTGTGCATCCTTCATGATAAAGTTTTGTCATGGTATGAATTGGTAAGATTGGGAAGGGGTATGGAAAAAGCCCTGGGACAGGAATTTTGGCTCTCGTGTTCCAATCCCAGCCCACCAATGAAGTAAACATGAGCCTCTGGGCAGGGGTTTTAAAGTGTCAGACCTTTGCTCAAGTCACCTGCAGAAGAGGGAAATTTCACTAGATACACAATATTGTTTTTACTGCTTTACCTATACTCCGTTTGTCAAAATAATTTCAGATGGCTTAAGTGTCTCTAAGGCTCCTCCAGGGGTAGATTCTATGATCCTTTGGTTACATTTGTGAACTGAGGAATTGGAACTGGAGATACCAGTGTACCACTAACAATCCAGCTAACACCGCAGAAAGGAAAGCCCACCTCTTCCCACACTCAGCTGGCTGTCATGGAGTGGCCGTGGGAAGTGTGTTCTCCTGTAATTACCCATCCAGTCCACCTGCACGGCCAGTGTACACACGAGAGAACAAGCGGATGTGATTATGTCGAGGAGCTATGCACAATCTCCAAACACAGGGAGAGTGAATGAGGAGGACTGTCTAAGGGCGCAGGCATCAGGTGGCCTGACCACAGCCTGGAGGAGCTATACCCTGCACGAGTGAGGAGCAGAAGTGCTCCGCGTACCTTTTTTGCAAAAGGGCCCTTCATAAGGAGAATTGGTGCAGTCGCAAAAGTAGCCACTGGGCTTCTCCACACACTTGCCCCCGTTGTGGCAGATGCTGCCGTAGCTACTACAGTGACCTGGGCAGCCCGGCCTGACTCCAGACGTGAACTTTGCCTTCTCCTCCAGGTCCAGTCTCTGCCCGTTCAAGTGTAAGGAGCGGATGCATCCTAGGAACCCTTTCTGTCTTGATGATGTTCCCCCTAGGAGGTAAAACATAAGAGGAAAAAAATATAAGGTATCGCAAGGCTCAATTCTTTTGGGTTTAATATCTTCGTTGGTATGTCATTTAATATCTTCGTTGGTAATATCTTTGTTGATTATTGCTGTGTTGAATACATTTTTCCACTAAAGTTTCCCATAAGAATTGGGATTCCAAAGAACCTCAAAAAAATGCATGTCCTTCTAGGCTGGGAACCCCCTACCTACCCAACCCCGGAAAAAGTAAAGAGAGAGAAAGAATATGGTTCTTGTGGGATCCTGTATTTTATAGGTTTAAGAATAAAACTTCAGATGACCATGTTCCCTGAAAATAAAATGTGTTCTTACACAGTCTACAGCACACTTGCATTTGAAGTAGAAGGCACAGAGTAGGACTGTCCCGTCTGGCAAGATGTTAGCTATGCCAATTAGGAAACGGCAGCGAGCTTCAGTGCTCACAGAGCGCGCGCAGTGTGCTCACGAGAGAGGGGACCGCCGGGCGGACAGACACGGGCCAAACTCCGTCAGTCACTGACTAGCATGGCAACCGCTGAATCACCTAAGCCCCAGCTACTTGATCTGTAACATAAGAATAGTTTTATTCCATGTGTAATAAGTATCCCATGTAATAATTTATTCCATGTGTATGGTAAGGCTTGGTTGACATCATAGAACACAGTAGGTGCTCAATCATTGCTGTTCCTGTATCCCTTCTCTTGAGCCCTCACAATGGCTGGAACCAGTAGGTCCTCAAAATATGTGTGCTTACTCATCCTAGCTCACCCTCAAATCATTGTTGGGAAGCTAGATTTCTCTTTCTGGAATACACAATAGGGTTGTAACACAAGTTTCTGCTGAGGGTACATCTTAAAATTTACAGAGTGATTTTATATGTTCCTTGCAAATTATCCAAGGATAAGGCAGATTTGAAGTTTCAGAGTATTTTGTTCCCATTGGAAATCTAGGATTTTATCAACCTACCCCTTTGATATCAGAAAAATGTGTGTGGACAGACAAGCCAGAAAGTTACGCTAAATCCCATCAGCTGTTAGTTATTTGGTGTGAGGAATTCCGGGAGCTCCCAGAGAAGGTGGAAGGAGGTACAGCTGGCCCTTAAAGAACACAAGTTTTGTTTCAAATCCTTGGACTCAAGTCCACATGCGCGGGTGAGTGGAGGAGACACACAGGCCTTCCAGGTCTACCAGATGTATTAGTGGAGAGGGAGAAGACAGACAGGAAACCGCCAGGGCTGGGACCACCTTGTCACTCATCCTCTGCACCCTCAGCATCTCCCATCTGCGCCTCATGCATTGCTAGCCCCTTATCCCACAACTTATTTAAAGTTAGTCTGGGAAATGACCAGATAAAAATACGTTCCCATCAAAGTTCAAAAGGTGTTGTCTCAAACCGGGAATGTAGATGTTAAATAAGAAACAAAGCTGTTAATTAAGGGAATGAATAAGTAATGTAAAGAATTCCTGGCATTAGTCAGCCTGGCCTGAGGGTGGGTGGGGTGGGGTGGGGGAAGGTAAGGAAATAATTAGAAATGTGATGTAGAGAGTATGGCCTGAGGGGCAGGGTCTGCTTACCCTAAATCACACCAGGTCACCAGACCCATAAATATATGTAGGACATGCACTGGCCGCATCCAAAGATAGAACTTTCCTAACAGATACGTCTAGTCTCTTATTCCAAAGCAATGATGAAACTCCATTGTATTTTCAGTTCCGATAAGTGATACCCAAGCAGGTCAGGAGGCCAAACCCAGATTGCTATTCTCCTGTCTGTCTCAATTTTGGTGAGTAAATCTCCTTTTAACCACAAGATAAATCAATTATAAACACAAGCTGATCGTAGTGGAAGGTTCATTATTTCTTTCCTAGAGATTGGGTAGAATAAAGAGGGGTGGATTTATGTAGTTGAGTGTTTTGTTTGGTTTTGTTTCCCTTATTTTGCAGTCACTCCCCATGGTGGATTTGAATAACTCTTCATATATCTTGTTAGTGTCATTTTTCTTTTAGCAGAGGTGAACGATGCAAGATCTATTGCACATTTTCTTGCGTGTGACTTAGTCAACAAGTTTATAAATGGAGAAGAAGGTGACTGGGTTCATTTTTCTGGCAGAAATGCACTCCTTGGGGTTTGTGATGTGCAGAGGCTGGTGAGAATGCCCCAAACAGGGGATCATTTCAATTACCGACGCTGACAAAGCACAGTGTCACGGAGAGCTGTGAACTAAATGGCACATTGAACTAAATTTCAATTTTTACCTGGCTGCTTTTTGTTCTTTACAAAGGAGAAAACTAGAGGTTAGGCTGCTTTTTCTTTATGAAGAACAATATGTAGACTAAGGATAAAATAATTTTTAAAAGATCCCCCCCACACACACAGACCCAGAATGCTTGTTGGTTCTCTGCACTCTCTGCTGACGACACCTACTGTGTGTGGAGTGTTGCCGGGCTCTGAATCTTCTGTGAAATGTAGACACTGTGAGGAAATGTGGCAGTAATCTTCCCTCCTGCCCGAGTCACAGTCCTCGCCCCCAACGCAACCCTCCCCCAGTCCCTCTCCCAAACACCCCTGGATGCACCTGCCACCCAGAGCCTGCTCTCCTCCGTGCAGTCTCTCTCGCCCGGCAGAATCCCCACAACGTTCTGCCTTCAGCCCTGACTCTTCCATCTGTTCACCACTTTGTAGCCAGAATGAAATTTGAACATTTGATTCTACTGTTCCTGCTTGATACCTTTCACAGACCAGCCATTGTCCTAAGGATCAAGCTGAAATTCCTCGCGTGGCTGATAGGGCAAGGGCGGGCTGGCCTCCCCTTCCCTCCACAGCGCCCTCCCCCCATCCTCCCTGCACCAGGCATTCCCTACTACCCATGGCCACCCAGCGCCACATGGTTTATCTACACTTAGGACCGCGTCACGTCACGTATGTTTTATGTACCTGGTATGTTCTTTCCCCCATGCACTCCTTGCCTGTTCTGTCCCACCCCTGCAATTGCAGACACACTCACCAGCACTCCGTAAACACTCATATCATTTATTTTTCTGCTCACTCAGTGTTCAATTATTGTTATTAGTTGTCAGTTTTTTTGTTTTTTGTTTTTTGTTTTTTTGAGACAGAGTCTCACTTTGTTGCCCAGGCTAGAGTGAGTGCCGTGGCATTAGCCTGGCTCACAGCAACCTCAATCTCCGGGGCTCAGCGATCCTACTGCCTCAGCTTCCCAAGTAGCTGGGACTACAGGCATGCGCCACCATGCCCGGCTAATTTTTTGTATATATATTTTTAGTTGGTCAATTAATTTATTTCTATTTTTGGTAGAGACAGGGTCTCACTCAGGCTGGTTTCGAACTCCTGACCTTGAGCAATCCGCCCTCCTCGGCCTCCCAAAGTGCTAGGATTACAGGCGTGAGCCACCACGCCCGGCCTAGTTGTCAGTTTTTAAAAAGCAGGAAATATATTTTTTTAATTCTAGTAAGTTCCCTATTGAAAAATTAGAAGATCTGTTAACAATGAACCTGCTGTCCTGCACAGCAAACCTTGGCTGCAGCTGCCCTGAGGCGAGGTTCCTTAAGATAGGGCATGCCCTCTCCACTTGGCCACAGGCCCACTGGGACCACTTCATTCATTCCTGTTGTCTCTCTGGAACATTGCAGATATTTAATTTTTCAGCAGTTGCTCTAATATACTTTCCTCTTTACTTGTTTGCCTTTTGTCTTTTGTACATTTCACTGTAAGGTTGGAAGAACAAAAACATGTACCATTATACTTAGAGCAGCTTAACACCATTTTTTTTAAGGCTCAGCCTTAATCTCTTTGAGAGCTCTTTGATAAGCAGAACAATGCCTCTGATTCTAAAAAAATACATCTCAAACGTACTAGTTCTATGTTAGCAACTTTAACACTAAATTCATTGAATTCTCAATGGTGAAGAAGATATTCTTCATGTTATTCACATTTTGTGGTTGAGAAAACTTAGCATCAGAAAGATTGCTTTGGCCAGAGTCAAGAGTCAAACACATTTTATGTGGCAGAGCGAAGAGTCATACTGGATCTGGTGACCTTCAAAGCCCTCATAGAGGTCTGTATCCCACAACCCTAAAATGAACTATTATATTAGACAATTTGTGTCAATGACACAACTAAGTGATTTTTCTACTTTCTTCCTCTGATCTCCTACATGTTTTCTTCCACCAAGTAATATACACCCATACATTTATCCTCTTGGCTTCCATATGACTCTTCTTGACAACTCGGACCATTAGTTGGCTGGCCTAGCTAGAAGCAATTTTGTATGAAACTCTTCAGTTGGCCCTTTGTATCAAGTGGGTTCATTATGATGATGTTTCCTTGGACAGAGTATGAATCAACTCTTAAAAACTTCACTGTCATCATTCTAAGCCTGTCTTAGAAAACCTCCATATGTCAGCTCAACAAATGCTCATTGCTTTCAGAAAAGCATCTCAATTCCTTGTGCCCTCCTTGAGCACAAGTGTAAGAGCCTCTATTTCTCTCATGTGTATCTGTTCTTTCTGGTACATGCACAAGCAAAACTCCTTTGCAAAGAAGCCTCTGGAAAACACTGAGTGGACCAAGCAGGGATCTTATTTCATAAAAATTGGTGCAGCGCCACCTTCCCTCTCTCCCTCCCTCCCTCCCTCCCTCCCTCCCTCCCTCCCTCCCTCCCTCCCTCCCTCCCTCCCTTCCTTCCTTCCTTCCTTCCTTCCTTCCTTCCTTCCTTCCTTCCTTCCTTCCTTCCTTCCTTCCTTCCTTCCGCTCTTCCTCCCTCCCTCCGTCACTCCTTCCATCTTCCTTCCTTTTTTTTTCTGCTCTTGAACATGGAGCTGCTTGCTTTCTACTGAAGTTCATGTACATTACCACCTAGATCTCAACTTCTAAAGTGGTAGCAGGTTTAACATATACCTGATGAATAAAAACAAGCACACTAACCACTAATTATCTTCTTTTTTCATCCTGCTCTTTACAACTAGCAGAATGTGGGTACCAGGAGAAAATCACAATAGAGACTTATTCCAAAATGTGATTTCCTTAAGGACAGACAAGAAGTGAATCTGGTTGAATTTTGCCAAATAGAGTGATTTCTTGCTCAGTAATCATTAAGCACACACTGTTTAATAATACTGGTAGTGCTAACAGTATGCACAGAAGGCAAAATTATGATGGTAATAGTGGATCTGAACTAAGAGTTTACTTCATATCAGTTACTTTCCTCTGCGCTGCATAGACACTTTCGGATCTAATCCTCACTATGAATGGTGGCACCCAAACCCAATGCCAAACGCCCTCAACAAATTAGGAAAGAGCTTGTTGAGAATTTGAATTCAGTTAATGACAGATTAAAACAATGTCCTTGTTTGGTAGAAATGACTGTTGTGAAAATGAAAAACTTTTGAAGAATAATTCACTAATGCATATCAAGAGCCATTAAAGCATTATTATTTTTGGCTTTATTGCACTTTCTAAAGAAAATAGCCTGAAATGGAGCTGGAAGGAGGATTAAAACAGTAAGTATTTACTTGACCTTTACACATAGTTGTCACAAATTGGGGGAGCAAAATGTCTGACAAGAGAATGGTAAATGCATCAGGGTAATTCCTTATGGAGAACTGCTATAAAATTATGATAATGAGAAAACTCAACTTCATTGATTGAGGCTCTTTTTAGTTCTCTTGCTTAATTTTTTCTTTCATGTTATAGCACAAAAACAAAAGTGCATGGGAGTATACAACATGACACATGTTCACAAACTGAACACACCCCAGTAACTTGCACCTAGCTCAAGAAACAGAGCTTCACCAGAACGCCAGACGCGGCCTTCTCGCCGGTGACCGCTCCTCCACGGATGCCGCTGACCTGGTTCTGACACCACAGACGAGTATTATTTAGATGGAACCATACTGCATGTGCTATTTTGTGACCAGCTTTTGTCACCCAGGATTATGTTGACGAGATTTTCCCGTATGGGTGAAGGAGGATGTGGTTGTTCATTCTCAAGGCTATGTAACATCCTGGCATGAGAACCATTCCATAAATTATCACCTTGTCTACTGTCCATGGGCACTGCAGAATAGTTTCTGCTGCTATTAACAACCTTCCATATTTCTTGTGGTCAACATTTCTGTTGGGTGTGTACCTAGCAGCAGAGTTGATTGGTCATAGGGTGTGTGTTTGAGTTTACTAGATAATGCAAAACGGCTTTCCTAAGTGATGTACCAAGTTACACTCCCACCAGCAATAAATGACAGTTTTAATTTTTTACATTCTTAGAATGATGTTTTTTAAGTTCTCTGGTTAATATGCTAAACATCAATGCTTATTCTATAAACTATAGATGAAAACAATGTGAACAATTGGACTAAAATATTCCCAGCCCTAGCATATTTATTAGGAATCTAGATTTCTACTTTCCATTTTTATCTGTGGTTTGTGATTAATTTGTAACCTCCTCTTGTATTGGGTTTAAACTAGATCTTTCCTACTGTTTAAGGCCCACATGACCTTCTAGTACATAAAAGGGGTGTTACTTTCACAATACGTAATGGGAAAGTTATAATAATAATAATTATAAAATATGGAAACATCTAGAGGCCTTTCAGTCTTTTGTGAGCTCGGACGGAACAGGACACATTCTCGTCCACATTTCCCTGCAGAGAGTGCGGAGCCACCAGAGGTTGAATGGCCTTCTGGAACGAAAGGGGGGGAGCAAGGCGGCCTTGCAGGAGAGAACAGGGGGGAAGTGAGGGCGAATAGACAAACGGATCAAAAATAAAACATGCTCTGACAAAAAGGATCAAGCCATAGGCATCAGAAACCTCAGAATAGTTGAGATATTGTAAAATAAAAATGGAAACTCTCTTTCTCCCTCTGACACGCACGCACACGCACACACACACGCACACACACACACACACACTGTTGCTGTGGAGCAGACCGTCTATCAAGGACCATTTCTTATTCGTGGCCCTGTGGGTGACAACCCAATGAGCCTTTACCCGAATCTGCCCTGCAGGGCGGCAACGTCACCCTGACAATGTCTCTACCCCATATTTTTGATGGATTAATTTCTCTAAGAAGGGATGGGGTGGGATGACAAGAAGGGTCGGCAGGATTCCTGAGAACGACGTTTGGGCGGCACAGGGTGGGGAACGAGGGCAGCAGGGCGCCGCCTCGGTATTTTAAAACAAGCCCGAGCGGAGGCCGTGTGGTGCGCAGACGGCGAGGGACGCAGGGGCCCGTGTGGCGTGAGCGCCCCAGCTGGGCAGCGGGCGAGGAAGGGCCGTCCCTCTAGGCCTGGGCCACTGGGGCTCCAGCTGTACTCCCTGGCAGCTACCGGCAGGGGCTGGAAACAGGGTCGGAGAGTGCTCCCTCCCGCGGGTGCGCGCTCACGCCCCGGCCGCCTGCGCCCGACACACCCGCTAATTCCCTAATTTCGCGCCAGCCTCATCTCCCCAGCGCAAGGAAGGGAGAGCTGGAGGGGCAGGGCGAGGGGCCTCCACGGGGGCTAGGGGCGCTCCTCTGCCCTGCGTGTGCCCGGAACGCGCCCGCACCGCGGAAAGGGCCTGCTCCCCGAAGAGGAAACGGTCCCGTTCGCCCGCGTCCCCACGGCCCAGCCCGGGACTGACACGGAGCACGCACCCGGAAAATATCTGCTGAATAAAACACGGGATAAAAAGGATGTGGGGACAGAAGAGAGGACACCGCGCGCGAGAGGGAGGCGAGGGGCTCAGACCACCTGCCCGGCGCCTCCGCCCACTCCGCGGGCCTTGAAACACACGTGACCGTGACACTTGTCCCCCGGAATATGCTGAATGAATGAATGAATGAATGAATGAATGAAAAGAGTCCTTCGGACAGGGGAGGAGGAGAAGAGGAGGCTGGCCCCTGGAAGAATGAAGAGTACACCCTGCTTAAGTTGTTAAAAAGAATAACGGGCCGGGCGCGGTGGCTCACGCCTGTAATCCTAGCTCTTGGGAGGCCGAGGCGGGCGGATTGCTCAAGGTCAGGAGTTCGAAACCAGCCTGAGCAAGAGCGAGACCCCGTCTCTACTATAAATAGAAAGAAATTAATTGGCCAACTGATATATATATAAAAAATTAGCCGGGCATGGTGGCGCATGCCTGTAGTCCCAGCTACTCGGGAGGCTGAGGCAGAAGGATCACTTGAACCCAGGAGTCTGAGGTTGCTGTGAGCTAGGCTGACGCCATGGCACTCACTCTAGCCTGGGCAACAAAGTGAGACTCTGTCTCAAAAAAAAAAAAAAAAAAAAAAAAAAAGAATAAGGAAGGTGGTCTGTCTTTCTGCTGCGGCCTTAGTCGCAGCCCGGCCCCAGAAGCGGCGGGCACGAGCTGGGTCACGATGCGGGGCGGGCGTCTGCGGTTTCTTTCGCGAAACGGATGGCGGCCTTGACTGGGTGAAGGCGGCCTCTGGCCAGGGCGCAGCGCGGCCCCCCCTTCCGTTACACAGAGGCTGTTTGCACAGACTGGGGGATCACAGCAGTGAGAAAGCAACCTGGCAATGGCACCTCTGAAGCAGGCACGCGCGAACCATGCAACGATTTGAAACTCGGGTTTTGGAAATCCCTTTACCTTTAAAGCGGTTGCTAAGAAAACAGCAGGTGTCACCTCCCCTTCATCCAGGCCCTCCCCGCAGCCTCTACAGCGTTTGTTCGCTGAGTGTGGGGCCACCTCTGCTGATTTGCGAAGGGGCAAATCCAGGTAGGGAAGGCTCCTCCCCCTGCAGCTGTGAGCCCGATTGAGTGTGTCCTTTAAATGCAGATCCCCCGAGCTTCCAGAGTGCCTCATTATTAACGAGATGGGGGCACAAATCATTTCCCATTTGAAATGCTCTTTCTCTTGCAACTCTTATTTAATAACCTCTAATACGAGATCCCAAGAGAGGGGCATCCATTGCCACATTCAGTCTTTGAAACTGGTTTCTGGGGTGTTGATTACGATTAAGCCCAGTGGACAGATGCAATAACTGAGCCTCCGAGAAGGTAAGCGACTTGCCTGAAACCGTAACACTACTAATGGAGTGGCTAGCATTTGGAATTCCGCATTCGTTCACTTTCATTAGTTCATTAAACATTTACTGAATATTAAGTATATGAGAGAAACTGCACCAGGCTCAGAGGATGTACAGATAAACTGGGCATATGTCTTCCCACAAGGAAACTGCTAGACGGGAGAGAGGCAACAATCAGGTCATGTAACGTGGCGTGATGTGCGTGTTCATGATGGGGGGCATACCAGAACAAAACAGACTCCCCTAAGAGGAGATAGTTAATTTGAATCATTAAAAATCTTATTACAAATGAAGAGGGATCTGTCAGGTAGATGGGGGTACAGTCAAGCCCACTCTAGTTTGGGGAACAAAACTTCCAAGGGTAATGAAGCAAAATGGTGCAACCTTGCTCTAAAGAACCCATCAGCTCTAAAGAGTACTTTGGAGAAGAAAATGGGAGAGGAGGAGGCATTATTTGATGGATAATCCTTGGGAGGAGTGAAGAACAAATCCTGCTTAGAGAATTAATATGATTTTTAAAAAGTGTATATGTGTGTTTTATAGGTTGCACAGAAAAATTTATCTGGTTCTGTCTCTGCTTGTGTTCTATAGCAAGCAAGCTCTGAGATGGAGTTAAGAGGGCGAGACATTTTGGGGGGAGTCTGTGGGCGCCACACTGTGGACAGCAAGAGGAGGAAGTAGGAATGGGCCGGCCCGCCGGGCGTGCAGGAGCCAGGATAAACCGTCACAGGGCTCCTCTTCGGGATGCAACGGCTGGTCCCTTACGCAGTCGTTTCAGTCGGTCATGGGAAGCGGGTGCCCCTGGGAGGGCCTGACCTTGGTCAAACATCTCCCTGCAGCTGAGGCAGTTCCTGAGGGAGCAGGCAGGTGAGGACTGTCCATCGACAGCACTCCCAGCCTCGGGGCAGCACATCTTTGCTCAAGGGAGACCTGGGCAGCGCTCCCGGGGTGTCGGGGTGTCGGGCAGGTCCTGAAGCCCCTCTACTCACAGCAGGTGGGGCCTGAGACGCAGTCCTAGCCCTTTGGCCTGAGGCATGGGTGAGGAAGCTGGAAGCTGAGTTAAGGCTTACCTCCTCCTCTTCAAAATCACCTTCCCCACTGAAGTGGCTTCGAAGCCACATCCCTTTCTCCCAGGAGTAGAAGGAAATTGATCACAAAATGGGAATGAGTATCAGTCTGCCGGCAGCACTTTGTGGAGGGGATTGACACACCGTCTTCCCACCCACTGCTCTGTTCCAGGACTTTCTCACCTGAGTCATTGGCTTTGTAGCCACAGACTTGAAAACTGGGAACTGGCTCTAGGTGGTGTCACGGGCTCAGCCTGCCTCACTGGGCTTGCTGTCTTCCCAACTGGAGCTTTCCCGCGGCTGCTCGCATGCAGGGCCACAGCAGCCCCAGGGCACCTGGCTTTCTCCCCTGTCTGCTGCTGGCCCTCACATTGCCAGCAGGGAGGATGTTCAGGGAGGACTGTTTTATTGTCCAGGAAAATCTGGCTTGAGTTTGTTTTTACAATTAGAAACCCAGCTCCACATAAATGGTGCTGTTCTTTTTTTTTTTTTTTTTTAATTTTTTACCGAGTTATAAATGTTGACAGCTGGAAGTGCCAGGAGAATCAAATTACTGTTTCTAACACTGGGCTTTTGTGTGGTCTCACTCTCGGGGCCTCATGGGAAACTGATGCCATGTCACACTCCCCTTTAAAAAAGATGGCTTGAGTCCTAATATGTTTTGCCAATGGCAAAAAACAAACAAAAAATCTTTTCCATTCTGCTTCCCTTGCTCATTATCAATCCAATGGAGACCAGAAGATGATGACATGAGCTTCAATTAAAGCAGAAGAGGTTGTAGACAAATATTTCTAAAACATCCCTTGCATACTAGGGGGCAGAAAACACTAAAATGGGTAAAATGTGGGTTAAATATATCCCACACTCTATGTCTTCAAGAAGAGAGAAAATTTTCCTGAAAGGGTGATTCAATTGTTCTCCTCCCTCAATATAAAAACAAAACCAGTGTACTTTCAGAACATTTTCAAGCTATTAATCTGATTTTGTGGATGAGGAATCGTGGTTTTTCATCACTTTTTGTTTTTCACTGAAGGAGTATTTCTGAATGGCTCCTGCTCTTCCAGGCGTTTCTTATACAGCACCAAAGGGAGGCGCCCACGGGACGTGCTGCCAACATTCGGAGGCCTCTCACCAACTGCTAAACTGATCGGAGCAACTCCCCTTATGTAATTATTATGGGGAACATCAGAAGTCATATTATTTTTTTCCTAAAAAAATGATTCAAGTATACTTGACATATTATTTAACATTGAAAAAAACAAACTTTTGGAGACAAATTAGATACAGTGATCAGAGATTTACATAATGTTGAAAAGACAATTATTTCTTCATTTTTTGTTTCACTATTGACATAATGGTAAGTATCATCACCCATGCACAATGGCTTTGTATAATAAATGTGCTGAAAGGTAATTTTCCAATCATCTTTCAATGTGAGAAGAATGGATACCTCCTCCTATGAACGCCATGAGACACATCACCCCTTTCCAAATAAGAAACTCCGCTGGCTGCATCTGGATGCCCATCCTCACGAGGCCCTCTCAGGGATACCACGCAAGTCACTATTCAAGGGGAGACTGCCGCAGCTCATCTGTGAGGCTGCAGTCAGCCACAGATCGCGAGTTTATGAAGTGCCAGGGCACAGAATTAATGTGCACGCCAAGCCTGCCTGGCTTCACCATTGACCTCTCTGAATCTGACACGCTTCACCTGAAAATAGGAATAATAATTCCCTACCAGCCTGGAAGCAAGAGCAACATTTTTGAGGAATTTCTCTAAATTTTTTGATTTATCAAGTCAGTGTAGTATTTTCCCCAGGGGATTATAAGTTTGGAGTAACTTCAGTTGATTTTGACACAAATAGAACAGTTGGGCTAGGGGAAAAAGTGGGCCTATGAAAGAGCAAAAAAGAAATAAAGTCATAAAATGAGAATCATGGGCCCTCATCTTCACAACATTTCTACTCTGTAATTGCAGCATAGCTAGGTTTGGAGGGAATGAGACATTTTCCTTGCTACAATATACACACAGGCATGAGGGCAGGTATGACTGTCATTTCTGATATGTACATGCAGATCTTCAAGTCTTGGAAGATCAGTTACCAGACTCTTCATTTTCATTCTGCAGATAAAGACAATAGTACACTTAGGCTAATTATTTTTCTACCAAGGTCTCATGACTGGTGAGCAGCTGACCTTAAATCCATATTCAGATCTTTGCATTTCACTTTCAACAATAAGTGGTAGCCCTTGGGTTTCTCTTGCCTCATCCTCATATTGTCTGACACATTAGTATAGAAAAATAAAACAGAAAGGGTGAGACCATGGATAGTTCCAATGGCCCGATCGCCACATGCCTGCAGCCTACATTTCAGAAGCTACATGTAATAGAGTTTCTCCTACTCTGTTAAAGAAATATGACCAGCGTAATGGCATGGTTGCAAATGTCCCTAACCATCACAGTGATAAAACAGCCTGAAGTTAAAATATTGATTCTGAGAATCCAGCGTGCATTGACTCATGTATCAGCACTTCAAGCTGTCACATTGCAATGGCAGGGGCAGTGCTGAGAGGTGCATCCTATTCTATAAAGTGCAGCCTGTTTCTGGTGCTCAGGAAGCACTCATGACCACAGCGGCAGTGCCAGTGATTGCAATGCTGAAGGATGCTCTGTTTTGATTGAAAGATCCTTCAGTGGACAAAAGTATCTAGACAGACACATCCAAATTAATATTTAAGTAATGCCACACTTAATCTATCCCAGTAAGGAGTGCATACCAATTATACCTTTCCCTGCCTAGCAAATATAAATATCTAAAAATGCAATTCTTCATGTTGGTGACTATAATGAAGCAGAGCTTATTTAGTTAGTTAGTTATTGAACACCTGAATTACACAAAATGGAAATGTTGGGACTTTAGCTTTTCTGCCCGCCTCACATTTCTAAACACGCATATTGCTGAACACTAAACAGTAAAATTCAAACCAACAGACTAAAATGACCTCCAGCAGCCTTTTTTCTTCTTTCAAGTACATTAAGACAAATTCAATAAAGCAGAGTAACATCTGAGATGGGCCTTATTGGAGAGAAGCATCGCAGAAGCAGGTGCTCTTGCCGCAGCTGACCTTGGCTCCAGCTCCGGCAAGCACCTCCAGCCCCATCCACAGGCTCCTGCAGCGCTGCATCGTGATCAATTTAACTGAGACGTCTGCAGACAAAATCCACCACAAAACACAGCTGCTTCCTCTCCCTTCTGACTTGCACAGAGTTTATCACATATTCAGTCCATATGATAATTTCATAGCTACATGAAATTTACATGAGAGGGTAAAAAATATGATTCCATCTTTGTATATACCTTTCAGCCAGGAAGATTCATAAATACTGCCTGAAGATAAATTAAACTTTGGCATGGAATATAATTTATGAAAATTGTGAAATGTTTCAATTGATTTCACCAAAAAAAAGATACTAAATTTTGATGACTAGCAAACTTCCTCAGAGAAATAAAATGTGATGTTTAAATAGAATTAAAGCAGCAATAGAAATTTTTAAAAAATTTAGTAGTAAATCATATCACTTACACGGATTATTAATTAAGCAAATGACTTACAATAATAAAAAATGTTTTTAATCACTTATATCTTAGATTCTGCTGGGTCTATAAAACATGACAGAAGAATAAAGAAATACGTTCTTATTGAGGAGAGAGAATGACATCCTCACATTCTGTTACCTGTTTCCCTTAGCTGGAGTGATGTTAGTCACTACTGTCCTCAGAGTTAAGCTTGCACAATCCTGACTGAATTTAAAGGGAGCCAGTAGGAAACACCCAGTGCGTCCTGACGGCATTTCGTCCCTAGCCGTGGAGCCACATAGTGTGGGAGTTGGTGAAAACATAAATAAATACATAAACAGAAAAGGAAAGAAAGTTAAGTCTGGACAGACTGACAAATTCTGTCACTTATTTTATATCACTGATCTAAGCATCTGAACTTCAAGTTTTATATAAGAGCACACTCTTGGCTTAGGTAGTATTGCAATAGCTCTAACATTTAGAACTTTTTTTTCTTTTCTTTCTTTTTCTTTTCCTTTTGTATTTTAAAGGGTTACAAGCCCTCCTCAATCCACTGCCAAAACTCTTTTTAAAATAATGGGTTTTTAAAATAATTTTTTTAAATAATAAAACTCTTTTTAAAATAATTATATTAGGCCAGGAAACTACCTCTACCCCTCTCTTTTGGTCTCTCCCCACCCCTACACACACACACACACACACACACACACACACACACACACACGCGCACACACACACGCGCGCGCGCGACCACATGCTCCATTGCTCTATTCATCTTTCAATCCTCACCATCCAACAGGATGCCTGACCTGTTGCAGATGCTCACTAACTATTTACAGAATGACAGAAGGGAGGAATGACCCAGGGAATGGCATCTGGATCCTTGGATCCCTCTCGGACCATGATCAGCAGTGGCTGGCAGTCCAGACAAATTGTCACAGGATGATTCCAAGTGGTGTGATTTTAGGGAGAACCAAAGACGCCCCTAGTTTATAAAGGGATAGTTCCTCTCCCAACCATATCACTGATGACTGAAATCTCTGAGTTGGCTCCAGCATCTCATTACGCCCGTAACAGTGATTATAGGAGTCAGGCATCACCAGGGAGGGAGTTCCCTACTGCCTTACATCACACACCAACTAAGGTGTAGAGAGTTGACGTGTCCTTTCCCTAAGAATAGATTTTGATTATAATGATAAAAAGGGAGTCTATGGACATCTGAAGGTAATATATACAAGGGGGAAATACACAAAGACTCTGGGATCTCCCCAAAATCTGCTAAGGGGTAGCATAATCTTTAATTGCTATGATGAATGAAACCAGAAAGAAATAATTGGTAGAATTAAATGTAGGATCATAAATGCTTTATGACACACTTTCCCAGGTCTAAAATAAAAGAGATTTTCCTTGGACCTTGGTCATGCAGTGGTCTTACAGGGGTTTAGCACAAAAGCCACTTTAAGACGTTGCCTACCTACAAACAATTGGCTGGTCAGCTGCAGTCGGAAGTGGCCCTCGTCCGAGGTCTCCCTGGTGCTGCTCGGAAGGCTGTCTACCTGGAGGGAGGTCTCCTTGAGGTTCCTCTCGGCCCGGACATAATGCCATTGGTTGTCATTCAGAGGAGAAGGAGACTGGACCACAAGCTCTATAGGGCCATTCCCAACATCCATGGCAAAAGTGATCTCTGAAGGAGCTGAAACCAAAAAGGAGAATAGGAAGAAGAGTGAAGGCAGTTGTCGGTGCATCCAAGGCACAAGCATGTGCGTGGGAGCAACAATTATAAGTCAATATCAATGTAGAGAGGACTTCTTCCAAAATCCCAGCAGCACTGAAATCACCATTAATAGTAACAACTACACATGATGTGTATATACATGTCCCAAGCTCTTTTTTTTTTTTTTTTTTTGCCCAGTTGGTCCATATCGTGCAAGTTCAGAAAACAAGTTAGGGACCTGGGCCATCGGTGCCTTTCTGATAAACACATTTCAGTGCTGAGGTTCTGGGTATCCTGGGTCTATTCTGGCTTTAACAGCTTCCTCCTGGATATCTGTAGGCCTAGGGTTAGCTAGGCAGCTCCACTGCTGCAAGGAGGAGACCTGTGCCCTGGGAAGCCCAGTGCCCTCTTCCATATTTCATTAACGCATGTGATACAAGCATTCATGATAGCCTCTCCCCCCACAAAAAGAGGTTACAAGTTGCAGTGCCTGCAACCAAACCCAAGCCTCTCGCCTTTATGCCAGACTCCTTACATGATCCTTTCTGCCTCTATAACAATATGCATATCATAAAAGCCAGGTGTCAGCCAATCAGGAGTAATAGTTCCAATGATGATGAAATGACAATGGTGGTGGTGGTGGTGGTGGTAGTGATGGCAGTGGCTGACAGTTCAGACAAGTTCAGGTGGTGGTGATGGCAGTGGTGGTGGTGGTGGTGGTGATGGCAGTGATGGTAGTGGTGGTGGTGGTAGTGGTGATGATGGTGGTGGTGATGGTGATGGTGGTGGTGGTGGTGGT
The DNA here is from genome assembly GCF_040939455.1 of Microcebus murinus. Taxonomy (NCBI): domain Eukaryota; kingdom Metazoa; phylum Chordata; class Mammalia; order Primates; family Cheirogaleidae; genus Microcebus; species Microcebus murinus. The sequence goes on from NC_134111.1 coordinate 6,094,755, forward strand.
GGTGGTGGTGATGGTGATGGTGGTGGTGGTGGTGATGGTGACGGTGGTGATGGTGATAGAGGTGGTGGTGGTGGTGATGGTGATGGTGGTGGTGGTGATGGTGGTGATGGTGATGGTGGTGGTGGTGGTGGTGGTGATGGTGGTGATGGTGATGGTGGTGGTGGTGATGGTGGTGGTGATGGTGGTGGTGGTGGTGATGATGGTGGTGGTGATGGTGGTGGTGGTGATGGTGGTGGTGGTGATGGTGGTGGTGATGGTGGTGATGGTGGTGGTGATGGTGGTAGTGGTGGTATGATGGTGGTGGTGGTGGTGGTGGTGATGATGGTGGTGGTGATGGTGGTGGTGGTGATGGTGGTGATGGTGCTGGTGGTGGTGGTGGTGGTGGTGGTGGTGATGATGGTGGTGGTGATGGCGGTGGTGGTGGTGGTGATGATGGTGGTGATGGCAGTGATGGTGGTGATGATGGTGGTGGTGATGGCGGTGGTCGTGGTGGTGGTGATGGCTGGTGCTGGTGTAACCATTAACAGAGACAGATGGAGATGGCAGCACAGTAGGTACAACACACTCCACGTCAGGAACCATGCTAAACAATGATAGTTGAGTGTCTCATTTTAATTCTCAAAACTACTCTATGAGAACATCAGCCCCATTTTATGAGTGAAAAAATTAAAGTTTCAAAAAGTATAATTTTCTCAGTTTCCCAATAGTAAGTAGAATATGACTTCAAAGAATTCTTCACTGTTTTGCTCTATTGAGTATATTATATTGTATTTTCCATTATCACCCGAGAATTTCCTCAATCTAAAGGAAATGGAAAGGTTGATGACAAATTGAGGTTGAGGAAAGAACAGTCTCCTTTGCATAACCAGAGCCTCCTGCGCCAGACATTCCCTTCCTTCCCAGTACCTTATGATTATTCCCTCCCCCTTATCCTCTAAAACAGGCAATGTGTATTTATTTGACAAAGTCTAAATTACCATAAATGCCAAAGGTTAAACAGCACCCTGGATCACTCCTTCCTAAGCCTGTAAACCCTAACAGAAAGCCATCCTCAGTATGAGAAACCCACATCGTGCAGAATTTCAACTCACTGAGAGTTGAATTGCTTTGCTTTCTGGTGGGCCCTGATCTTGAGAGGCAGATGGCGGTAGCTGTAAAAAAGGGATTTGAGAGCATGGACTCTGGAGCCACTGTGACCAAAGGTGAGTTTTGACTCTATCCAACTTTCTCATCTGAGAAATGGGAATAAAAAAAGTACCTAATCATCTGGTTGTTTGTGCATGAATCCTAGTGAAACTCTTAGAATTGTCATGGCACATAGTACCTGCTCAACAAGTGATAGCTATTGTTATTATTACTGTGTTGCATGATTTGCCAAGCCAGGTACATTGGCTTTGGTTTACAAATCCATGCATTAAAGGAAACAGAATTTAAGGGAACATATTGGATGATAAGTAATTAGATAACTAAGTAAGAGTGAAGGTGGCCCTTAGTGTCATTCCCGTTTCCTATTCAGACCACTAGTGCCACCTTGCAGCCCTGCACATCTCAAAATCAAAAAACACTAAGAGATGACTGGGCCCCACATTAATTTTTCTCTATAGAAAACAGAATAAAGATTAGTGAGAATTTTGGGAAGCAATGTTAAAGATTTTGCTAAAAGCCTTCCTGCAAAGCTGGTCTTGTGGATATTAAATTCCACTCAGCACATCTTGATGGAGGGCTTACTGCTCCTCTGTGTCTGCCCCTGCCCCCTGGCCACCACTTCCATGTCAGGCTTCCTGTCCGTGCTGACCTCTGCCCCAATCTTCATCCCCTTTTTGTGCAATGATCTGTTTACTGTCTCCCCAACCAGTCTGCAGACTCTTAACGAACGCCTCATTGATTATGTACCCAGCAGCTAGCACTGTGCCTCAAATACAGGCAGCTCTCACCCAAATTAAGGTTTATTCATTAAAACACTGCAACACCGCACACACTAAATGCAATTTTGCAATTTTCTTTACTTTTTGTTTTTTAGGTTTATACCAAGATATTAGGGTTCTTGGAAAATCTTTTAAAAGTAAGTTTATTCAAGTAACTATTAAAGACCTACTATATTTAAGCCATTTCTCCTAGAACCAAGGAAGCATAAATAAAATGCAATCATAATTGCTAATATTTACTAAGTGCTTACCATGAGCCAGGTCTCTTGCTAAGCATTTTTCATGAATCAACTCACTTAAGCCTTGCTACAACCTTATGAGACATGTAATGTTTTACAGCTAAGGAGCTGAGGCACAGGTAGCTGAGTGAGTTGCCCCAGTGGGATGGGGCAGAGTCAGGACTTGAATCCAGGTAATGTGAGCTCACTTTTTAAAGCACTCCTTCAATGACAAAACCTCTGGAGCTTAAAACCTATGCAGTTTCCCTCGGCAGGTAAAGCTAGAATAGATAGTATAGATGCCTGGAAACAACTAATGGGGAAGAAGAAAAAAAAAAAGTGAGTGAATGAATGATGCATCCAAGAGGGGTGAGTATGTGGCAGGGGACATGAGGCGTACTTGAGCTAGCTCCCACTTGCTGGGGGAGTGGACATAACCCAACTGCCCTGGCCAGGAAAGCGGGGGCCTGTGGCAGCATCCTGTGAGCTCCATTGGGAACTTTCCTTCTAGCCTCGCCTTCTTCCAACCGCTGACAAATTTCCCTCCCCATCTACCCTTTTGTGGTTCAAGACAAAGCTAATGAGTGTCCTCCACCTTTCAGTGGGTCATCAAGCCAGGCCCTGTGCTAGACCCTGGGAATCCAGAGATGAATAAACAAGATGAGCTCACAGTTTACTTTTGAGAAGACTGACAAAGAAAGGGCACATTGAGTGCTGTAACAGAGTGTCTACTGCGTGGTCCTAGGAATGAGAAGCCTTCTAAGGAAAATTCCTGCGTGATATTCATCCTAAACTACCCCCCTGCCCATTAGCAGTGGTCCCCAACCTTTATGGCACCAGGGACTGGTTTCATGGAAGAGAGATTTTCCAAGGGGCTATTGGAAAGCAGAGCTCAGGGGTGGTGTGAGTGATGGGGGTGGCTGTAAGTGCAGAGGAAGCTTCACTGGCTTGTCCCCGCACACCTCCTGCTGTGCCGCCCAGCTGTGCAGAACAGCGGCCTGCGGCCCAGGACCACAGCATTAGAGAACATCCTGAGGACCCACCCAGCCCTCTACCCCAGTACTCAGCCCCGAGCTTCACAGAGACGGAACCACAGCTCCACTTCTGCATCCTCAAGCCCCACCCCGTCGGCTTGGCAGAGAGCTCAGGGTCCATTTGTAGAATAAAGAAGTTGCACGGCCTTCACCTAGTCAATGAACCATTCTGACCTCCCACGTATTCATCTCTAAAATGAAATATTGTTAAACTTTTTTGGAAACATGAACTCTTTGAGGACATGATGGCAGCCATGATCCCTACCTCCAGAAATAAAAAGCACATACAGTTTTGCACAAAATTGACGGGCTTCCTGAATGACCCATGTTTCAAAACCTGGAGGTAAACAATTATATGTTTTCTTGAGTTCTAACATTCTTGAATTCTGAGGTGGTTTTGCAAAGCAGGAACAGTGTTGGGCTCTAAGGAGCCCTGAAGGTCTGGTGGGGTCCTGGGCCCTGACCTTTCCCAGCTGTGGGACTCCGGGCTTGTCACTGGCCCTCCCTGGGCTCATCTTCCTCATCTGCATATTGAGCACTGATAGCCACATTATCAATATAATGATAATCTCAGTTCAGATTGCTTTAAAACAAAATAAAACAATGAATGTCAAGAATTGGGTATAGTATCTAGTCAGAATAATTGCTCAACAACTCAACAAAAACTTAATTGTTAATAGTATTAATTTTTACTATTTTCTGAAATTCTGACTATAGTATCTTTCAGTCAACATTACATTTGATAATATTCTTAGTATGATGCCTCTGAAATTTAGAAATGGAATCTCTCTTCCTCTCTCTCTATACACACATACAATTTTTTCCACTAAGTAACTCAGTAACTAAGGACCACCCCCTTTCTAATAATACTCAGAGTTTGCTTTGGAAAACTATTCCCTCTTTCCCTTTTCCATGGGCTCTGGGAAAACTAGCCCACTCCCAGGTGCAGGGCTGGCCCGGCATAAACCAGTCTGCAGTCTGCACTTCCTGGCCACAGGCACTGGCGCCCAGGCTGCCGGGCGAGCTGCATCCCAGCATTGCCTGGAGCTGGGAGAGCAGAGCTTCCTCTCCAGCTGGGTAAAGCTCCACCAGGAGGGGGCTTACTTTAGACACAAGTAGACATTCAGAATTCAAAGCAGAGAGAGGAAACGATCAGACCACTGATAACTTTGTTAAACTGCTGAATGAAGCCAGTCCCGCCTCCTCTGGACTGAGTCACATGCTCCAGGACCACTGAATTTCCATTCTTGCGCCTGCCAATTCAGATTGGGTTTTCTGTTAATTGCAGCCAAAGGCATCTGGTTGGCATATGGGTGTCTCCAACCCTGTGTTGTCTAAATAAGACAGAAGCGGGGAAGAACTCGCCCAAGGCGGCTCACAAACCCACTTGGAGGAACAGAAATCTGAATCCACGTTGAGTTCTACAGTCTAGCCTCTTTCTGCTAAACTAGGCTGACTCTGCAAAGCCCCTGCCTTCCAGTCTCCTCACCTACTCCAAAGTATCCACCTATGCAGCCACTGTGAGATAATTGTCAAAACAGCTGATTTTTTTCACAGTTCCATTTGAAACGTATTCACTAAGACTTGAGAACATAGAAACATTCTTTTCATAGAATACAGACTATTCCCAAGGCTACAAAATTCAAATATCTTAGTTGGAAGCAGCTTGGAAGGGAAATTTCATGGAAACCTGCTGTTCCCTGTCCAACCATTTGGATGTATCAACCTTGGAAACTGCTGCTCAGATAGTTATGGAGGAACACCCCTTGGGAAGGAGGGAATCTATTCTGAGCCACTGCATCTGTTAAAAGGCCATTTCCTTTCCAAGTAGCTGAACTATAGAGGTTTCTTACCATGAACCCTTTAGGGTAAAAGTTCCATCTGCCCAAAACGCAAAGTTCAAATGTAGCTTTAAATAAGGAATGAAAGATTCCCTTTTCTCAATTTGGCCTCTTTTTCTTTTTAAAATTAATAATAAAAAATATTTTAAGAATTATGAGGCATTGAACTTTTTAAGATTTTTATATAAAATCTTGGTTTGGAAAATTATATTCCCCAATCTAGTGATAAAGTACATACCAAACAATTACATCAAGGGATTTTTATTTTTACCAAATTTTATCCCAACTTGCATTAAAAACACTTTATATAACCCAAAGGGCAAAATACTGTACCACAAAGTACAAATTGGACATTGATATGTAATTAATGCTAAATCATCAGTCATTACCTTATGATAACACACCATGACATTTGCCACTGCTTTAATGAATCGAAAAGCCGTGGGGCCTGATTTTTATTAAATTTACACTGCAGTTATTATATTTATATTATGGAATGGTTGGCACTCACTTCCCATTTTCAGAGGCTGGCCAAGTTAGGTATGAGGGATCTTATTTCACACCAAAGCCACAAGAGCTTCCTCCCATTAGTAGTCTAAACTGTTGGAGTAAAAGGAGGCTAAAACTACCACTTAAGGAGATCTCTTTCCTTGCATGTGCTGTGCTGTAAGTGCAGAAGAACCGCTTAGCTGCTTGGGGACTTTCAGGAGACTTAAACGCCACCACCCTCTCCTCCAGTCAGTGTTTCTGTCTCCTCTTCTGAAGCTCTCAAATTTCCAATTTCTGTTGCTGAGACATTACTTATGCTTTCAAGGGCTTTTTGTGCAGTCACATCCTTATTGTGATATGGTCAATTGCCTTAATCAAACTATGGAAAACATCCATTTAGACACACGTAGATGGGGCACCTCAGGAGAAAGTGTCCATGGCAGGGGCACGGTAAGGCTGCGAGTGCAGTCCACCCTGTGTGCAAGCAATAAGAGGTTGCATAGAGCACAGAGAACCTAAGGACAATAGCAAAGTAACGAGAAATGCACGTGCTTTCTTATTATCACCACACACAGTAATTCTAAGCATTGTCAGCGATAAAACGTTCCTCCACCAAACAAATCTTTCGTTGGTCTAAGTCTTAACAGATGCTGAAGCTACTGTTAATTTTTAAGAATGTATATGTAAACTTCAAACTAGCATATTTTTATTTTCTATCACTTAATAAATACTATATTCGACAGGGAAATTAATACAAAGAACTCCAGATTTGCCATTGGCTCCTGAACATGCAGACTCAAATACACGTGTTCACTTTCAAGAGTGAGAACTCAGATTCTCGTTCTCATCTTTACGTTTGCTGTGCTAACACGATTTGACTCAAAGTGACTGCTGAGTGCACGGATGTGCAGAACCACAGGGGTTAGAGGCACAAACTGCAGCCTGAGAGAGCTCAGGCAATTTCAAGTCCTTAGGAACTTTGTAGTTTTTTACCTAACAGAAGAGAAATCTATGATGGATTTTCTGGTGAAAACAGTTCAGTGGAATTTTTTCAGTTTTAGACATATTTGAAAGTTGCTAGACTCAATCCTGAAAAAAAAGGTGAACAATATTGTAATTTCTAGAATTTATTGTAAAATGGAATTTTTATGATCTTTAACATATATATCATTAGGTTTAAAACCTTTCCTATTTGTATGTCCATTGCTTCATGTGAAAAAAATTAAATTTAAAATAAATAAAAAATATCCTTTGCTCAATATGAAAGAAGATAAATGGACAAATATGATTATACTCTCTTCTGAACATGAACATATGTGGAAAACCAACTCTGATGAAGTCACTGATAAATTTATAAAAGTAAAAACTCAGGAATAGAAATTTTAATTTTATTAATATGATTGGACTAGACCAACATGTAGGTATGCTTATTTTTTTTCCCTTTTTATAATTTTTTTTTTTTCTGAGACAGGGTCTTGCTGTCCCCTGGGCTAGAGTGTAGTGGCATCATCATAGCTCACTGCAACCTCCAACTCCTGGACTAAAGTGATCATCATGTCCCAGCTTCCCTAGTAGCTGGGACTACAGGTGCATGTCACCCTGCCTGGATAGTATTTCTATTTTTTGTAGAGATGGGGTCTCACTATGTTGCTCAGGTTTGTCTCTAATTCTTGGCCTCAAGCGATACTCCAGCCTTGGCCTCCCAAGTGCTAGGATTATGGATTTGAGCCATCACATTTGGCCAAAACAATGTATTTTCTTTTCTTTTTTGTAATAGAATATATTTTTACTGGCATGATTACATATGTTCAGTAATAGAACATTTCACCATCTTTATTTCTATTATTTTTCATTTCACTTCATGATCATTACTGATCATAGCTTGCATGTAGGGGCTGAAGTGTTAAAGCATGATCCACAACCTGGCATTATTTTATTAGATACACCACTGTTCCTGGGAAGTGGTAAAGAAACCATGGGAGTTGGCAGATAAGTCAGAAAATTACTTTTTGAGCAAAGATACAACAAAAAAGTAGATCCCAAATATGAATAGAATGCATAATATCTTCTCAGCTTTCCATGGAAAATGTAATGAAAAAAGTCCTGTGGTGCGGAAGACTAAAGTCACAGCTAAGAAACACCGATGGATCAGGTAATGGATACTGTAATAGGTATCCAAAGGAATTTTTGGAATGTACATATATTGATGAAAGAATGATTGATTAAATACTGATAAATCATAGTAAATCATAAGGTATTAAAAGGAATTAGAAATTATCACTGCTAATTTTACAGATGTCCAGTGAGATTAATTGATGGTATAAATATGTACCAGTGATTGGTGGCAAAGATAACACTAAAACGTGTTCTGTTGACCGTTGCATTAGATTCATAATTGAGGGCACTTACAGCTTATTTCGAGTCGAATGAAGTCTTTAATGCCAAGGTTTTCTAGGAACACTCCAGACAAAGCCGTGGTTTTAAAAAAGAAGGAGATATCGGCACTGAATTCCGCGTGGAAGGGAGGGAAGTGGAGGTAAGAGGCTTCGGTATAAAATGAGACAGCATTCCAGAAGTGTCCTGCAAATGAGAAAATCCTTAAGCATGGTTTGTCATTTTCAGTGGGGTTTAGAAAGCAATGGGCATGTGGATAATTTGCAAGACTAGGGGACACTGCAGGGAAAGGGGATAAGGAGGTAAAAACATCTTGTGCTCATGTAATGCAGAGAGAAAGCTTCTTTCGATTTAGTACTCACGGTCGCCATAGCAACGCAAGGGACCAATTCTCCAAGCAGCTTCTGAGTTTGATCTGCCGGTATCAGTGATGACTATCTGAGTGACAGGCAAGTGGTCTTTGAAGGAAAGCAAGCCAGTATCATTTGCCCTAAAAAACATAAGTTTAAGAAAAAAGGAGGACAAAATGTGGATAATCTAGGGACAGTTTGCCAAAACCCCTCTTTTCAAAAGCGATTTGGGTGGTTGCAGCAAGGTAGGAGCAGAGAGGAAGACAACAGAAGGCCTTTCATCCCAGAAGCAAGTGTGAAAGGAAAGAATGCCAAGGACAAACCCCACGGCCAGCTTCCAAAAACAAGTGGGTTTTACATCTTCCCTACATATGCTTGCAGAAGCATGGACAGTTTACATGGATTTCTGCTGCTTGTTGTGGCTAAGAACATCCCACCTGCCCAATGTGTGCTAATGTGCCATTAAACGTTACCTCTCATTTCCATAAAGAGATCAGCTCTTTCAGTAACTAACGTGAAATAGGCGTCACAAATCACACTTGAAAATCACTCCAAGGACTTGTTTTAGCCACATGCCAACAGGCTTTAATCACTCTAGATGTTTCTTACAAGGGTTAAGCTCAATATACTACTTACTGCTTTGCTGCTTTTCATTTTGTTTTTAGTTTTAAAGACCTTGGTAGTTAATGATCCTGGCTGTTTCTCCTTTCCTTTTTTCTTTCTTTCTTTCTTTTTTTTCTTTTTTGGTGAATCATGTAAATAAGATATTGACTAGTCACCTTTTGACAAGCAAGTTAAAAAAAATAGTAGTAAGCCATTGTTCCCCTCTTTTTAAGTTCCTTTTTAAAACTCATTGTTAGCGCCACGCCATTTGGCTGAGAGTGAAAATTGGATGTAAGAAACTGGCATTGGATATATAGCTATGTTGAACCAGGAATATATGAAGGGATAGGTATTTTTTTCCCAAACAATAATCCTATCCTATGCAGTAGGTGTCATTATCCCCATTTACAAATGGAGAAACTGAGGCTCATAAATATTAGATATAAGGTCACACAGAATGGCCAGAGACCAAGTCATATTTTTGGTATCCCAGTATCTGCCTCATGTCTTTAAGAACATGGTTTTAGAAGCACATAGATGTGCTCTGTGATCCCAGTCCCCAGTTCCGAGCTGTGCTAGCTTGGACAAATGATTTCATTTATGAGATCCTCAGGGCATTCAGTTTTGAAATGGAGACAATATTTACATCACAGAGTTATTGAGAGGATTAAATAAGATTATACAGTCACTTAGCATGGTGCCTGATCTGTGGTAAATGCTCAAAAATGGTACTGGTGACACCTATTTTAGTTCTCATCTCTGTCCCTGAACCACTCTGTGGCCCCAGGCAACCCAATTCATCTTGTTATGCATCCAACTATGATTCTGTATGGAGAGCTTATACTACACAGCACATGTGGGAAATTAAAGTGTAAGATTTATCATCCAACTCATGAGATTTGGAGAAAAACACCTATTAGTTCATCTTGGTTATAAATAAATCAAATATTCACCTGCACACCTATCCCTCAGGTCTATCAACCAAAAATATAAAGAAATGTATCCATTACCTGAGTGCCTGTATTTAAAGGCCATGCAAAGCCTATGGAGTAAGGCTTTTGTCTCAGTTTGAAAGTACTTCTGTGAATGTTGCATAGACACAGGAAGAAATTTAAATCTTCACATTCCAATATCTTTTCAAGCAGAGATTTTAAAACAAATTCTAAACAGCCCAAGTAGAATGGAGACCAAACCCATATTTCCTCCTGAAGAAATCCTGTCCTGCTATAGGATTTATTTCTCTCCATTTTAATTTTCAAGGTGAAAATGGTGGATTTTGAAGTCTGTCCATCAATGCCAACTCCTGCTTCTCTGTGCACTTGGCCTCTTGTCTACATCAATTTAATGCCCTTGTGTCAGAGTGTTGGGATATACAAATAGCACTCTAAGCATGAAACTCTCTTCCAAATGACAGAGAAAAAGTCATATTTAGATTGATGATGCAAGGAACATTACTAAGAATACTTTTTATCTGAAAATAAAAAATTGTAAATTGCTCTCCAAAGTTGGTTAATGAAACAGAAACAGATACAATCTCAAATGCCTACAGGGGTCAGGCAAATAATACAAATGAGTGAATTCGGCTTTGCGTTAGTAATAAATGGAAACTGACACACAATTTGAGTTTGAAGGGGTTAAGAGACTGGTAGAAAGTGGCTGCCCTCCTTTAGGCAGGGCAGTAATATTCATTAGCAACAGGTAATTATGCCATCCATGAATATAAGACCAATGAGCCAGACTAGAATATTAATGTAAAATTTTCTATTTTCAAACCTTGGCAATGAATCTAAAATTTTTTAAAAAAGAGTAAGTGTGGTGAGAACCAACACTGAGTAGGCCAATAAAACCCACGTGAGGGCTGTGTGCAGCCTGGAGGCAGCATAGCCAGCCAGGGCAACTCATATATGCGTTCACGCTTTTAGGGGCATACTGAGAATATGATTGGATTTAATTCCATTTGTGACTGACAGGTATAATTCCAATATTTCAAAACAATGGGGAGGACATTTAGGGCAATAATGGTAGTAATGGTAGTGATGGATTTTAGTCATAATAAAATTTTGCAAATTACAGTGGTAACTATTGATGCACAGGAGTCTGCAGCTATAAATCTGACTTTTTTCACACCAAGGGTAACCATTTTGCAGACTTTGACTTCTTCTGGAACAAGGTACAGGGCCCTTCATAAATATAGTTGAGAGGTGATTGCGTCACAGGGGGAAAGCATTGTCACTGGGACCGGACTAACATGAGTTGAATCCAATGCACTGGTTGTGTAATACAAGTGAGGTCACTGTGGGCCTTGGTTTCCTTGTCTCGACTGGTAATAATAATACTAATTTGATATTGTTGTATAGACCAAAGTGCATAATGTATATAAAACAACTAATACACTGACTAGCACGTAGCAGGGGCTCAATCAATAGTTACTGAGATTCTCAATAAAGACTGCAGTAAAAAATGTGCAATATAAAGAACATTTAAAAAGAAAGTAAGAAAGGGAACCACACCGTGGGAATGAACGAGCAGGGCCGCCAGACACCCCAGCCTCTGTGGACTGTCGGAGCAGAAGGACAGACATGTGGTCCTCAAAGACCATTTAGCACGATTTTTCTTTAGCATAAAGAAAAAAAAAAGTGTGTCAAGAAAAAACTCAAATATCTCAAGAGCAAGGGTGTGGCCCAGAATTAATTAATCAATGCAGTCTTCTCTCAGTTTAACTATCTGAATCTTGGGATTTCACCAAATTCAGATAAGCAGGGCGAAGGTGGAAGCCATGGATTTTCTAGTGTATCATTCATGTGAGGAAATGCCACGGCCTGCTCTTTATTTTCATCAACCAATTTGGAGTTGACTGCTGCTCTGGAAACATTTTTAGTAGAGTAATTTGGGTGCCTGAACCTAATAGGAGAAATAGGGGGTTTTTCCCCTTTTATGTCCTTCCCTCTTTCAGTCACTCAAAAGTAGCAAATAAAACATGCATATGACAGACAAACTTAGAATATTATAGGAAAAAGTCAAGACGCCAGCTCCCTTTGAAGCCTTTGTATGAATCCAAGTGGATCAAGCTCAAGAGACTCCGTGTGCCCTTCCCTCAAGTAGGTTACACACTGCCCCCACCCCGCACCTGCCACGGAGCAAGGACCTGTGGTCTGCCGTGCTGCGTGGATGCCTGCCAATGGCTGCCTCAGCCTTGTTTAGGGGCAGTTATTTCCCCTCTGCCTTCTTTCTTAAGACTTGCAGATAAAAAGACCCAGGGGATTAGGTAACAAGAGGCTCAAAATGAGCTAAAAGGTTGCTTGGCTGCCAACAAAAGCACACACAAACATCCACTGTGGTCAACTCATATACAGAGTTTACACCAGGATAATATCCATCCCATTCAACACCGACCAGACCATATCTGGAATCCTATTTTCAGTTCCTAGTGTAAGAAACATGAAAAGGGAGGAAAGACACTTTGAGCATATATTTAATATTTTGAGAAACTACATTTTTGTCTATAAATACTCTAGAAACATGAAATCATAGGACTTTTCACAAATAGATGTGAGAACACAAAATCAATTGTTGGCATATACACAGTCAAGGTATACTCAATGTCACTTTGTTATTAAGAAATTAAAATGGCCCTTAAGACTTCAGAGGTATAAATTGATTTGAAAAATACTACCACTGATGAAGATTTTTGGAGGCATAATTTGTTGAGCATGCCCTGGATAAGAAGAAAGAAGCAATCAGTAGTGCCATAAATATATACCTTTCTAGATTGCTATCAGTCCAATTAAAGAAACAAGTAGGTTACAAGCCAAAGGTATTGGATTGCATAGGACATTCATGATTCAACAACTCTTAGATCCGGATGATTCCCAAATATATCTCTCTCATTCTCTGAAACAGATCAATTGTTTGTGTTGTCCAACTCTCCAAATTTCACAAAACTCAAATCTGATTCCTACTCAAAAATGTCCCCAAATGGTCTACATTCTCCCTTCCTCCTCTGTCTTAATTTCATTTTTTGCACACAATTCGTTTTGACATTTGTTTGTTAACTTATGTATGTATAATTATTGTTTTCCCCATTAGAATATGAGCAGATAGTATGTAGGAAATAAGCTCAACATTAATCAGCAATATGGCAAGGGTATCTACAAAGTTAGACCATCTGTACCCACTGTGACTCCCTCCCCTTACCCACTGCGAATGGTTCATCCTCCGTTTTGAATCCCATTTTTTCCTGCTTTCTCAGGGCACTTTCTCCTGCAGCTGCAACTTCTGCCTTTATGCTTGCATGCTTTAGGCAGCCCTACCTCTCCATCTACTTACTTCTCTTTCTCCTTCCTCTTTAGGTAACTGTCTGCATTCTCTCTTTTATCTCATCTTCCTCTGTTCCCCACAACACTCAGCCTTTTCCTTTTTCACTCCACGGAGACTTCGCTCACTAACTTGCTAATTTCCATAGAACATGCCAGCTGCTAAGTTACCTCACTGTGTTATATCATTTTACATTTTACGTCTTGCATCTGCCTTCTTTCCTGACACACACGCTTTTTCTGTGAGTACGTATTTATCTGACTGCCTGCTAAACATCTCCTTTGGAAGCCAACATGCACCTTAAACTAATGTGCTGAAATCCCCTCCTTGATGGTTTTGGGGTTCAGCTAAGCACCTCGCATCTCTCAAGCTAAGTGTGGGAGCTGCCTCTTGCCTTTCTCTGGCCACTGGAGCGCTGGAATGTAGTTTCACACATGATCTCATTTAATCCTCAAATGGTGATGTTATAATAATTACCTGCATTGTACAGGAAAGTAAGTTGAGTTTCAGAGAGGTGACAAAAGTTCTCAGAATGCATCATTTGCAACTGGAGAGGCTGGGACTTGAACCCATATTTAGACCCCAAAGCATTTGCCCGTACCCACCAACGTCTGCGGTGCTCTGACACGCGTCTCACACCTACAGAGAGCAGCTCTCTCGTGAATGGAAGCTGGTGTTTCTCCCATTTAGTCTGCATCTCCTCTGGACAGGGATTGAATGACAACACCAGGCCCTGAGTCCTTGAGCTGTCCTTGGCGGCTCTTAGGATGACCATCCCTATTCTGTGCACACAGGCTTTCTCCACACGAGATACCATTCAGTTGATTAGGTTTCAGTTTACTAATTTGCAATCATTTTCCAGCCCTGCATTCCCTGAGATTACACATGGGTCACCTTGGCAGGAGTTCTGGAAGTCCACAAACTCTTCGGTTACACGTTTACAAGCAATCTCTGGGTTTATTTCTACTCATGGCAGTTCCATCCATTACATGGTGAGTTTTACTAGAAAACTCTCCAAGGGCAGCCCTGTCGGGGGGAGAAGGAACCTTCGTGTTACTTCTTTACTTCACCCTGAGTTTGAGGATTGAATGAACTTTGTGCTGGTATGCAATTACTTCTGTTGTGTTATTCATTTAATTGCATATGTATACATATACTTTTCTTAGACCTGAGTTTAACTTCTATCAATTAGTGTTGTCCCTTAATTGTTGCGTAAGATACTGTGAAAATAGAAAAAATGAAAAGAAAAAAGATGACTTATAAATCTTTGCAAACTGAATCCATGCCACATCTGCTAGATGCACAAATTATTGCTAACTCAGCCAGTGCTCCCCAGAGATAGATATTTCCTCCCCCCTTTTTAAAAAAGGAACCTGAAGCTCAGAGAGGCTAAGTGATTTAGACTCTATAGTTAATAAGTGACAAATCCAGGATTTGTTCTTTCTATTACATAATAAAATATTTCTTAGAGATTCATTACATTTTACATCCAGAAAATGGCAATGCTGCTAGCAAAAATTGCTACAATTTGTGTGTTGTAAGTGTATTACATGAATTAGCTCATGACATTTTCACCAAATACCTATAAGGCGGATGTGCAAAGGAGATAGAATTATTTCTTCTTCTTCTACATGACGAAAACACTATGCTTTGAAGAAAAAAAAATGCAGACATCAGGATTTATCTGTAGTTCACCAAGAGCATCGTAGTGGGCCGCAGAAGTGGCCCCAGGCAGGGTAGAAATGACAGGCAGAAAAGAAAGTGAGGAGGAACATCACATCACCACAGTCCCAGCCAGTTGGGCTGTCCCCTTCAGCCACACCTGGCTAAGGGTTCCAGCAAATTCTGATTAAAAAGAGGTTAGAACAAATTTCTTCCTGTCTGGCCGTGTTCTGACTCTGGCGAGCTCTAAATATCCCCGTGTAAAGCTCCCTCCTCGGGGAGAGCATCCCTTCACCCCGCAGGTCGGGACAGCCGACTGTGACCTGACTCCCCTGTGTTCTGCACAAGGACCCAAGTCCCTCCAGCGGTCAGGCCACATCTATCAAGGTCAAAAAGTGCATCATCTAGCAATTCTCAGTTGGGATTCTACTCACTACACATATTCATTTGACAATGGAAAAGGATAAAAGTCAGGACTCAACAATTTTCATTGCAGCATTGTTTCTCATAGTGACAAATCAATTACAAAGCAAATGCTTGGGAATGATAACATAGGTAATGACATGACCATGCTTTGGAATACTGTACGGCCATTAACATGGCCGGAGCGTATTCTTTTTCATGCTTATTTGGCAATGCCAAGAGAAAAACCTCCAAGGAATATTTTATTTGGAAAAAGTAAGCTACAGATTTATATGTTTAATTTTTATCTCACATTTGATAACAACTGAACAAATACATATTTATAAATATGTTGTATGCATAGGAAGATACTTATATGTAGAAAAACCCCACACACCCACTTATTATCTAGGAGCAAGATTTTGCATATGGGGTGGAAGTAAGTACTTTAAAGTGGAAGTAAGGTGGGAGCTTCTATTTTTTTATTTGAATACTTCTGAAATATTTGAATATGATGAGGACATTATATTTCTTTCATAATAAAAGAAGTCCATGAAATAAAAAAATCAGAAAAATAACCCCAATTATGCATCACTAAAAATTCGGTGGAGCAGAACTGGCGATGGTGACCAGACACACGGAGAAGCCGCGGAGGCCACCAGCGCATCTTGCTGATTCGGGTCTGCGCGAGCTGCCGTGAGGGAGTTACCGCCGTGAACTTCGTGGTAACTCAGGAATCAAAATAGAAGCCAAAGTCTGATTGTGTTTTTAAGCAAAATGACAATGGTTTGGTGCGCAATAAAAGTTTAAATCAAAATTTTGTAGAAAACATGCTATATAAATGCAAAATCTTAATCTCAATATTGACTTTGAATTCTATTTCAGATACAATTTTGCAATTGCTCAAATAATGAGGCTTCGGAGACAATTTAGCCAGTGTATCTGTAGAGCTTGACAGATAAGTGATGTAGAAGAAACTTCAGCCCGTGTTTTACCTGTTTCCTACAAGCATACAGAGGAGTGTTTCATAGCTATGTTTTGTATTCCAGAACAAGTTAACAGTTCATATAAGATATTATCACCCAATAGATAATAAGATATTGGCATCATTAAATAAAAAAGAAAGACCAAAATAAAAACCCTCTTTAATGTCACCTTTGGCAAAATATCAACTATTTTACCTCATCTAGAATTCTATAAAATAATGATGTGATATTTGGGTTTTGAATTTTCAACTTCTGGTTGTTAAGTTCTTTTCTACATTTTCATATTTTTTCTTCTTCTCTTGGGTGTGCAATGCCTTTATATTCTTTCCACTCTGACATACCAGAAAACATTGTGTCAAAAAGAAAATCTGAAGCCCAGTCATGGGAACAGCAATGTAACAAAGCCAGTATCAAGTTACTCCAGAATGTACACTTTAAGAGAAAATTCAGTGACTAAAACAGCAGCCAACAACTGGCAAGTAGAGGGCATATTTGGCCAGGAAGAGACGATGGGGGTTGGGGAAGGAAATACCTCTATCCCTCCATTCATTCATTCTGTCACTCAGCAGTTAATGCCTGGAGGGCCCACCACTGCTGAGGGTACTTCTCTCCAACACAGGAGGCCCCAATGCTATCGCAAGATGCAAGTGGGGATTCAGGGACCAAGTGAGTAAAAATCCAAATAAACCCTCCTAATTTCTGCCTGAGTGGAGGAAAGGCGTTTCCAACACTCAAAAGCAATAGAATAACTCATAAAGAGATTCGTGAATAATAAAATTCAGTCAACAGATATTGTGATATATATATATATAAACATATATATATATATATATATATATATATATATATATATATATGAGATAGAACCTTGGTGTGCCCTGAGGTGACCTTATTTTCTGTCTCAGGACTGGAGCCTGGACTCCAGGATGCTATCTGGTATAAGGTCCCCCAACTGCACTGAGACTGAGAACCTCAAAGGTGAAAGTTTTAAGGAAGTTGAAGGAGATCTGAGAGATCAAAGAATGACCTAGGTGAGCACACAGAAAAAGTCCTTGGATGTACGCAGTGTCATCTCAGTAAGTCTCGTGGGAGGGGGATGCGGGGCCTCTGGGAAGGGCGAGGTCCTGGGGACTAGATCAAACACTCATTTACAAAGAGAAAAGGCAAATGTATGAAAAGATAGCTTTTGGAGCATGGTGATTACTTTTAACTACTTTTTCAAAATTAGCTTACTTTTAATTGAACAACAAAAATTGTATATATTTATAGTGTACGACATGATGCTTTGACATATGTATAAATTGTGGAATGGCTTAATCAAGCTAATTAACATAGCTATCACCTCCCATGGAAACAAGCTCAGTGTTCATTAATGGATAAGTGAATAAAAAAAATGTGGTCTATGCACACAATGAAATACTATCCAAACTTGAAAAAAAAATAAAGTCCTGTCACCTGCAACAACATGAAGGAATCTGAAGTGTACTATGTTAAATGAAATAAGCCAGGCACAGAAAGACAAATGGCTACTTTGGATACCAGGAGAAAACCAATCCTCAGCAAAATGTGTTTAGGTTAAACTTAGGTAAATATTTCTTGTGAGATTGTCAAAGAAGGGCAATGGCTAACAATGAAGTAATACCTCTTATTCTTAGAATGGCTGTGGCCTGACCCACCTAAGGACAGAGAGATAAAAATATGTCCACCAGAAGTCATTCATCCATCCTTCATTCATGAATTCAGCAACATTTACTAAATAATTTCTCTGGTAGAATAACGGGCTAAAGAGTGGCTGAAGCTCCATGACTCCATATACAAAAAAAAAAGACATGTCCTAAAAATATTCTGTTCTTTAAGAAAAAGAACAATAGATATTCTTTTTTTGGATTATCAGATGACTGGAATTGAAACCCTACATCATCTTCTTTTTCTATTTTTGCCATATCAATTCACAGAAGGGTACACTGAGGGAAGGAGGCAAAGAACAGAGTTACTAAAAATCGAAAACTTCCACACTTTCTTCTAAAATAAATAAAATAATGATTGCTGGGAAGAAAGAGAGCTTTACTTTAGTTCAACCTGGTTGTTTGGATGAGAAACTCCTCATCTGGGACATGGGTCACGACTGACAGGGACATTGTGGCCCCCTGCCTCCTCTAACACGCTGCCCAGCTGTCCTCTGACCCCTCTTCCTGGGTCACCATTTCTCCACCTCCCACACAGCCAAGACTCCTCTGTATGATCACAGAAGCTGCACACTGCAGCTGTCACCAGTTTCCTTTCTTGCTCTTAACAGTCCGTCGGTCTACAGGAGCTGCATCAGAACCCAAGCCACCCATCCAGGCGGGCCTCTATGGACTGCATGATTAAGCTGAAGAGAAGCTCCTTTGCAAACAGCCACTAACTATAAGATTATTATTATAACTTTTTCCTTCCTTCCTTTCTTCCTCTCTTCCTTCTTTTCTCCCTCCCTCCTTCCCTCCTTTCTTTTTTTCTTCCTATTTAGTACTTTGGCTAAGACAGAAACCCCTGAGAAATCAGCTCTAGGCACTGCAGTCCCCACTCCATCTCCTGTTAAGGACTGGGCTGGAGGCGAGGTGAGCATCTGGCTGTGCAGTGAAGCTTCATCTGTGTTTACAGCCCCTCCCCATCGTGGCATCACTGCCCATGCTCCGCCCCCTGCCCTTCCCACCCTGGTCCCTGGAAAAATTGTCTTCCATGAAACCAGTCCCTGATGCAAAAAAGGTTGGGGACCGCTGCTCTAGCACACTTGACTCAGATGTTTACTTGGACTTCCTTTCACTCTAAGAAGGAATAGTGCTTTTGAGGTTCATTGAGTGATTTCTTTTTTCTCTCTCCACCAATCTTCATCTGCTGAGCTACCTCACTGTCACCCATCCCTAAAACACGCACTCATTTTCCTCATTTATGTGGGTCTCATTGAAATATAAAATATTAAGTTATTCAATTGCAGAAGTTTATCAAAACAGAAAAAACAATATCAGTCACCAGAGGCTTGCAAGGTGCCCAGGTGAGCAGGCGCACTCAGCCTGAGCAGCAGGCGTGCTGTGCCGACGCGAGTTCAGAAGCCCGGCATGCTCCCTCCCGCATCTCACTGGCCCACGCGACCCATGATCCCAGCATCAGTGGCTCCTCCATGGAGTCAGCAAGAGCACCTGTGGGATCAGCTAGGATCTCAACTCTACCCCCTAATCAGGCGACCTTGACCAAGCCACTTGCCTCTCAAGTCCTCGGTTTCTTTTTCTAGGGAAAAAGGTAGTAAAACCAACCTCAAGAGTTGTTAATAGGAGATGCTAATATGAGATAACAGTATATAAAGTACTAAGAACACTTCAGGATATAAACAACATTTTAAGTGACAACACCATCTAGGAGTTGTACTATATTAAACCGCTATCCACTAGGTGCTACACCAGCCCAAGTCGGTTTTCTGATTAACTTGACAAGAGCAGAAGCTTGAGGAGCCTTGCAAGGCAAATGCACCTGAAGTTCTCAGGAGTACTCAGAACACCAATGATATGAAACACGGTGGTGTGAAACAAAAATCTGAAACATGTGAAAAGCCAGCTTGACCGTATGTCAGCCAAGAAAGAGGTTGAAACTATGTTGAACATTATTGATTATTTCACAATTGCGTCAGCTTTTGTATTAATACTTTTCCTTTCTACAGTAAATAACAGAGTGGGATAGATAAATAATGAATGCACTTCTATAAGGATTGGTCAGGTCTCGCGTCTGTATGCTGAGTGTCCACAATCTGGTACGGACAAAGCTAGCTAATTGCTATTTTACCTACAAGCAGCTTTAGGGTCTGGATTTGACCAGACCTCCCTGCCTTCCTCCCTGCCTTCATCTCCTGTGAATTCCCCACATGATGACTGTGCAACGGCCACACCAATATACTTGTGTTTTGGAGAATTGGTGATTTTTTTTTTTTTACATTTTCCTGTCTAAACACAAAGGTTCCCCTACCTGTAGTACACTAACTTATTTATTCCTTTGATACTTCTTATGGGTCTTCTAAACTTACCTACCACTTTTCTTTACAATCTAACTTTCCCAGACCATTTCTACCCCAGGTCCAGGTATCTGTGCACTTAACTCTGTCACCAAACTCATCACAGTGATCCATTTATTATTAGCTACCTTTTTCTTCCCTACTTTTCTGAGAGTTTCTCAGGGGCACAGACTATGATGCCCTTGACTTTGTCTGCACAGCAGACCGTGTCTGGCACAGAGCAGGCACGCAGCAAATCAGTGATTAAATGTCAGGCGGAGTAGTACGTACAGGTGCTTCCATAATAAATCATTTTTCAAATCAGTCAGTGAACGAAACCCAGAAGAGTTAAACCAGAATCTCAGTCTTTACTCCCTCATGAGAATGACAGAAGGAATCTCTGGTCGCTTCTCACCTGGACTTTGCCCCAAGGTGCTCAACATGCGACTCTGGGACAGCCATGGGGGAAGCGGGCGTCCCTACCAGGAAGGTCCAGTTGTTTTCTCTTGACCTTTGGAAGGTTGGGAGTTGAACAACACCTTTATGTAATAACAAATTCTGATGCCCTAATCGAGGTCGCTTGCCACAGAAAGTGGCACTGGATGGGGATTCTTCCCTGGCTCTAAAGGAAATGGAAAGGCTCATGAAACATGCGCTAGCATATGAAGGTGAAGGCAAGGACGCCCGAAGCATCCTTTTGAGCACGCCTGCATGACGCAGTGAAGTTGACACATGAGGGCTTCCGCAGGCAGTGGCCTCATGAACAGATCAAAGGAGAGAGAGGCTGGAATCTTAGTGGAAGATATGGCCAGTGGAAAGTTCCAGAGCAGGGGCATAGTGGCACTGCAACGTGTCTAAGTGATGTGATGCCACTCTCCCCGACCTGACCCCTGGTGGGCAGTGAATTAATCCCTGGCCAGCTGTTCCCCGGGAAGAGGGGGCACTGAGGCAGTAGGGGAGCACCCTGTAAAGAAAAGGCTGCACTGCAGGAAAAGAAACAGTGGGCAGCGGTCAGGAATCCTCAGCAAAGAGTCAGAGACAAGGGCAACTAAGGGAAGCACGTCCCTTTCAACAACTTCTGACTTTGCATTCTGCCTCCTATATCCACTTCTCCGATTATACACAATGAAAGGAACATGTTTCCATTCAAGTCCATAAATCGGTAAATAGTGTCTAACATCATACACAGTGAAAGTGACCTTATAAATCAAAGAAATGAGTGAATCTAAGCTGCTGGGAGCAGAGGATTTGAATATGTTTTCCTGGCAACACAACCATCTAACACTTCCACACATATCTCCCAAGCTTGTAGATGCCGTTTTGTGATAATTCCTGCTCTTCAAAGGTTTTCTGAACTCATCTGTTCAACTAATTATCACCAAATGTCTACTGCACCAGGAGCAGGTCTTGGGGGATGTTATGTTTAAAGAGACGTGGTCTCCACCCCGGATGCGAGGCAACAGTACTGGCTTGTAGGCATCCACAGTGCTGCGGTGGGCTTCACTGGGAGGTGAGGTGGGCCTCAAAGAATGCACAGGTTCATTCTACCTCCAGCCAACGGCATCTGCTGTCACCCGTATGCACGGAGAGCCTGGGGTTGGCGGAAGGCACCACGGTAACCTGCCCTGGGGCCCACGCGGCCCTGCAGTGTTCTGGTCCATGTGGCCTGGGACCCAGTGGAGCCAAACACTCAGCCCTTTCCTTGCAGAGCTGAGGTTTTGACTCAATCTTACATTTTATTTGAAACAGCCCCTACTGTTAACAATGTGAACAGTGAAAGAAAAATACTTAAAAGAAATTTTAACCAGGATGAGACCAGCCTGGCATAAGAATTCTTAATTATAATTGAGCAGCATTTGATGAAACAAGTAAAACGGCATAAGCCACAACCAAAGAATCCTTAAGTTTGGTCAAAGCAAAAGTGTACTTGGAAATGTTCTGTGGGTATTTTCATAGTCAACACAGTGAGAAACAAGCAGTTTGCCTGGAGGACAAGGGAAAAGTAAATGTGATGGGCAGGAAACTTCAAACTGACCTTCATTTTACAGGAGTAAGCTGGCTAGGAGAGTAAGAGAAGTTTGGCCGCAGATACACCTGAGTTCAAATCCTGGATATGTCATTTGCCAGACATCTGTGACCTTGGGAAAACTATTTAATTTTTCTGTATTGGACATTTCTCAGCCTTAACATGCAAACGAGAGAAGTTTATATGGACTTTAAAGGTTGTTGTGAAGATTCAGTCGATGCTCAATAAATACAAATTCCCTTTGCCGTATTGTTATTGGCAGCAAACGGGAAGGCTCCTGCCTGGAGCACAGCCGGAGCACGGAGCACAGTCTGCGTAGCCACGCGTCCCTACCTCCCTCACTCTTTCCCTCAACACCTGCACTCCGCCCATCACAGAAACCCTGACTCAATGGCAACGTTCAATATTACATTCCGTTCCTTTGTTTGAAACGAAAGGTTCAGAATATAAGGAGGGGATGGTGTAACCACGTGACTTTTATGTTACAAACCTCAGTAATAGCCCTAAAAGTAACATGTAACTGGTCATTTTCAAGCTTAAAAAAAAAAAATCACAACCATTAGGAAACTCTAGTTCATATTGAATTTCTCATGCATATCCTTCTCTTTTTGGGAAAGTTTTATGCAGTGATTAATGTGCTGCTTCCAGAGCTGCAGAAAGATCGAGATGCTCATTACCACTCATCCTTGTCAGCGTCGCAGTTGCAAAAGCGGCGAACGTCCAGGCAGCTCTCGTCCAGGCCGCATTCGCACTGCTGGACCCCAGGAGGGGCCCCGCCCCAGTACGGGTGCCTTTCACGGGACCGGCCGAGCCACCAGGTAAACGGTGCTCCATCTGAAAGACAGGGCGTTTCACAGGTCAGGGTGGCACACGCCTAAAATAGCACGGGGTGTCATGGAACTGAGATGAAGATGTCTCAAAAAACATACATGGTCCATCTTCCTTCATTCCTTCATTCCTTTCTTCCTCCCTCCCTCCCTCCCACTTTTGTTCTTTTGTTCTTTCTCTCTCTCAGTCTCTTTCTGTTTATATCGATATTCACATTTATACACACACACATGTACATAGAAACATTTTCACTGAAGTATTTATATGGTCAAATATTGATTAATGACAATGTTCACCGGCAGGGCCACAAACTCTAATTCTTGCCTGATCAGGCCGGTATCGCGATTGAGTAAATTGGGCCAGATTTTAGACCAAAAATAAAATTTCACATATGGATTTAAAAAATAATAATTTCATTTTAAAACTCTTAAAGAGAAAATGACAGCACAGGGCCAGCTTGGCCCGACCTCTGTCCTCAGTGCCGGGCGGGTGCTGTGCCCAACGGCCACTCGGCGCGGGGCAGGGCGCAGGGCTCAGGAGGGAGGCGTCCTCACCGACCTGCCGCCCGCTTGCCATGAGAAGGCTAGTCCCAGGGTGACCATGCCTTCTGGGTGTTTCTTTGTAACAGCAGTCATGAATTCCAAGTTACTATATATGAGGACAAAAACCAAAACCAGCGAAGGCCATGACGTGCGGGCCAACACGCCCCGCGCGGCTGTGCTCAGCCACGGGAAGCTGGCCAGCAGCCTCGACTCCCAGTTTATGCTCGCAGCAGAAAACCATCTCAGTCTTGTTCTTGCCAAGCTTTCTCTTCACAAAGTTTGATTTACTGAAACTTGTGAGATTTACTTTCATGATGAAGAACATTTAAGTAGCTTAGAATTATCATTCAGGAGGCGATACTGTATCCAGGGGTGTAGCTAGAGATGGAGGGGCCTCACCATTAGGCTCAAGGGTGTGAGGCCCGGGGTCCCTTCCGCCATTATTGTCTTATTTCTGTTTGGGTGCTTAAAATGTGCTTATTTTAAAAAATGAAAGAAATATTTATTAAGGGCCATTTTTATCATTAACAATTTTAAGGTAGAACAACAGTATTTAAGGATGTTTTCATGTTGGAACTTTGCCTAATCAAGATGTTAGTTTACATGTAAATCCTTATGTACAAACATGTAACTTACAAATATTTGCTATATACAAACAGCAACAACTTATTCTGAATTGCCTCCACTGCCGATGTTCCCATGGAAGTCAGAGGTAAGTGTCCTGCAGCCTTGGAGCCACATGTGACCTTCTGGGTCCTCGAGTGTGGCTTTTGACTGAATCCCAAAAGGGCTGCACTTGGGGATCTGGAGGGTCACACGTTCCCACCCTTGTCTGCTTTCATGAGGAACACATAGGAGAGGTCCTGTGGGCAGCAGGAGCATCTTAGGGGTTCACAGCACAGACCACCTGAAGGGCTGACTCACCCCAACATAGCACCCTGCACTTCGCTGCTAAAATAGTTCAAGCCCCTTCATTATCTTTTAAGCTAGAATTCCAGTTAGGAATGGCTGTTAACCAGGGGTTCTTTTCAAGAATAATTATAGATGGTATGAATTCATTTCCCTTAGATTAAAATATCTATAAATTCACGACTTCACATGAATTGCTTTCTTCCTAAATCTGTGCTCAGGTAAGTCACAGTCAACGTGGCCTAGAGGGCTGACAGGTTGATTTAGAGCATGTCATCCCAGTGTGTAGTCCGGGCAGCACAAGGGTAAATCATTTTGTATTTGAATATGTTTGCCAATATCAGCTGTGGCCCAAGAATGAAAAGACATCTCTTGACCTCTCTCGTTCTCCACCTGCCAGGCCTGTCATCCCAGAATCTAGAATCCAGACCACAGAGCCAAGTTCCATGTCATCATGAGCTATTTCATTTGTGAACTACCCCAAGGTTGTAAGCATAGTAATAGATTCATTATTAATGAGTTAAGTTCTGAACAACCAATTTGTATATGACTTCTAGTGGATATGTTGCTTTTAGTAGCTTTGTAAACTTCTATCTGGTGTCTTAAGACCCCAGAACTTCCAGTAGCAACCCAGGCTCTCTTTTGTTTTGAATCCATCAATGTCTTCTACCACTTGGACCTCTTGGTGCTTCCCTCCCAATGTCTGGCAATTACTAATAGTTTAAAGTTTGGGTGCCTATAAATTTGTGAGTCGATTAAGAAAATGTTTTATGTGTATATGTACATATATGTGTGTGTGTGTTTATATATGTACACATACACACACATACACACCCCATGTATTACTACTCAGCCATAAAAAGGAATGAAATGATGTCTTTTGTGGTTACTTGGATGGAACTGGAGACCATTATGCCAAGTGAAGTATCTCGTGAATGGGAACAAACACTACATGTGCTCCGTAGTCACTGGAAGCTAAATAATGGGCACACAGCGACACAGAGAGATGCAAAGGACATCGTGAATCAAGAAGGGGGGAAGGGGGGGAGGGGTGGAAACCTATCTGCTGGGTACAGTGAAGACTATTTGGGTGATAGGCACATGAGAAGCCTCAACTTAAACATTATAAAAGATATCCATGTGACAAAAACATTTGTACCCCCTTAATATTTTGAAATAAAAATATGTTGAAAATGCTTTTAACTTATTGACTATCAACAAACAAGGAGAAAGAACAAAATGTGTGTGTGTGTGTGTGTGTGTGTGTGTGGATAGACAGATAGATAAATATATGAAAGCAAGAGGGCAATTGCTAACTTTTCCTCTCGGATGTCCCACCTGTGTGTGTCTGTTCCTGTCGCATACTGGGGTGTTCACAGCAAACGAGGAAACTGAGAATCAGATAGGGGCTTTATTTCCCTTAATTCTTTTTTTTTTTTTTTTTTTTTTTGAGACAGAGTCTCGCTTTGTTGCCCAGGCTAGAGTGAGTGCCATGGCGTCAGCCTCGCTCACAGCAACCTCAGACTCCTGGGCTCAAGCGATCCTCCTGCCTCAGCCTCCCAAGTAGCTGGGACTACAGGCATGTGCCACCATGCCCGGCTAATTTTTTCCATATATATATTAGTTGGCCAATTAATTTCTTTCTATTTATAGTAGAGATGGGGTCTTGCTCTTGCTAAGGCTGGTTTGGAACTCCTGACCTCGAGTGATCCGCCCGCCTCGGCCTCCCAGAGAGCTAGGATTACAGGCGTGAGCCACCGCGCCCAACCTCCCTTAATTCTTGACTCTAACTGGGTGGTCAGGAAGAAAAACTACACCTTAGCTACCAATCTGGGCCACTGTAGAAATTGCATTTTTATTTCTCCTGACAGAAAGTTCTTTCAAAAGTGAAAGAACAAAGAATGATTATAAATACTGGATTTTTAGAATATGCATTTATCCAACAAATTTACTAAGGATAATATTTCAAGCACTATTCTAGGCACTTGGGATGAATCACTTCACAAAACAAAGCAAAACAAAGAAACAGACAAAACATGCCCTCCCTGAGTTTATGTTGTAACTGGGGGAAATAGCATTTAGAAAGGAATGAGAGGTATGGGGGTACAGCAGGCCGGGGATGAATGTGCCATGCAGAAGGACGCGATGCAATTTTACATTGTCCTGGTCGGGGAGGTCTTGATGCAGAGATACTCCCCCAATCCTAAAGGCAGGAGCAAGTCACATGGGGCCACATGGACAGGAGCATCACAGACAAAGGAAACGGAAGCTATGACAAGGCCTAAGAGGAAATCGGGGCATTTTCTAGAATCTATAGACACAAGTTTTTAAACTGCAATTTTTAAAATGTTGCTGAAACTCTAATAGGAAGGTTAACAGAAAAAAAAAAACAAATAGGTAGCAGAAAATAGGTAAAATAGAACTTAGATTGTTCAGGTTCTTGGTCAGAAGCCAAGAATTCACTCTGATGGTGCCAAGGCAAAGTGTATTTATTAGGAAGACATTGAGCTGACACAGAATCATGAACACAAAAGAAATGGATTTGAGACTAAGCATAACCATGTGCAGAACTGGTCCAGTAGGGGATCCCTGCCCGGCTGGCTGCCCCTGAATGTCAAACGCGGAGAGACCGACTCAGCAATGCGCTGCAGCTCCACGACCTCTTCCCTCCGAGGCTCAGGCCAGCAAGCCTGTCACCATCAAGAGAGGTTTCTGTGGCCCCTGCTTTCACAGAACAGCAACCACACCTGTCACCTGCTTCCTGGTCTCTTCCCAGTCAGGGCTTCTCACAGCGGGCTGATGGGTGAGGCCCGAGCTGCCTGCCTGAGTCCCAGCTGGAAGGGAGTTTGGGGATTTGGATTCTCACTTCCTCACTGGGGCAGCAGGACTCACAACACGAATTCTCTCTAGCACAGAAATGCTATTCGAAAGGTGGTGGGCAGGCCTGAATATGGCGCGTGTCCACTACAGAGCTGAGCAGACACCAAGTATCACTTACTGGACCAGTACTTTACACCTCTGAAATCTCAATTTCTTCTATGAAATGGGGTTGTTAATGCAAATATACACCTCTTCGGATGCTTCTAGTAAACAAAGGACTCTATGAAATGTGGTAGGTTGGGGGCAAGGGGGGCAACAGATTTGCTTTGACAGCCAAGAATCTATTCTGCTTGACAAGAAGCAGAATGGGGAACGACGCTGTGCACCCGCGGGTGCCGGCAGGCAGCACAGGTCTCTCCACAGCGAGAGCAACGTCTGCGAGCAACGTCTGCTCCGGGCACTGCAGAGGCCAGCCCTTTGGCACGGCAGCAGTTTTTTCCTCCACAGTCCCAGCAGCCGGGCACTGCAAGGACTTCCACGAAGGAAGGGGACGGCCTGGGAGATTCCACCAGGAGATCCCAGTAGCAGCCTCAGAGGTCTCGGAGAGGTGGCAAGCCCCTTCCTATGCATGATACAGAAAGGGATTACTGTAATACTTTGCATTCCTTCTAAGCATTTGGAAATATTATCATCATGTGACCTTAAGCACACAAATACGATCTGGGTAAATTCAGATTACATATGTATTATATTATTTAAAAAACCTCATAAGAAAATATGTATCTTAGAATGTACAGAGTATGAGATCATAAAAAGTGATCACTTGCCTTTTATTAATACCAAATAGAATAGTATTTTTTAAAAAAATCAATCATACTTACCATGAGGTAATAAAACCAACAATAGGCAATATCAGTGGGTACCTACTAGATTACAGCCAATCTCAAGTGCTCCACATACATTCACCCATGTAATCATCACAGTCCTACAAGGTAGATATTATCCCCCATTTTACAGATAAAGAAACTGAGGCAGAGAAGGATTAAATAGCTGCCTTGAGGCCTTACTGCTAGCAAGTTCAGAATGAGTATTTGATTCCAAGTCTTCTTGCCTAAGAGTCTCTAGGTTTAACCCTTGTGCTACTCCACTATACTCTGCTTTGGGACAAAATAATTCATGGTTGAAAAACTTAAGGCCTTTCAGCAAAATATATATTGGTGAATTTAAGTCATGAGAAATAACTAAAAATATTGTAAGTGATGGATAATTTATTACATTCACTACAACAAAGACGACACAATTAATCAATAAACATCTCTTACCTATCACACATCCCACACAGCCATGATGCCACAGCAGAAAGTAATGTCAGCACTGTGTGCTGGGGCCTTCCCGGCTCTCCCCACCCCAGGCTTCAAGGAGACAACCAGGAGTGACAGTGGCTTTGCTGCAGATACATGCAAGCTGAGAGGAACAGTTTACACCCCATAGCTGGCTTCCTCTTTTCAAATGTTCAATGCCTTTCTGAGTCTTTACTTGCAGTATTTTTATGCCCATTTTTTAAGACATGAATTCCCCCCCACCCAATTTTAAAGTAGCTAGGGTACTTGCCAAACAAGTTAAAGTAGAAAATTTTGCAAAACATTATTTAACCCACTTGGCATTGCAGACTGCATGAGGGTATATGTAGCCTTAGCCCGTAAAACCTCTTGCCAGGGAACTTCAGCACAGTGAGCCTCCTTCCCCCTTAACCAGTGCAGAGCGGAAGCTGAAAGACCTGCAGTCTTTTTCCATCCCTGTCTCCATGGCAGTAACTTCGGGTGTGCTGCACCCCCCCATCTAGACTGTCAGCCACAGGTACTTATGTTTCAGATTATCCTCAATAAGATAATGCAACATAAACTTTGAAAAGAATGTTCACAATTGAGCCAAAGGAAGACAGAAATAAAATGGCATATTCTAGACACCTTATGAAGTGAATTGGAGTTTGGGAGGGAGTATATGTAAGAAAGAGAGTGAGAGAGAAGAACAAAGAAGGAAAAGGAAGAGAAAGAGGAGGGGGAGAAGGAGGAGGAGGAGGTGAGTAGGAGAAGGAAGAAGGAGTGCAATATTGCAACCTTACTTGTGAACTGGGAAATTTGAGCCTTTTTCAACTTCTTTATGAAATGTTTCAGAAAAAGTATTATGTCTGAATTTAAAACACTACAGAAGGTCAAATATAGGAATTTTGCTAATGTGCACATAAGCACACCATCCTGCCCCTAAGATTTCCTAAAGTGGAACGTGCACATGCTATATACGGGGAAATGGTTCAGAGAGAGAGAGAGAGAGAGAGAGAGAGAGAGAGAGAGAGAGAGAGAGAGAGAGAATATGTATATGTTTATAGAAGATATAAACACAAACTCAACTTGTACATGTTTAGTTCAAATTATGATTTTCCTAATGTAGGAAATTTGGGATAATTCATGAAACAGGTTAGTTGCACAATTTTATGGCTTAATCACTATGAGCTGTTGAACAGAATTCAAATTGGACATCCCTCTTCAATCTTGCAATTGTTTAAATTAAAGTCTTGACAACCTGGAAAACAGTGAGCACAATAGACTCCCAATGATGCTGTTATGAACAGTCCAAGCAAAATTCCTACCCAATGGCAGAATGAAGCTGCAAAGGTCTATAAATGTGTGGAGACAATGCTGCTATATTGAGAAGTTGCTGTTTGTTGTTATTGTCTTCCTTTATTTCACTTCTGAGTTTAGAAGTAATATATACGCATAGCCTTAGATTCTGGCAAACTTAATATGCCAAACTGGAAGAGTTTTAGCATTCATTTCTTTTCCTCTTACAACTTCAGACTTGTCTATACTGATCAGCAAATAGAAAAAAATTCTATAGGGATTATAAAGAAGTGTATAGAAAGATCGATGATGCCCGTACCTCCGAGGCATAATATAGTCCGGAACATAAAGAGATATAAAGTTGGATGAGAAAAATAAAGGGAATCATAAACTCTGTTTTGGACCAGCTAATTCTCTAACTTCCCACCCATAAACGTAAGTGCTTACCGCATGCCCTTCAGTGTTCACTCGGGAAGTCACCCCTAATGCCATCTCCACTTGCCCTTCTTCTCTCCGCATATAAACCCCATCAGGTTCACGCTGCCCTGTCCCAGCTCAGAACCAATTACTGGCAGTGTAACCCTGACTCCAACGCCTATCTTTGCCCCCTTCAAACATGGCGCCTTGTTGTCCCTGCAATTTAGACAGTGGTTTTCCTTAATGGTGAGAGTCCCTCCTCGTCTCTTTAAGTCTCAATGCCACCCACCCACGTTTTCAATAAGAAACTCTTCATGGAACTTTGGCGAAACTACTCCCATGTCTGGTCACTCAACTGTAACCTGATTCGGCCAGATCTTGTACCCCTTTCTCACAGCTTCCATCCACAGAAAGAGAAAAGACTGGAAGGAAGCTTTGTGTGTGTCTGTGTGTGTGTGCATTTATAGGTACGTACTGCATATGGATTATGAATGTATATATAAATATATGATTCATAAAATGATATAATTAAGTATAACAGTATAAATTACATATATTATCATTGCATTGAATTATTTTTTTATTCTATTCTTTGTAAAGGTCATCATGGTATGATATATCACTGATACAAATTTTAGTAGATTTTTGTTACCCTAAAGGGGCTGATAACATTTAGGAGAAGGTCGGGTACACAGCCAAGAGTAACGTAAGTCAGAGTGAGATCACTGTCCAAATAGATCAGCCAATAAAATTCCAGAGTAGCCCCGAGTGAAAAACTATGACTTTCGTCCAGGAGCCCTGGGACAGGTTTCACGAGAATGGTGGCATTTGATGAGAAGCTTTGTGCTGAGGACTTTGGCAAACGGCATCATGGGGCAAGAGTTTATGCAGGTAAGAGCCACAACGAAGGGGCGTCTGATTTCACCACAGCCTCTTTAGGAAGTGACTGCTTGGAATAATGAGATTTCTGCACATACTAACATTTTTTATTTCATTTATTGTAGTTAAACATTGTTGGCTTAAAAAATAAGTGTAGAGAAAGATGCCACCAAAGTCATAAGGCCAAGAAATTACCAGTGATTGCAGCAAATGCCTCACTGTAGGAACAAAATACAAATCATCAAAGTACTACTTTTGAAAAGAAGCTTCTGTCAACCAAAGAAAGTATTTTATATACTCATTTTCTCTAAATAGAATTTCATTTCTGAGGAGACATTTAGTCAGAAAGAAAAACAACCTCATCCATATCAGAAAGTAATGGCAGGCATTCATCAAAGTCAATCTTGGTCTCGCTGCTCGCTGGTCAGGATCATTAATTCAGAACATATGTCTAATAGTGTGATTAAGGGCTAGTCAGTGACATTAGGAATTAACATTTTTATAATGTTGTTCAATGTTCTCTTCTCCCTGCCTATTTAATTGAAGTGAGCCCAAAAGAGAGAGGTGGAAATGGGAAAGATTAATGATACTGTCTCTCAAAACAAGTGACAAAAGTCACTTTGATGGGACCATCTGCAGATGGACTGGACAAAGCTCTCTAGAATCTACCACAGGTATGCTTCGTGGTTAAACAAAGAGGGGGACAAAGTGATTAGCTTAAACGATTCTATTGGCATTGTGTACATTTTTGTGGGAGAATATAAAAATACTTTTCATTTCAATAATTTTTTTCTGAAGAGCTATAATGAAGAATCCCAATAAGGTTAAATGACTTGTCCAAGGTCACACAGCACCGGAGGACTCTAGTCCCCTAGGACTCTGCAGTGGATTGGCTGCTGTCCTGAACACCCAGCTTCACAAAGACTCACAGACTTTTTGATGTGCTGAAAACATACTGAAATACTGTGAGCCCCAGGGATGAAAATGAGACACTATTATAAACTGGTAGGAACTGACAATAATAAAGGAATGACACAGCATTGGAGTAAGATCTTCAGTTTACTACACAATTGCTCTGATATGACAAACTTAAAAGCAGTCATTTCCAAATGTGAGGTGACAAAAATGGACAAGGACTACCACATGCACATCAAACTGTGATGTGATAAGAAATAAACTCTTATTGTATTAAGCTGCAGACATTTGGAATGGGGCAAATTCATGACTATAGCGCAGCTCAATCTATACCATTAATACAGTAGAAAAAAAAGCGTTGGAAAGTAAAATACCTGATGCCTGCACACAATCATAGAAATTGAGAATCATAATTAATTTGGATACTAAGGTTAATGCATATATGTATACCTATGATACTAATAAAAACACCTAGCAATCATTGAGCATTTAAAATATTCCAGGCAGTTTTACGTACTTTTTATGTCTTCGTTCATTCAATCTCTACAACAACTCTGTGAGGTAAATATAATACTTTTATATCCATTTTGCAGATAAAGAAACAAAGGCATAAGCATTAATAGAAGTGAAAATACTCACTAATAACTCAGCTAGCAAATGACAGACCCCAGCCACAGCCACACAGATCTTTTTTTGTAGGTGATTTCATAAAACAAAAGGCTTGTTTCCACTACTGCTTCATCCCCCAGAAGTTATTTTCACAGCATTCAAAGGGACTTCTAAAATGAGTATCAGATGATTTATCTCTAATTAAAATCCTACAGTATCCCTGACACGAGAAAAAATCCCAACTCATCACCGTGGCCCACGAGACCCCACACGGGGAGCTCTCAGCCTCCTCTGTCCGGCAGCCCAGCCCGGCGCGGCCCTGCTGCTGCGGCGCCTCCAGCCTTCGCAGATGCCGTTCCACGTGCGCGCTGCGAGATCTCTCTTCCCAGCGGCGCACGATACAGAGGCTGATGGTGTTCTGGCTTTGGACGCTGAAAGTGCTGATAAATCTCACCTCTTCCCACTTACGCCTATCTAAAATGCTCCAGAATCACTCTGTTCTCTGTTACGTTCTTAGAAGTACTTACTGATACCTGCAACCGTCCTTTTGTTGATTTTTATTTTTCATATTTTTCTTTTCTTTTTTTTTTTCTAGTCAAAACTTTATTGCTGGGCATTCATGTTGTTTTACTTCAGTGGTCAGTACAGAAAAGAATATCTTTAAACATAAATACCACATGCATTGATGATTATTTCCTTAGGTTAGATTCCTAAATGATTTAAGGTTTTGTTATAAATTGCCAAATTATCCCAGAAATAATCAGCCGACCAGGTTGCCTAGCTCGTCATACCTTCTTCAGTGTGGAATATTTATTAAACACAAACATCTTTAGCAGACCACTGCGGGTAAAAATGGTAGATTATTTAAATTGAATTATTTTTTTTACTCAGTAGTGAGGCTAATCATTTTTTTCAAACATATACTGGTTAAATTTTTATGTCTTTTCCTTTGTTAATTGACTAATTGTCTCCCTTGCTCATTTATTTTTTGTTAATTTATACAAGTATTTTATGTACATAGATATTAAAGCTTTATCATCATTAGGTAAGTATTGTTCTCATTTTGTTCACTTTCGTTTCAATGTGTTTTGGCATTTCTTGTTTTAAAGTATAGAAGTTCTTCATTTTATGTAGAAAAATCTATCGATTTTGTTGTGTGGTTTTTCCTCTCAATCTTTACATATTCCTCTAGCTTAATGGTTTTGTATTTATAATTAATTTTTTATTTATTTGGAATTTATGTTTTGAGACTTGTTCACTAGTACATACCCAACATATAAAATGGTGCCTGGCTCGCACTAGGAACTAAATATATATTTGCTGAAAGAACAAATGGCTAAACACCAAGAAAAAGACACATCAACCTTCAAGGATTGTCCGCATATGACATTAATGTCTTTGTTTTCTATATAGGTATATTTACCTGTGATGATTTAGGGTATGACTGAAGAAATCAGGTATTTTTGTCATTTTAGTGAGAGCCCCACAAAGTGACACATGTTAAGCCTTTGAATAAATGCTTGCTATACAGCATTTATTCTTACACAGAAGAGACCACCATACATAAAGGTGTTCACAAAGCAGTTCATTCATGTATTGAACAAAATGATATAAAACATTGACAATGGACAGGACACTTTGCTGATTACGGCATAAAATACAAAACAGGTATGAGTCCTGCCATCAAAATCCACACAATGTAGCAAATGAGGGAAAGAAAATGTTAAAATTTAACTTTAATGCAAGTTAGAATGCAATAAATTTGAAGTGAAATTTTAAGCACATGTAAAAAGTCATGGGGTGAAAATGGCTCATGTTGAGTGGAGAGATGAATTCTAGGGGAAAAAATCGAAAGTCATTCCTATTAATCTTATGAATACACCTGCCATTTCTGTTTTCCAGCCAGTGAAGGAAAACTGGATTTCCATACCATTAGCATTCAAAAGAAGGCTCACACAACATATCTCATTCAGTCCTTCGGACAGCTTTGAAGACTTTCATTCTCATTTTACAGATAAAGAAATGGAAGCTAACAATGGATTAGCAAATTCCCTAAAATCACACAGAAGGGAAGACTTGAATTTTGATCTTATGGCTCAAAGCTCCAATAATGTTTTTACATATCATGTGAAACTTGGCCTTATTACACATAGAAATAAAAAGCTACCATAAGTCTTTACAGCAACTGTTTCTGAGTAAATATTAAAATAGTATACATCAAATAGTCATGACATTGGTAAACTGTAGACTGTTACTGAGTGTGCATCCCCAACCCTCCTGAGGGTATTCCCAGTGGTACTGGCTCCCCAACTGATTTATCGGGAAAACAAACAACCCCCCCCCAAACCTTTTGCAGAAACAAATGTTCTAATAAGTACTCTTGTTTCTAACAAGTCCAATTGGCTGAAATGCCTGTAATTTTGCTCAATAGCCACCTAAGGGAGTAACTGGTTAATCATGTAACCAGTTGAAATTTTCCTCTAGAAATCTTAGATCAGTGTTTCTCAAAGTGTAGCCTTTGGCACTTGAATCAAAATAATATGGTATGCTCCTAAGACCACAGGTTTGTGGAGCCTTCCCACACATTCAGGGAGTAGGGCCCATTTCTGTCATTGGCACCAGCTGACTAAAATTTTACCCTAAATTTTACATACTAAAATTTTAGAATCACGAAGTTTGAACTTTATTCAAAATTTCCAAGCCTCCCCACTCTTTCTTGAAGAATTCTTGTTTGATGACACCACAAATTGCTAAGTACTAATGAGCTACTTCGTTTTAGGTTTAATTCTGATATCATAATACATGTATTAGGTTAATTAGTTCCAGCTAAAGAAAGGTATGATGACACAAGGAGACAAATAAATATAG
The DNA here is from genome assembly GCF_040939455.1 of Microcebus murinus. Taxonomy (NCBI): domain Eukaryota; kingdom Metazoa; phylum Chordata; class Mammalia; order Primates; family Cheirogaleidae; genus Microcebus; species Microcebus murinus. The sequence goes on from NC_134111.1 coordinate 6,130,422, forward strand.
ACTAAAAATAAAGTTTGACTTGTACCAGAGGAAAGGCCACCAAACTAATGTATTGATTAATCAGGTTACATTTGCAGCCGCTGCCCGGCACCAGCATCACCCCCTCAGCTCCGCCTCAGATCACCAGGCATTAGGTGCTCATGAGGAGCAGCAGCCCAGACCCCTCCCATGCGCAGTTACAGCAGGGCTCCTGCTCCCATGAGAGTCTAATGCCGCCGCGGTCCGACAGGAGGCGGAGTTTCGGCAGTGATGTGAGCGGTGGAGAGCGGCTGCCAATACAGATGAAGCTTTGCTCGCTGGCCTGCCGCTCACTTCCCGCTGTGTTGCAAGTTCTTGACAGGCCACAGACTGGTACCGGCCCATGGCCCAGGGGTTGGGAACCACAGCCTTATACAATATTAAGACTAATTATATGTATGAAATTCCATTTTCCCAATACTTCCAAAGACTGACGAATATTGATCACTTATTATCCTATGTGTGTGTGTGTATGTATATATTATTAATACATACATGTTCTCCCAGAGCTCCGAATCTTGACTTAAATAAGGAATTCAATAAATCAATAATTTTGTGCTAAATAAAGTGAAAAAGGAGTGAATGTTGTATTGCTAATCAAAAGGCCATCGTGATCATTGATGTCAACAGACCCACCTCCCAGTCATCTTTACCATTTATTAAGACAACAGCTAACCCAGTGTCGTTCATATCATGAGGTTTTCAAACAGGCTATAGATTCCTCATGGTGATGGCATATTTTGTGGAGTTTTTGTGTTGAAAAATATGCAACAGAGGGTGAGAATGCTTATGTAAGGCAAATGATATTTCCTATAGTTTTATCAATGAATTCACTGTAAATTGTAGAAAGTTTGAAATAAATACTCTTTAGTTGAAACATACTAAATTCAGTATGTTTTTCTCATAAAAAATAAATTTGGTGTGCATCTTAGTCCATTTAGGTGGCTATAACAAAACACCATAAACTGAGTGGTTTATAAACAACAGACATTTATTCCTCACAGTTTTGGAGGCTGGGAAGTCCAACCTAAAGGTAATTTGCATGTCTCAGAGGGCCTGCCTAGTGGCTCAGAGACGGTGCCTCCTCCTTGCTGAACTTGCATGGTGGAAGGGCCAAGGACCCCTCCCAGGCCTCTGTTATAAGGGCACCAGTGCCTCTCGCCAGGGCTCACCTCATAGCCAATCACCTCACAGAGGCCCACCTCCTCCTTACACCATTACACGGGCGGTTAGGTTTCAGCACATGAATTTGGGGGGAACAAAAATATTCAGACCATAGCATTATGATAGCATTTTATTAATAATTTCTATGGAAATTTAAATAGCTGCTGAAAAGAGACAAGTAGTGTGGAATAAATAAGTAAGTTTGGCAACCAAGATTTAATTCTGCAGTTTCTCTTCTAATCTCTTCACAATTTTTGCCAATACTTTATCTTGAGCTCACCCATCATAAAACAAAACGAAATCACATTTCCAGCCAGGCACTCGAGAAAGCTGTAATACTGATTCCTGACAGGCTATTTACTTTTGAACACATTTTTAAAATTTCTTTGTTTGTTTTAAGTAAAATACACTAAGATGGAAAACGTATTCAGAGTAGAAGAATAAATTTTCAACCAGATGTTGAACAAAGAAACCTAAAAGGAGGGAGGATATGCTATGTTTATCTAATAGACTCTTGAATTGCTTTATCCAGTCAAGAATTGCCTTCCTCTACACACACACACACACACACACACACTCACACACACACGTGTGCGCATGCACACATACACCCCTACATGCTCTTTCTTGCCAGAGTTTGCCAAAGTGTCCTTATTCCTTTTTTATTTCCTCTTTCTTCCTTTCTTTGGTTGTTTTTTCTGTCTCCATCTCTGTCTCTGCCCCTGTCTTTCTCCCTTCCTATCTTTCCTTCCTCCACCCTTTCCCCACGTCCTTTCCCCAAGTTGTTTTGATCTCTCTTGCTCCCCTTTCCCTCCCCAGATCCCTTTCTTTGATCCTCTCAAACAATAACTCTTCATTTCTTATTTTTAAACACAAGAATGCAATCACAGATTCAATAAAAACTAATCACAACTCTATCTACAGTATTCTGTTGCAGGTGGTTAGTAGGCATTATCTGGTATGATAAAAGAAAAAAAAAAGAAGAAGAAGAAATAAAAGAAAAGAGCCAGTAAGAAATGTGTAAATACCTACATGAATCATGTTTCCCTTCAAATTCCTTATAACAGGTGGGCAAACACGTCAAAGAAAGCATGAAAGAGACAGAGTGGGTTTGCTTTTCACAATGCTAATGAACAAACAAAAATCCTCTGTTCATTTGTTTCTGTACTTGGAACATAACTGATGGCTGCAAGTCTAATATTCATTAGAGATCTGAACAAGGCACAGGCAGAAAGTTGATGGAGCCCACCGATCACACCCATTAGGAAGTGTTGCAAACAGTGCGAGGCAGCAACAGAAGAAGAATGGGCACAGAACAGCTCTTCTAATGAATAAAATATGAAGAACTTCGCAATTACACAGACCAGAGAGAAGTGACCAGAGGATCATCAGCATAATGATAGTAATAAAAATAGGATTTCATGCCTGTGTCTCCTATTGCACATTCCGAAATCTGAATAATATGTATTAACCTACTCTCCTACTTATGATTATTTGTAGGGTACATAACCAAAAGTAAAGCCAAGCTATGGATTTCTTGCCTTCAAGGATTTTTGGTTCCAAGATAGCCCACAAAGGTCATTTCATTATTCTGAAAGATATTCTATAATCATAAAATACATGGAAGTGGTAATTTTGGTTTATAGGCAGGAATATACCATTTAAAAGAATATTTCACATTTTGAAAAATTAGATAAAATGACCAATTGATATAACAGATTAATTTTATGTGTCAATATAAAGTAATTTTCAAAAAAAAAAAAAAAACTGAAAACATTGGCTAGTGTTTACTCAGGACTTACAATGCCCTTGCTGCTGTGTTTCCACATCATAGAAGGTGAGAGCAAGAAATGAGGTTATGAGAGGTTGACAGTAACCTACTTACGGGCAACGATGATTAGTAATTGTTATATGACTAGCATATATTATTTATTTAAATAATAATTGAATAAGATATATATCTTTGTAGATATATATGTCGGTATACACACACCTCCAAAACACAATAAAAAATTGTCCTTATTAAAAGATTAGTAATAAGGATTACTCCAATATAATTCCCTAAAAGATAAATTATTTTACCTAAGATTTAAGGCAGGATTATTACCAGAATACTTGCAGTGACATTGCTCACAGCCAGGCATATATTTTTTCAGCTAACATGGTTCAGGTCTCCATTCTTCAAGAAGTCACTTTGTTGCTATCCTAAGAAAAAGCTAAGCAATTGGAAAATAACATGATATACTACATTAGCACTCAACTCTGGGGCTGGCAAACCTGCTCCTTGTCTCTCGTCAGGGTACACCATTAACAGTGGCTGCCTTCTAGGATCTCAGTCAATAGAAACAAGTCAATTAAAGGGCCTTTTAGTTGACAGAGACAGTTAATGCATTGTTGGCTGCTCTTAGTAGAAGACTAGAATCAAATTAGAAAAATAAGCATATTTTTCTAAAAAAATCATCTCTGAGAGTTACAGGTTTCCAGCATACTGCAAGTCAAGCTAGATCTAAGATCTAGGATTTGATTCTGGTTATACAGAAAATATCTCAAAATAGAGAGTATTATTGTATCCTATGTATCTCTGGTTATTCTGGAATTGTGAATAGCAACTATCATATTCCACCAAATGTGGTAAAAAGAGGTCACCATTGATAGTAAGTTTTATCGTTATTTTATGTACCACTAAGAAATAAAAACTTCTGCTAGTTCAACGAGATAAACCATTGATTGTAAGATTCATTCCAATTTCTGAGATATGAAATGTAAAACAAAATTTGGTTTTGATTCCATTTACATATATAGTTAAGCTTCCCATGACTCATTTCATGTGCAATGAATGTTCTTTTTTATCAAGTCAGGGAATTGCTTAGTATTCATATTTTGTTTGTTTTACATATAATAAAGATAAAGGAAGATGTCTACAACAGAAAACAATAACAGATGGTCATGCTGGAAACTCAGACTTGTGGGGGGAGGGGGAGAAAGGGCATTTATTGAAACCTTAAAATTTGTACCCCCATAATATGCCAAAATAAAAAAAAAGAAAAAGAAAAGAAAACAATAACAGCAAATCCACCAGAATTCTATTAATATTTTCTTATGAACAATAATCACTGTTTGGCTTAAATTAGACATTAATGCAAATGTTTCTTTAAAAAAGGAAGGGAAAGAAAGAAATAAAAAAGAAAAAGAAAGAAAAGGGAAGGGAAGGGAAGGGAAGGGAAGGGAAGGGAAGGGAAGGGAAGGGAAGGGAAGGGAAAAGAGAAGAGAAAGAAGAGACGAGGAGAGGAAAGGAGGGGAGAGGAGGGGAGGGGAGGGGAGGGGAGGGGAGGGGAGGGGAGGGGAGGGGAGGGGAGAGGAGAGGAGAGGAGAGGAGAGGAGAGGAGAGGAGAGGAGAGGAGAGGAGAGGAGAGGAGAGGAGAGGAGAGGAGAGGAGAGGAGAGGAGAGGAAAAAGAAAGGCAGGCTACATGACGTAATGGATGTATTAATTAGCTTCATTTTTGTAATCATTTCACATTTTATACCTACATCAAAACATCATGTATATCTTAAATATATATAATTTTGTCAACTGTATCTCAAAGAAGCTGGAAAAATATGACTCCTAAATTCATTATGAAGCATAAATAAAGACTGTCCTAGTAAAAATAGAAAATAAAAGTCTGAAAATTTTAAAATTCAATCTTGACAGTGAAAGAGAAAAGAAAGAAACCAACAGTTATACCTTTCTTACAAAAAGAAGGGACTTTACAAATCCATAGGAGAATAAAATGAATTTTAAATATTTTATTTGGAAAGAAATTTTTTATGTGAGACCTTTATTAGGAGGACATAAAAACAGTTTGCTGGAAAATGCCCTCAATACCACACCTACCAATAAGGCAATACAATGAATTTCACATGGAAGGATTTCTTAGGGGGAAATTTATTTGGTGGAATTTCTTGAGAGTCCTTTGAAAAAAACTAAGGCACAAATGTTGGCAAGGCAATGTGTACAGCCAGGGAGAAGTGCTCAAATTTCTGGCTTGAGCTTAAGAGTGAAATTAAGAAACACATCAGCTTAAGGAGCTGATTAGCAATGGAGCTGTTGGGGTGGGCCTGGTCCAGTGTGACTGGTCTCACAAGAAGGGCAGGGACACCAAGAGTGAGAGCACAGAGACAAGACCAGGTGAGGACACAGCAGGTACCACCTGCAAATCAAGAGAGAAGCCCCAGAACGGAACCAACCCTGCCGACACCTTGACCTTGGACTTCCAGCTTTGAGAACCGTGAGAGAATAAAGTGCTGTTGTTTGAGTCACCCCATGCATGGAATTTGGTTCAGTAGCTCCAGCAAGCTAAGCCAGATCCCATATGGAGAAGCACGGTGCTCTACCAAATACCTAATAATGTGGAGATAGCTTTAGAATTGCCCACTTCCCAAAGACTTGAAGAGTTTTGTGGTACATGCTAGAATAATCTTATAGTGCCTTAGACAGACTTTTGGTAGGAAAATGAATGTTTAAGGTGATTCTGGTTCAGTGTCAGATGGAAATGAAGAATGTGTTATTGGAAATTCGAACATGATCTATCTGATAGATCTAATAGAGCTATCTGGCTGCACGTATGTGTTATCATTCAAGAAAAAGGAAGAAGGATGTCAAAGTGACCCCAAGATTGGAAGGGCCATCACTGCTGCCATCGTCCTGGATGGCACAGGTGCAGGGCTCAAGGGTGCCTCCAGCTCATTTTTAGAGGGGGGGGGCACCTCAGTTTCAGCAGCCCCGGCTGCCACTACCCAAGGCCTCAAGGGGTGAACTGACACCTAGGACCTCAGAGGTTGATGTTGCCACCTTAGCGGGCCTGTAGGATGGAGCATCAAGCAAAAAATATTTTAGCGCTGTACAGCCTAATGGAATTCATTGTATTAGGAGTTGGACTTGCTTGGGACCCCTGACCCCCACCTTCTTCCTATTCTCCTTTTTGGAAGGGGAATGTCTGCCTTATGTTGTCCCACCATTGTGTTTTGGAAGCAGATAACTTGTCTGGTTTCCCAGGTTCACAGCTGGAGAAGGAATCATATATGGAATCACATCCATATTTGATTTAGATGATGTTTCAGTGAGATTTGGGACATGGAGTTGATGCTGAAATGAGTTAAGACTTTTGAGATGTTGGGATGGGTTGATTGTATTTTGCATGTGATAAAGGTATAAATTTCGAAGGTCCAGAGAGTAGAACGTTATGAGCTGAATTGTGTCCTTCCCAAATTTGTATGTTGCAGTCCAAACCCCAGTACCTCAAAATGTGTCTGTATTTGGACATATGTTCTTTGAAAAATAATTAAGTTAACATATGACTGTTCATGTGGGTCTTAATTCAGTACTCCTGGTGTTCTTGTAAGGTCTCTGCCCCAGAAGAGACACCAGGGATGTGCACACAGGAAGGAAAGACCACTTGCGGGCTGAGCAAGAAGGCGGACGTCTGCAAGGCAAGGGGAGAGGCCTCACGATGAGCGATGAGCGTGCTCGGCCAGCACCGTGGCCTTGACTGCCAGCCTGGACAACTGCCAGAGCATACGCTTTTGTCCTTTAAGACACTCAGTCTGTGGTATTTTGTTATGGCAACCCTGGTAACCAAATCAACACTGTTTAGGATTCCTCCTGATTCCCCAGAGTTTTGAATTTTAAAATCCCCAACACATTGAAGGAAAACTTTAATTTCCCTTAATTATTTAGGGGAATAGTGGTGTTCATGAAAATACATAGAACAACATAATTTTAGTTTGCTGGTGTGTTTTCAAAACTAATCTAGATGGCCCATGTGATTTCTGCTTTTTCTTTGTTTGATTTGTCTGTCTTCTTCCAATGCCCTGCATTTAATTCTTATGGACAAACAAGGTGGGAATCTCTTGGTCAGCTCTATGTGCTGTAAGATCTGCCCAGCACCCGGCGTGGAGAGGGAGTTGGGCAGAGGCAGAGGTGAGTGCTGGCATAACTCTCTCCTTCTATCTGCACATCGGGTTTGCCTGCCCACGCCAAGGAGGTGCCGTACTGCTGGGGAAAGATCTAAATGGAAGATGCGCCAAAGAGCAGAGAACAGCCTTATTTGGGTTGATAATGAAAAAGGCAATTTGTACCATCTTAAAGTATATTAAATAAGGAAAAGATAAGAAATTATAAATTACATTTTCAGTAAGATCCAGTAGAATATAAACTAATCATCATCCTTTAAAGAAATTTAACATTCTATTTTCATAGGTAAAGGGTTACAGGTACACAAATGATTTATTTGTCATTTTGAAATTGTAAAAGCACAACAAATGTATTTGCTATAGCAAATTGACTTAAAGTTGAAATTTTAATTTCTGAATGTTGTATTTTGTATTTCTAAGGCTCTCGGCAAGGCTTGTTCAGGAAAAATGAAATTCCTGGCTGTATATTTTCTCTAACTCTACTAAAATAGCTCTCAAAGCAGTAGAGTCACCTGAAAATTTAAAATAAAATTTAAAAAGAGATTTTTATAAGTCATTTTAAAATTTCGTCTTAGGGGGAAAAAAATAAGTTGTTTCCGGAAATACAATCAGCTGCTGAGTTATTTCTGGTTAAATCAATTGTATACTTTAAACTCATCAGAGCAGAGTGCGGAGTAGGAGAAGCAGCCAGATGTGACTACAGCTTCAACTTGGGAAAAGGGAACACATGTTTGCAGAAAATATGCAAAGGAGGAAACCACTAGATTTTTCAACAGCTTTAGTGACAATATTTGGCAGCTGAAATACTTCAGTTACATACTCTGAAGACAACTAATAAATTAGTGTCAACACAAAACATCTAGGCTGCACAAAGCTCCTTTGCAGATGAAGGAATTGAAGCCCAGTTTCGGGAATTGGTCTCAAGATGCGGGATCAGCATGCAAAACCAGACACCTTGGGACTCTGCAGGCACACAGGCAACCTTAAATGCACAGACAACAGGAACTGTCCCTGAGCTAAGAGCCTTGCTCCCATCTCATCCCCACTGCCTGACTTGGCTGTCTGTAACTTCGAATTCGAGTCTGAGAGAATTTCAGTAGCCAAAGTCTCCATTCTCTCCTTCTTTTTCCACCACTCTCCCCAAAGACATCATCTGTTTTAGGCAAAGTAAACCATAAATCATCTACCATCAAGATTGTGAACACTGAGTTCTTGTTTCTAAGACCAACCTTACTGCTTCATATCAAAATCTCATCCATATACTCTGCTAAAATCTTGATAAAAATGTTGAGTAAGACAAACTTTTGGGAGGGGCATTTGGCAATAATAAAAATCTTAAAAATCCACTCCTAGATATCTTTCTTAAAATTTCTCGATAAAAATATTCACTCTAGTGTTGTTGAGTGTAAAAAAAATGAAATATAATCTAAGTGCCTCAACAGAGAAATTATAAAATAAATTGTTATATAACCACAAGAGGATTTATTATCACCTTGTAAATTAAAAAAAAATGATGGATGTTTTTTCAAATGTTTATGGTGAAGTTGCAAAACAGAAAGAAAATTGAATTTAAATGTCCATTTTTATATACCAGATATCAGAACAAATAAGTCTTCTCCATCCTCAATTCCATGGTAAGCTTGTTTGTATTTGTATCCTTCAGTCAAACACAAAGTTAAAGAAGAACAAACCAACTACCTCTATTGAAGGCGTAAGAAATCTGTGAAAATTCTAGCCCCAATTCCCTTTAAGTCTCACAGTTCATTGAGACCAGCATCCCTTCGGTTGTTGGTGTCAAATTTTCCCAATTTTGCAAAAGTTAACATCTTTTTATAAGCTACAACAGAGTCATACATGGTGCATCTTTCAATTCTTTAAATTGCAGATTCCAGGCCTTGATGTCATATGAACTAAATCAGAACTTCTGGGGACAAGGCCTAGAAATCAGCATTTCAGTGAGCTTTTCATGTGATTCTTATGCACATCAGGGTTTGGGGGACACCATGTCAAGTCGATGCTTTCACATTTATCTGTGTTTCAATCTGTCTAAACCAATATTTATTGAGTGTCTCTAGGCGCCGCTCCTATTCTCCAGGCTAAAGTGCAACATTCAACACTCCTCAATTATTCCCAGAATGTTAAACTGATACATATTCCACAGTTCCATCCTGAAACGGAAACCTTCCCTAGGTTGGAAGTGATGCCAGTGTGGTAGCGTGCAGCCTCTGGTCTTCAGTGCGGCCCTACACGGCATGCACAACCCCTCTCCTTTGAATCACCACCACAACGCAAATCAAATTGGATTCTAACAATTTTAATTTTCCACCCTACTCTGGAAATGGCATCATTTGCTATCATGGTTAAAGGAGATGGTGATCCTGATTAAAATAATTATATAGTGGGAGCTTGGCCATATGAAAATAAAGCGTGGAGGATGATCATCTAGAGATTAAGAACTGTTTTCTAAAGGATAAGCACCCGGAATACTTAGGCAGGGGATGATTATGAGTAACAGGAAGAAATTAGGCAAAGGAACATTTTGCACTGAATACCACAGAAGTTTTGCCAGACTAGCCCTAATTTAGAGTAGGATGATTTCCCAGGAGATGGATATTTATCCACAGGTTGTTGGAAATTGCAAAGAGACCAACAGCCTAATTTTATTTCTTCTCATCTTAAGTAGGTACCATGCCAGAAAAATCCATCAGCTAATCAATATCTATTTACTCTTCATGGAGCAGTTGCCTATTCTGAAAAATGTGTGTATGCTTTTGTTTTCTATTCACCTAGGCACCCCTGGTATCTAGCATGAATCTTTATACATGACAGGTGCTTGGCTGTTGATTGTTGTTTAAGTATGGAAGGAATATAAAGAAATGTACAGTTTTTCACTGTCCTCAATTTTTCCCTTCCCTAGTGTAATTAAAAAAACAAATGCACATTGATACAGTGAGATCCTATTAAAGATATTTGGAGTTTTCAAGTATTACATAAGTGATAGCTTCTGCTACCCTTACACCTAATCTATTCAGCAATTTCATTGAGGGAGGCATTCTATAAATGAATTTTTCAAATAATAAATGTGAATTTTACATCATGCATTTTTAAGAAAAAAATAATGATAGTAATATATTTTCATAGACATTTTTAAACTATCACAAACTTTCTTAAATAATATATGGCCTGAAACCTTCAGAATCATTACCATGAGCAAAATTTATACATACCAAGGTTTATTAAAATATCTCAAGCTAGTTCGCATTGTTTCACTTTTTTTAAAATCATTTTCATTTGACATTGGTCATGTAGGGGGCCTACCAGGAATATGAGGAGAATTTTAAAATTAAAATATGCCAATTTGGAAGGAAAAAAGGGTAGAATAAACGGAAGAGTGCAGGTGAATTCTTTTCAATGCAGCTTTTTAAAAGTTAAGAAATAAAAAATAATCCAAATGAAAGTGTGCCTGGGCTTGAAGCTGCACCTGAACACCAACTTATGTAAACATACATCTCAGTAGTATTGGATTTAGATGATTTATAGACTTTTTTTTTTTTTTGATAGGTTCTGGTATATTTCAATGGGAAGGCTATCCGAGATAGAATTAAGCTTACAAAATCTGTGTTTTGAGAAGGCTACTTGGAAGTCATTTTATGTGACTGCTTATTTAGTCACATGTCCATCTTCCTCCATTAGGTCACAGACTAGTAAATGTTCCCTCTTTCTATAGCAATGGACTTTTTAGGATACTATGATTATCTAGGTAAAGCCTTTATTTCCAAGGCTTCTTTGCAGCAAAATAATCCATGTGACTCAGTTCTGATCAATGGCATATGAGTAAATGCATGTAGTTCCTTAAAGGAAAAGTCCCCCCCTCTTGCTGCTTCGGTAACCCAGCCTCTGTGGGAACGTGGTAGGACATCCAGGATGGTGCAGAGAAGTTTAGCTTTAGGGGGATGGCAGAGCAATGAGAAAGAAGTCTGAGCAAAATAACCAAAGACCATTACAAGAAGGGCATAAATATATCTTGTGTTTAAGATGTTGCTATATTGACTCTTTATTTCAGCTGTCAGATATGCTTCCTAAGGAATGCCATACGAAAGCCAGGGGAGCCGCCCGTCTACTATCTTGCTCATTTTTGTGTTCTCAAAGGCCAGCCCAATGCCTGACACATAGTAAGTGCTGGAACAGTTGAGGAAGAAGGCTCAGTGTTCACATGGCACCTTTTTCAGTGGCATGCCCACCCAGTTAAGCTGCCTCGTGTGTCTGACCAATGCTTAACTCACTCTGCGCTTCTGGGGTCAATGGCGAGAGTCTTACTCTTGCTTCTTACTACAATGTCCTACTGTCGTGCTTCCTTATTGCTAGTAGTCCTATTTTCCCTCGTGCACTGTGAAAAATTGTATTTGCTAATTTTTCTCAATTATTCCTAGAGTTTTGCTTATAGGGTCAATGAGGTATTTTTTACAAGTCAAAAACATGTCTTTGCAAATCTGTCTCCATAGGTCAGAGTTTTTTCCAGATTGTCTCTGAATTCTGGATTCTTAGTTGTGTTTACAGAGTTACAAATCTCTATATATGTGTCCTTAGTAAAATATATATTATATATTTAATATATAGGTCACCCCATATAAATATATCCACATATATTAACTATTATACAATTTATAGTATAAGTATAGTATAAGGTATAATATGTAATTCACACATCATATATTATAGTAATATTACATAGTATATATTTCTTAAACTCACAAGCAATATTATATTCAGAATTCCCTAAATGGGCAGCTACTCTGGGCTTACTTTGAAAAGATAGGAGCTTTTGTACATATCAAGGAGTATCTAGTCCTGGATAACAAATAGAAAGTAATGCCTTTGCCTCTGAAATAATGCTGCATCAGACATGGGACCGCACCTGAAGCCCACCAAGACACTCAAAACCAAAGGAACAGTTTTAGGCCAGGCGCAGCATGCCTGTAATCCCAGCACTCTGGGAGATCGAGGCAGGGAGGGTGATCTTTTGAGCTCAGGAGTTCGAGACCAGCCTGAGCAAGAGTGAGACCAATTAGCCGGGCATGGTGGTACATGCCTGTAGTTCCAGCTACCTGGGAGGCTGAGTCAGGAGGATCTCTTGAGCCCAGGAGACTGAGGTTGCTGTGAGCTAGGCTGACGCTAGGGCACTCTAGCCTGGGCAACACAGTAAGACTCTGTCTTAAAAAAACAAAACAAAACAAAACCCAAAGGAATATTTTTCACTACTGTAGTCCAAGCTGGTTTAAATTTCTAAGTAAAATCTGGCCAGTCCTTGGTGTATGTGGTCAGTTTAGCCTGAAATGAAGAAAAGGATCCGAGGTGTCCGAGCTCACATTGGTGAGAAGAAACACTTCAGGCTGCCCCTGAGGGAGGGAGAAGGGAGCAGACGGGTCAGGAAAGGACATCTTGATTTGTGACACCCCCTCCTGTCCCCAGCCTTGGAGAACTGGGGGCTGGGGGAGGCTCAAGGCCAATTACCAGTGGTACTGCATCAAAATTTGGGTTATTGTAAGGTTTCATTCTGCTTAAAAAGGAAATTGGATCTATTAGGGTAATGAATAAATTCATATTGAAACATGTACAGGTGTTTAGGTTTGTAAAAGGGGGGGCATATTTTATTCAAAATTCCCTTAAGTATGATTATAAAACCTTTTATAAATGGAATTTTGGAATAAGATTTTATCTAAACCCCAAAACATGAAAAAACTATTTTTAAAATCTATAACTTTAATATACGAAGTACCAATTATTTTTTTTTTTTTTTTTTTTTTCCATTTTCAGTTGGCCAATTAACGTTTTTTTTTTTTTTTTTATTTTTAGTAGAGACGGGGTCTCGGCTCTTGCTCAGGCTGGTCTTGAACTTCTGAGCTCCAACGATCCACCCGCCTCGGCCTCCCAAAGAGCTAGGATTACAGGCGTCCAATTATTTAAACTAAATTTTTGAATAAATCTTTCTAAGTATGAAAATAAATGTTGTAAAAAACCAAAAAGACATCATATCACCCATGATTTTCACTTCGAAATTTAATTAAGAGACAATGAAAGGTGGGCACCCCCTGCAGAATAGCTCTACAAATGCCATGAAGACCCAGTCTCACTGAAAGGGGCCGGGTGACCTGCACAAAGCTACTCACCGTGACCGAAGCGTTTTCTGCCCTGCCAGTGTGGGGCACACACGCAACTGCAGCAGCCCACAGTCTGCTTGGTGAAGCTCACGGACTTGACCTCTGGGTGTTAGGTGCTTAGCGGGACCTCTCCTGAACATCTTGTTCCTGGCATGTACTCACTGAAACAGGGATCGAGGTATCTTGAACCACTCTCAGAAAATATCTTCAGAAAACAAACACGGAGCTACTGAGGGCCACGTCAGGAGACCAGGCGGCAAGGAATCTGTGGGTGTGTGTTGTTCACTTGAAGAGGATGCCTCGGCTGTCGGTATCCCCCGGCACACGGACCTCTGGAGGCGGCAATAGTTCAAACAGCTGGAGCTGAGTTTTTATTAGCAGGGGACGAAGGTGATCCCTGGTAGCACAGGGGACATCAAGGGCGAAGTGACGGAGCTGTGTCCGTGCACACCTCTCCTCCCCGCAGGACGCCTGCCGCCACAGCTCACTCCTAGACACCTTCCGCCGCCGAGCTCGCTGCTCCGTGAAGCATCACACGAGCCTTCCCTCGCTTCCCAGGTGGGCCCGAGACCCTGCCCTGGGCTCCCACCCGCCTGCTGTTTGCCGCTGATGCCTGGAGCACACCTGCCACTGCCCTGCCGCTGGGCGTCCTCCATCCCCTCGGCAGCGTGAGACCAAATGATAACAGCGGCGCTTCTTTTTTATTTCTATGTTTCAAGAACCTCACACATGATTTATGGAAGTTATGGTTAATTGAAGTTCATTAAATAAAACAAGGAATAAATCTCTTTCTCCCTTCTCCCAGTCTGTGAAGAGCCCTTACATTCCACCAACTGCGTGTGACAACTCAGCACGCACAGTGCACGTGGGTTATTAGATGTTAGGGAAATTAGGGAATTGCATTTGGCACTGATAGAGCTCTGTTTTTGAGCCATTTGGTCTATGATAGCATTTCCTCTACTATATAAAGACCTAATTTCAAATGTCTGTCTCACGTCACTAATTTCTGAATTCCAAGGGCCATTCTGTGTATTTGTTCGGTGTTTCTACCAAGATGCGCTGCACATGCAGACGTGAATAGGGAAGCACGGTGACTGTCCTCAAGCAGCTGACAGTGCCCTGGGAGGGAAGGACCATCGAGAAGGCAAAATATGTCACAGTGCATGGAATGTCGTGGGAGTACGAACGAAGCTCTTCAAATTCAGAATGATGTCAGAGAAGGAAACCTAGAAGAAGTCACGTATTAAGCTTAAAAATAAGAATCTAAGGATATTCCTTAGATTAAAGAAAAAGAAAATATGTGCAAAGTCAAGGGAGTAGGAGAGAATATGGTACACCATGGAAGCTGTAACTCAATATACAACATAAAAGCATGATGTAAAGGAATTTTTCTGGACTAGGGTGGGGAGCTGGGGAGTCAGGCAGTGAGGAGCCTCATGTGCCTGAGATAGAGGTTGGGATTTCTCCTAAAGACAACTGTGAGGCATTGACAGATTAATACCAGAGGAGGGATATGATCAGATCTGTATTTTAGGTAGAACCCTCTTGTAGCAGTGTAGAAGCTGGTTTGAGAGGGAGGTGAGAAGAGCAAGACAGGATATAAGGAACACATTGTCGGGTGTCACAGCAGTAGAAATACAGCAGACACTTGGTAGCCAGTTGCTGTGGTCAGAATGTTTGTTCCACCCCTTTATACGCTGAAATCCTAACCTCCAACGTGATGGTGATTGGAGGTGGGGTCTATGGGAGGCGCTCAGGTAATGAGGGCAGAACCTGCACAAATGAGATTAGAGCCCTTATAAAAGAGGCCCAAGAGAGGCCTTGGCCTATTCTACAAGGTGGAGAAACAGCAAGAAGGCACTATCTAGGAACCAGGAAGAGGCCCCTCTTCCATACACTAAATCATCTGACAACTTGCTCTTGGAATTCCCATCCTGCAGAATTGTGATAAATAAATAAATTTCCTTTGTCACCTGGTCTGTGGTGTTTCGTTGCAGCAGTCCAAACACCACCCACAAACTCTTCCTCCACATGCCTTCCTTTCATGCTAATATATCTCATGTTTGGTAAAACATAAGATGATAAGAGCAGAACTATGGAATCAGGCAGCTTGGGAACAAATCCTCATAGCTATGTAATCTTAGTCAAAACCCTCAAGCATTCTAAGCTTTAGTTTTCTATCTGGTAAAATGGGACTAAAGCTATCTACCAAATGCAGTTGTGGTGAGGATTAAATGAGATATTACAAGTAAACACAACACTTAGACAGCATCTGGCATGCTCGAGTTTAGCTATTTTCATCACTATGACTGTGAGTTTCATGTGTCTACCCTGCAATAGCCTCACTCCCTGGAGGTGGATCCCAGAAGAAAAGAAAACGGCAACTGGCCTAAACTAATCAACGTCCTTAAATTTCTCTTCCAGATGTTGTTTCAGACAGAAACACATTATAGAATTTTGGCCAGTAAGATGTAAGAGTATATCAAGCCAGGGACTTAAAATGAGTTGCAAGGAAGACCTTCTCCGAATGGCTACTATTATTTCTGTTGAGGTGTTGAAACATCCACAAACATCAGGGACTATGAGGGTCAGGCTTAAAAAAAAACAGAGTGAAACATGGAAAGTAACTTGTCTGTGATGAGATGCTGAATTGAACAATCATACAACTGTTCAAATATTAAACTTTTCATTAATAAATCTTATTTTTAAGCCATTTCGCACTGTTTTCTGTTACTTGCGGTTGAACACTTCTTGACTTACAATTAATACAAGACAAGAGCTTGAACTAAAGCAGGTAAAGACAGGGACAAGGGGCAGTTTTGAGAACACAGAGGATATAGAATATAAAGGACTCGGCGGCCAGCTGCATGTCAGACGGTGTGTGTTGGTGCCACTCAGTCTAATGAATTTTGTGGGAGGAAGGCTGTAAAGTAAGCAGATGAAAACCTCAAAGGATTGGGGAAGGGAAGAAAGAGGAATCTACTAGAGCACTGACGTGCAGTCATGGCAGGAAGAAAAACAGTAGAGGATATGTTCCTGTACATCAAAAGAGAGGTTTTCAGAAAAAGTCAGAACAGGTTTAAATGCCACAGAAACATCAAGCTGGCTGATGACTAAGAAATGTTTGCAGCATTTCACAATGAGGCAGTCTCAGATTGCTCTGAAAAGAGCAATTTCATAAAAGTTCTGAACGGAGGAGCCAGTCTGCAGTGGATTAAGGAGTCAGCCAGGGATCAAAAATTGGAGACTCACAAATCTGGCTGCAAAGGATCAAAGAGAGAAAGAATCATATTCATGTTCATAACTTCAGCACAGCACACGGCATGTTGTACTCAATACACACTTGCCGGACGGCTGGATGAACAGATGGATGGTCTTGTTGGACTGAAACGACTTAAACATTCTAGGCTGAACTAGGATCCAAATTTACACAGGGCGAACCCATTGGTCTTCTATCACAGGTTGTGTACAAAAGCATCTGATAAGCTAACCAAAGCTTGCGCCATTTAACTTACAGAAGAAGTTGCAAAATGGAAACTCCCAGACCAGAGGTCACCTGAAATTGTTGCCCATATGGTGCTTTTCAATCTTTTGAATTAACATAAAGGTATGGGTTTCTGGGCCCTGTGGAAAGTCAGAAGACCTGGCAGTGCTGGACCCACCTTCCCAGGATGAGCTGCTTCCTTAAGGATCGCCCTGGGCTTTCGGCGCCCCGTTTACCTTCATCCCCCCCCCCAAATCACCTTCAGACTCTGACCTCAAGCTTCAGCCACCACCTATCCATTCATGGATGGCAAAAGGTGGGACCTGGGGTCACAGTTTTAAAAAGTTGTAATTTCAGAGAAGAATTTTTTTTAAAGTAATTATTTCTTTTATATTTAAACCTATCAAAGTTGGGACACTTAAAAAAAACGGGTTGCACTTTAAGAAAAGTAAAAAATAGTCTATTTCTTTCTTAAGAAAAGTTATCTGAAACTTGGAAATAAGACAAACAGATGACTGATACCCTTTCAATGTCATATGAAGCATTGTTTAACAGGCCCATCCAATATTTAATTAAATTCCCTAGAAGATTATTTAATTATCTAGGGGATTAATTATTTCTTTAGGGATTTATCTTTGTTTGACATGCTCTTAACTATTGATTAGGACCACATGTTAACTTATAGATTTTGTCCAGTAGAGATAAAAATGATTTCTAAATCTAAAAGTTATAGTTTATTGTCTTGTAAGACTTTGACCATTTTGTCTCTAAGTAAGTAAACTAATAGTATAGCATGATTTCCTGACTATGTAGATCTCTGTCCCTCATTAATGAGTTGTATAAATGTTCAACATGTGTTCATCCTATATTTACATGAAGGTCATGTTTTCAACTTCATGAAAATAATAATTTGACACCTTTGAGAAATGAATAATTTTCCTCAGTATTATATTTATTGCTTACACAAAGTGGGTCTTTATAGAAATAATGTCTTCATTTTTGTTACCTGCTTGGACTTTGCAGACAGCGTCGTTTGTAATAGCTACGGAAATGAACACACACCCCTTCCCCAGAGAGCTGGCAGTGCTTCTTCAAGCTGTTACCTCTCCTTACATTTCGTATGAAAGAGAGTTCTGACCACAGGAGAAATTGTCCAAAGAAATCTGCTACTTGTAGAAGGGCCTGAGGCAGAAAACCATCCCAAATAAAAATGATGCTAGACACCGCCCCCCTCACAGCTTTGTCCGAGAGACCCCGTCCACACTGTCAGACAGTGTGTCACACAGCACACGGGAGCGAGTCAGCGCCGCAGGGAACAAGCACGCACAAGCCGGGCCCTGTGCCCAGGTGCAGAGGAGAAAGAGCCAATTTCTAACGCTTCTCTGTAGGCAGGTAAGATTACATTAAAGAGAATCCGCACATAAATAATTGCTGATTCACCACAGTCATCCGCTGCTGAGCCATTCTGGCTTAGAGAACTCAGCAATTAACACCAATTGTTAATGATCACTAAGTGATGGTGTGGGACTTCACTGCCACTGAAAACAAAGAGTCACACTGGCTCTTCAGATTAAGGTAGTAGCAAGGAAACTATTTGCAGTGTCCTTACTCTATGGAATTCCAGGAGATGCAGTCTCAGCAAAGACACCTAAATGCCAGTGTCTGTAGCAATAACAAATGGCAATGTAATTTACATCCCTCTTGTGCTAATTATTCTCCTTGCACCTCCAGTCCCCCCACCCCCAAAGGCAAACAGTGTCTGCCTTTTCTTGCCCTACTTTGTGCCCCTGCAACAGAAGCACCTGCAGGAATTGACAGCAGATGGAGGGCAGGCTGTTGCCTTTCAGTTTCCTCTCT
The DNA here is from genome assembly GCF_040939455.1 of Microcebus murinus. Taxonomy (NCBI): domain Eukaryota; kingdom Metazoa; phylum Chordata; class Mammalia; order Primates; family Cheirogaleidae; genus Microcebus; species Microcebus murinus. The sequence continues at coordinate 6,149,056 of NC_134111.1, forward strand.
GCTTTGAAGAACTACCAGTGGCTGAGCCCTCACTGGACCCAGCGTCCAGCGGGTAGCTCCTGCCCAGGGCCCCAGCGCTATGTGCTCCTCAGAGCCAGGAGCAGTGAGGAGGTCACTCAAGGTGCTGCTGCACTTTGCCTGCTGGTACTTCCATTCCTGCTGACACCTCTGTGAGCAGCCTCTCCATTAAAACCTCTTCATCAATCATCAAGGAAATGCAAATCAAAACCACAATGAGAATCACTTATCTCCAGTGACAATGGCCTTTATCAAAAAGTCCTAAAACAATAAATGTTGGCATGGATGCAGAGAGAGAGGAACTACACTGCTGGTGGGACTGCAAACTAGTGCAACCTCTGTGGAAAGCAATATGGAGATACCTTAAAGTGATACAAGTAGATCTACCATTTATCCAGCAATCCCACTACTGGGCATCTCCCCAAAAGAACAAAAGACATTCTATAAAAAAGACATCTGCGATCGAATGTTTATAGCAGCACAATTCACCATTGCAAAGATGTGGAAACAACCCAAGCAGGATTTGGGTACAAGCAGGATTACATAAAATTATTATTCCGATTTGGATATCTTAAGAATAAGTGAGGATAAATAGCTTTTCATATACAAATAGTACTGCCAGGATAGAATTAAAAACAGCAGTGCTCACACCTGTGATCCCAGCACTTTGGGAGGGCCCATCGATACATGAGTGGATTAATAAAATGTGGTATATGTATACCATGGAGTTCTATTCAGCTTTAAGAAACAATGGTGATATAGCACCTCTTATATTTTCCTGGATAGAGTTGGAACCCATTCTACTGAGTGAAGTATCCCAAGAATGGAAAAATAAGCACCACGTGTACTCACCAGCAAATTGGTTTCACTGGTCAACACCTAAGTGGACATACAGGAATAACATTTATGGGGCATTGGGGCAGGTGGGAGGGGGAGGAGGGGATGGGTATATACAAACATAATGAGTGTGATGCGCACCGCCTGGGGGATGGACATGCTTGAATCCTTAACTGGGGCGGGGGAGAGATGGGGAGAAATGCAACACATGTAACCTAAACATTTGTACCCCTATAATATGCTGAAATAAAAACAAATAAAATAAAATAAATAAAAATGAAAAAAAAAACCTCTTCATTCTCACTGTCTAGTTCATGCAGTAAAAATGTGGAGAAAAACAAGTCCACCTGAGTTTTCTGTTTATTAATTACATAAACTCAAAGAATATCAAAAGCCCAACTGTAAATACTCAGATAGTTTAGAAAATGACAATGACTAAAATACCATCTGGGGCCAGGTAGTTACTCAACATATTAATTCCCTTTATTCACTCGAGTAGTTCCTGTTACATCACTGCTATAATTTTTATCTTTATTATTATTACTTTTTGTAGCGACAGGGTCTCCCTATGTTGCTTGTGTTACTCAGGCTGGTCTTAAACTCCTGGCCTCAAATGATCCTCCTGCCTCAGCCTCCCAATGTGCTGGGATCACAGGTGTGAGCACTGCTGTTTTTAATTCTACCCTGGCAGTACTGTCAGTATATGAAAAGCTACTTATCCTCACTTATACTTTAAGGTGTCCAAATCGGAATAATAATTTTATGCAATCCTGCTTGTACCCAAAGGAAATTTACAATACTGAGGCTGATGACAGTATCCTTTCTCTTAAAACAATTTTTTTTAATCCAGAAAGGCAAACGAAGAGATGCTCATGCCATAGAACAGAGTGAGACAGAGGGGCGTTAGGTTTGCTGAATGTCCCGAGTCAGTGTGTCGAGCCGCCGCAGAACCGGACCTTGAGTCCAGGCCCCCATCTCTTCATCTCCTCCCCCATGTCGCCGACTATGCCCACGACACCCAGCCGTGGGGTAAATGTGATTATTTTATTTGGAATATCAATCCCCCAAATGGTTAAGAGATGCCAATGATGGGGTTGGGGGAAAGTGTTAGGGACTTTTTTCTTCAATTTTTTTTTACATTTATTGCACTCTGAGTTTATTTCGATAACAGGATAACATGATACAGGTCAACAAATGTGCCATGCTTTCTAGAAGTGTTCCTATTCCCACTTACTTGAGAAAATGGCAGTTGCCCAAATTAAAAAAAAACTTGATTTCCATTTTCAATAATTTGCATTATGTATTTACCTGTGACTAAGAGGAACAAGAGAGTTGAAACTACAGAAATCTTTAAATTCTCTTTTTCTTTCTTTCCAAACCAATGAACATTGGCCTCAAGCCACACAAAACCAATTATTTCAAACCTTTGGAAAGGGAACACTTGCCTTTTTTGGTAACTTCCTTGCTACCAGTGATTAAATCACAGATGATGCGGAACAGTAACCTAGAATCAGAACTACCACTTCATAATTCTCATGTGTTGAGGCCAAACCTTCAAAGATTCATTCCTGTCTTCTGGGCCCAGCACCTGCAATGCAGGTAGGAGGGATGCGGCCTGGGCAGATTGATATGTTAGATTTTCCCTTTCTTCCAGGGAAGATCAGAAGCCTGGAGGGACAGAGGCACGATGAAAGTCTGTAGTGTTCTCAGACCAAGCATCACACAAGCGACTGAGTAGTAAAGCATGATGCACTAAGGATTTACTTCATTAATTACAAAGCCAGTAAGTATCTAAGTGTTTGAACATCTTAATACTTTGCTCAAATTTTTATGCTGCTTACACCCTCTCCACTTTGTAAAGAACCATTTGTTTTGCTGAATTGTATTATTCCATTCTTGTTATAAATCATCCATAATGCCAACCCTCATTCATTCAACATTCATTCAGAGAGTGCCTACGATATGCCCATTCCCGGTGTAGGCACAGGACACACGTCGCTGGATTTAAACAGAACAGACATAACCTGTCTGTCCTCGTGTGATTTACGTTCTGGAAGGGAGAGTTACACACCCACGCACAGCACTCTATAAAATATGCGTGTGTGCGCGTGTTAATATAATACATGTCTATGTAGAAACACTATTACTACAACTACACATATATCACACAATATAATTATATAGTATACAATTAAGGGGGAATCCAAAAAAAAGAAAGCAAAAATAGCAGACACCATGGGGGCTGGGTGTGGGAGAGAAGAGGCAGGACCAGGCGAGGCAGTGGGGGGAGCAGCTACGCGAGGAGTGGGTTCCCAGCAGTGGGACCAGCTGGCACAAATACCCTAAGTGGGGAGCTGCAGGAACAGAAACTGTGTGTCTCTAACTGGAGGGGGGTGCAGGGGGACCTGGGGGCGGCGGGAGTTGAGGTGGGGGTGGGGAGAGAGGCATCCAGAGTACCTCAGAATGTATAGGCTGCTGCAAAGATGACCACAACCATGGGATAGCTGTAAACATTCTCGTATCTTTCCACTTGATTTATGTTTTTCTATGTTTAACACACAGGCAAAAATTTAAAATGGGCTGATCTAATATTAAACATATAATAAGTACCCTGTCCTATCAATTAACACTTTAAAATGTTACTTCCCCATGGTATCACACATTCTGAATAAACATATTTAAGGACTGCATAATATTCTACTTTTCCTTCCAATGGACAGGCTTAAGAAAACAAATGTAGCTTCTGGCATGTTCCTGGAATAATGATATAATGAGTTTCATGCCTTATGTCCAAATACTCATCTTTTTAAAACAAACAGAAAAAAAAGAAAAAAACAAAACAAAACTTCAAAACTTTGCTTAGGCAGTAATGATCTTTTCAAGACTGATCTACCTGACCAGGTGGGAGGCCCCCAGGGACACCTGTGTTTGCAACAGTGGAGGGAAGTGTAGGCCTCCAGTTCTATCTCTGCAGATCCAGTTACCTCTAGTGCAAGCCTTGGAGTGGAGATTTAATCTTTTATTTTGTTTCTTAATAATGAATATAGAGCTAAGGCAATTTAATTGGGGGAATCCTTGATTTTCCGGTTTTTGTACCACAGTGGGGGCGGGGGCGGGGCAGTGGTGACAGCTATCAAAATCCATGCACACTTGCTTAGGGGCATGCAGCCAACCTTTCACAGCTATGGATAGAAACTTAAAAATGTAAACCTAAATCTGGGACAAATGTTTTAAACTGCATATTGTCCTGAGCACAATGATAAGAGTATGTTATTCACTGACTTGGCTGATGCCACCAGGCACTGACCTTCTATGACATGTCCAGAAATAGCAACCTGAATTCTTTCAAAAGAAGAAAGGAAAGAAGGAAGACAAACAAGTTGCATTCATAAGGACGTTTGTGAGCAAAGTGGTTTAAAAGCTTTGTTTCACTTTTAAATAAAATGCATAGATGCTTATTCCAACATGAGAACAGCTGGCACATTTAACATTATAATGTAAACATCTGTTCATGTTCATGTGTTGAAATAAGCATATCAGATGGCTATGTTCCACAAATTCAGATTGGTCTTAAAGTAGTGCTTTTTGATAGCCTCTGAAATAAATGACAAAATCAGGAAGAGAGAAGGGGGGAAAGTGGCAAATGAATCCTTTAACTGTGACCCCAACTCCCTTTAATACTGTACCCCATTCCTTTGCCAATAATCTTAAATTCAGCTGCATCTTCCTAATAGCTGCTTTTACATAATGTGAAATTTTGTTTCAATTCTTTCCCAGTGCTGTGCAAAATTGATACAGGGCAGACATTGCTTGACACGCAATTCTCCAGCCCCTTCTGAAATTCTGCTGAACTTTCTCTTTAAAGCAAATAAAGCAGGTAAACTCAGCAGCCATGGAATTGGCACTATTATATTCAGGGACATAAAATAAGGCACTGGAGGAGATAACTTCTCACTCACAGAGTCTTAAAAAAAGTCCCTATGGGTTTTCTTTAGCTGTTGAAATATACACAAAGTCAAGGGTGGCATTAAAAGCCGTTGTTACCTGTGAAGTCCCTCACTAGCAAAAGGAAGATGTGCTAATAGGTTCATAGAGGGACATGATAATTCGAAATTCCACATGGTGTGCAGGACAGAAGCACTTGCACTGAACATAATTCTTATGGCACCCGATTGGACACCTCAAACACAGATACTCAATATAAATGTCCTCATTTGGGGAAGAATAATTTGGTTTTGTTGTTGTGTTCTTCTTTTTCCCCTAGCCCTATATGGATGAATGCCTTGATAGGGGTTGAGAAAAAGAAATATTAAAGTTTAAGGAGGAGGAAGATTACACTAGAAATATCCAGAAAGGATATTCCTTACCCAGAAAGAAAAATAACAACAGCATCAGCAGATATATAGATATGTAATAAAGCATATAGAGAAAATATTAATTGTAGAACGGAGATAGTAAGTATGTAGGTGTGCACTATACATTTTTTTTTATATTTTGTATATATTTAAAACTTTTAACAGCAAAATGCTGGAAAAAATTAAGATCAAAAAATCCCTTTTAGTCAATCATATAAGAAAGTAAAGGAAAACAAATAACTAAATTAAAAAATAGGCAAAAGACCCAAATAGACATTTCTCTTCTAAAGAAAGACATAAAAAAGGCCAGAAGGCATATGAACATCACTAATCATCAGGGAAATGCAAATCATACTCCTTAGAATGGCTGTTATCAGAAAGTCAAAAGATAACAAACGTTGGCAAGGGTGTGGAACAAAGGGAACTCTTGTCTGCTGTGGGTGGGAATTTAGATTGGTACAGCCATTATGGAAACCAGTATGGAGAATTCTAAAGAAATTAAAAACGGAACTACCATATGAGCCAGCAAACCCTTTTCTGGGCATATACTGAAAGGAAATGGAGTCACTGTTTCATGAAGACATCTGTACCTGCATGCTTATTTCAGCATTATTAACAATAGTCAAGACACGAGAACAATCTAAGTGCCTATCGACAGACAATGGATACAGAAACCATGGTACATATATAGAACAGAGTACCATTCAGCCCTAAAATAGATCTTGCCATTTGTCATGTCATAGGGGAACCTACAGGACATTATACTATGTAAAATAAACCAGACTTAGAAAGAAAAATATTGCATGATCTCACTTATATGTGGGTGCTAAAAAAATAATAATTCAAATATGCAGAGATAGACAACACACCATTGATTACCAGGACAGGGGATGGGGGACAGGGGAGGGGGCAGGGAAATGGAGAAATGTAGGTCAGAGGATATGAAACAGCAGATATGCAGGTAAACAAGTCTAGAGACCTAATGTGCAACATGAAGACCAGAGGAGATAAAATTGTACTGTATATGAGATTCATAAATGAGTAGATACAGCTGTTCTTGTCACATACCCCCCCCAAAATGACAGGTGACTATGTGAGATCATGGACATATTAATTTGCTTCACTATCATAAACTTTTTACTATCTACTTACATCTATATCTCGTAACATAATGCTGTATATTTTAAAAATACACAACAAAATTTGTTTTAAAATAAAGAAAAAGAAAACTAATAGAGTTGGAAAAATATTTTCAAATGATATATTAGATAAGGGTCTAGTTTCTAGCATATAAAAAGAATTCTTAAAATTCAACAATATAAAGAAAAGTAACCCAATTTTTAAAAAATGACCAATATCTTACCATGAAAAGATGCTCAACATCATTGGTCATTCAGAAAATGCAAATCAACCAAAATGTCTAAAAAAAATCTGTTATCGGGAGGTGGGCAGGTGGAAGGGGCGAAGTGGGGAAGGGTATGTACTTACATGGTGGGTGCGGTGCGCACCCCCGAGAGGCTGGACAAGCTTGAAGCTCTGGCACAGCGGGGTGGGGAGGGGCCAAGGGCAAGAAACGTAACCATAACAATATATGCACCCCCATAATATGAGGTAATAAAAAAAAAGGAAAAGAAAATGCAGATCAAACCACAATGAGATACCATTTCATAACCACTAGGATGAAGATAATAAAATACAATAATAGGCAAGGTTGTAGAGAGATTAGACTCTTCAAATACTGCTAATAAAAATGTAAAATGGTACAGCCTCTATGGAAAACAGTTTGGTGATTCCTAAAAAATTTAAACATAGAGTTATCATATGATCCAGCCATCCTATTCTACACTCAAGAGAACTAAAAGTATATGTCCACACAAAAACTTGTATATAATATTTATAGCAGTATTATTCATAATAGCCAAAAACTACAAATAACCCAAATGCTAATTAACTGATGAATGGATAAACAAAATGTGTTATGAACATACAAAGAATATTATTCAATAGTAAAAAAGGAATGAAGTGCTGAGATATGCTGTAACCTGGATGAATCACAAAAATATTATATTTGCTGGATGCGGTGGCTCAGGCCTGTAACCCTAGCACTCTGGGAGGCCAAGGCAGGAGAATTGCTTGAGCTCAGGAGTTTGAGGCCAGCCTGAGCAAGACTAAGATCCTGTCTCTATTAAAAATAGAAAAAAATTAGCTGGGCAACTAAAAATATAAAAAAATTAGCCAGGCATGGTGATGTATCCCTGTCGTCCCAGCTACTTGGGAGGTTGAGGCAGGAGGATTGCTTGAGCCCAGGAGTTTGAGGTTGCTGTGAGCTAGGCTGACGCCACGGCACTCTAGCCCAGGCAACAGAGTGAGACTCTGTCTCAAAAAACAAAACAAAACAACAACAACAACAACAAAAACCAAACATTATATTAAGTGAAAGAAGTTAGAGGAAAAAAACCTATTTATATAAACTATCCAGCATAGGCAAATTCATAGAGATGGACAATCAATTAATTGTCACCAAGGGTTTAGAGGAGAGGGAAATCAAGAGAATTGCTAGCAGGTAAGGGGTTTCATTTTGTACTGATGAAAATAAGATTTTTCTAATTTTTAAGATTATATAGTAGTATAACCTTGTGAGTATACTAAGAATCACTGAAACTTACACTTTAATGTGATGAATTTTATTTGTGAATTATATCTCAATAGAAGAAAGGAAAGAAAGAGAGAGAAAGGAAGGAGGGAAAGAAGGAGGGAAGGAAGGAAGGGAGGAAGGGAGGGAGAAAAAGGAAGGAAGGAAGGAAGGAAGGAAGGAAGGAAGGAAGGAAGGAAGGAAGGAAGGAAGGAAGGAAGGAAGGAAGGAAGGAAGGAAGGAAGGAAGGAAGGAAGAGAGGGAGGGAGGGAGGGAGGGAGGGAGGGAGGGAGGGAGGGAGGGAGGGAGGAAATTACAAGAATCTACAATTGAGAATTGTGTGTAGACAGCCTGTCAGTGACTTTATAGACTTGACCAAATGCTTGTTTGCCTTCACCATTTCCGCCCACCAACCTCAGGAGTCTGCTGAGGCCGTGCGTGCGTGGTGAACGTGCTCTGTGAACAGCAGTCACAGAAGCAGCGAGAGGCATCGCCAGGGTGAAGCTGCGGAGGGAAGGGAGCAGGGAGGCCGGTGGCTGGCACACCCCCACGGCCATGGCCGTGAGAACCTGGGCCATCCATGTCACAGCACAGCCCTCTCCCTGGGCTCTGCTGAGAGGAGGGAGGCTGAAACCGGCCTGGCTCAGTGCTGAATGTCCTGAGCCCTGGTGCCGGTGGGGCCAGGCTCCCAGTGGGTGGGCCGTGGGTGGGAAAGGCAGGCCGGACCGAGCCCGGAGGAAACCTTCCAGTACCACTCTGATTGTCAGTCTGGGCCCCTCCCCCCAAACTGTAAACAGGAACTCATCCAAAGCATGCAGGAATGGAATCAGATACATCTATGTCAGGAGGATTTATTGAGAAAATAATTTATGTATCTTCCCTTCCCTGTTCTAAGCAGGTAAGCAGCCCCTGTGCTCTTAGTCTTCAGGGTGGTTTGCACGGCGAGGCAGAAAGCACAACTGCTTCAATCAGCCTCCTTCCTGCCTAGTAGAGAATTAATTAAAATTTAAATTAAATTAAATATCCAGTCTCTCCTTGTGCTGGCCATATTTCCAGTGATCAGCAGCCACGTGTGGCTAGTGGCTTTGACACTGGACAACATAAACAGAACCTGTCCGTCAACATGGGGATTCCACTGGACATATGGGCTGCAGCTTCCTGCGAGGGGCAGAGGCAAAAACACTGAGGAAAAGAGAGGGGATGTCCCTCCATGGGAGGAAACAGAGCGAGTCTCCCACACAGGCTTATCCGTGGCCTGGGGCCGAGGGAGTGCTCCGATGGGCAGGCTCCTGGGGGCCTGGGGACTGGAACCCCACCTGGGCGCAGCTGGCAGACAAGACGGCTTCGGCCCACATCTCTCTGGAGTTCGCAGCGGCATCGCGGCCTGGCCTGTGGGAATGTTAGTGGTGCCCAGGACAAGCAGCCTAGAGGCCTCCTCCGCCATGGAGTCCTGCGTGAGCCTCCCTGGCTCCTTGTGCCCAGGAAGGGGACCCAGGAATTGCCAAGGTTGCATTCTTGGCAGGCTGGCTCAGATTCAGATTCCATTTGAAAAGAAAACACAACAATTTTTTTATTTCTTGCTTCCCATAGCTTACAAAAAAAGATTAATGTCTGCTGCTAATCAAATAATGCATGATAGATATAGATGACTATATATATAAACAAACACACACATATATACGTACCCTACCCCGTACTTAGGAGTATTGAAATCTCTGAGTTCCTCAGTTGCAGTTCCAAGACTGTCAGAAGAGAATGAGGACCAGTGACGCCCGTTTGAAGCAAAATCTCCGAGGCCTGTCCTCAGCCTTCCTGCAGACCCTGTCTCTAGCCCGCAAGCCTAACAGCCGCCCTGCTCCGGCCTTGTTCGTCTCAAACCCTTTCTGCAGCTGCAGGAAAGCGATTACCTTAAAACACACATCTGAACAAGTCACACCTTTTCTAATAATGAAGAGGTAATAATGATTGCCTCTTTGCTCAGGGAAACCAATCTGTGGCCTTAACATGACCACAAAGGGCCTCCGGGCTGCAGTTCCATCGCATACCATGCATTCCTCGTAGGACTAAAGTGCTTCCTACTTTTCTGCAGGTCCATCTTGCCTCCCTCTGGATCTCCGTGCACGCTACATTCTAACGTACACCTTGTTTCCTTACATAAACGAGGCCAATACTATAGCCTATTTCATAAGCCAGTTGTAATAATGTGATAATTAATGCAAGTGTATGGAATAGTGCATAGTATACAGTAGGCAGAGTGAAAAACAAAAGAATCACAAAGTGACTGTGCTGAGCCGTGAACGGATGAGCGAGGCTGGCGCCTGTGCAGCTTGGGGAGCACCTGCTCTCCCGAGGGCACCGCCAGACGCAGAGCTCTCTCGTGGAGGATGTGCTGGCCTCACGCCAGGGTTCTGGCAGGATATGCCTTTTTTTTAAATTAAGGGACAGCCTTTCAGATCTATCCATCAAATTACTTGTTCACATTGCTCACTTGAGATAAGATAGGCCTTGTTGAAATTGCCAGGGGAAAAAAAAGTAGGCATTGAATAAAGGGAGAGATAACTCTAGGGTAACAATAAGGGCATCATGCTACAAAACACCTGACCAGTACTGCTCAAAACTGTCAAGGTTATCACAGGCAGGGTTAATCTGAGGGGCTGTCAGAGCCAAGAGGAGCCTAAGGAGACCAGCCTGGCAGGTGAATGTAACGCGGGGTCCTGGTTGGAATCCCGGGAGAGAAGAAGATATTAGGTAAAAACTAAGGAAATCCAAATAAACTTTGGGTGTTAGTTAATGAAAATGGATGGATATGGGTCCACTAGCTATCACAGTGTATCATACACATGTAAGGTCTGAATGATAGGAGGAACTGGGTACAGGGTATGTGGGAACTCTATATTGTTGTCTATCTTGTGTAAATGTAAAACTATTCTAAAAAAGTAAATATGTTATTTTAAAAATTATCAGAGCATCTGAGTTGCATAAACAGACCTGCTGTCGATTGGATGTGTGGCTCGCATGAAGTTAATTAAGCTCTGAGATGCTATTTCCTCATACATTGAGACAGTCAAAAGGAACAGAATTTGGTTTCCCACAAAGTTCTAAAATCCCATGACTTTGAAAAGAGAAAGAAAAGATCCAATCCATAAAGGATACATTAGCTGTACCAAGAACTGTTTTATTGAACTACATCTTAATCTGGAAGTTACCCATAAAAAAAATGTATTTGTGCATACATGTTTGTGCATATGTGTGTATAGTGTATGTGCTTGTGTGTGCACATACATATGTGTGTCTGTGTGTTTAATGGTGATGGTGTCAGGACTGGACATATGTCTGAGAATTGAAGAACGGCACAAATACCTCGACTCACTCACTTAAGATGCTTCAAAACCCAAACGGTCTGACAGCAAGTTGGCCTGAGCTATGGCTGTCTTGTTAAGTTCATTGATTTATTGGTGAAGGGCATATTATAGGGAATTATTAAATGAACTCAGCTTCCTTGTTCCTCTCAGGAACATACGACTCACTGATTCAAACAATGATTTATACGATGATGGAGTAACTCAAGGGAGCAAAGTCAGGGCTGACCATGATCACCAGGGAGAAATCAGCTTTTTCCTGGTCATTTAAAGGCCACTTCTCACTGAGAGGCAGGAGGAAAAATAGATAAAGTAGGTGAATTTAAGATGAGATGGTTGTTAAAGGCGATCTCTCTCTCTCTAAAATAGAATAGATTCCAAGCCTTTCTATTTCATTTGCAGTTGAAGTTCTAGGATAAAGTGCAGGAGGAAGAGATGAAATTGGGGATTTGGTGCTCTGCTTTCTGCTTCTTTGACTTACCAGCAAAGGAATTTTTGCTACTGGGCAAAGGTGAGTGGAGACTTTGAAAACCTTTCTTCCTCAATCAAAACCTAAAAAAACAAATGCTCCCAAACATGCCAAACTTCCCAATTAGTAACATTTTCTCACTTCTAATAGGACCCATTCTAACCGTCTTTCTCTGGGTCACCAAATAGGCCCCAGTGGCACCACGGCATTCATTAACACCGGAGGTGATTCCCAGTTCTAAAGTGTTTTTATTTACCTAAATCTTGAGGATAAGAGCGTGAAGGCTTTGGCGTTCTTCCCAAGTTCACATTCTGGCCCTACCTCTTCAGATACGAGAGGTTTTGAGCAAATTATTTCACCAGTCTTCAACTTCAGTTTTATGGTCTTAAAAGTGGAAGCAATGCCGCTACCTAGGAAATCGCTTTAACAATTAGAAGCTAAAACGTGCACAAAAAACCTAGGACAGTGCGGAGCAATCCCCCCTCCCACCCCCCGCAAGGGTCACCCAGGAAACAGCGAGCGTGGCGTGTCCACCTGCACACCCAGACAGCCTCGCAGGGGACCGCATGGCAGCCCGCCAGCCCAGCCCCTCCCTCTGGTTCCCCCAGACCAGCTCCCTTTGGGCTAACAGCCTTTCTTTAGATGTGCTAATATGTCCTTTACATGCCACTGAGGTTTGGGAGATACTTCCTCTATTTTAGATGCTTTGACAATGTCAGATAGTGTAGTTCGCTTTGAAGTCTGGCTCACAATGGTGATTGTATTTTTCCTGTTCCACAGTCAGCTTGTACTGACTCCAGAGAACTGATTGTGCTAAATATCAGAAAGTGTGTAAACCGGCTGTGAAACACAGTTGTCATTAAAACTTAAATTATACAAACTTACAATTGATGAATCATATTAAAAACAAAGTGACTTTTAGATTAGTTTACTGCATCTCACAAGGATCTCTGCTCATGAAGTTGTCTGTCTGCTGTAACTGTGAACTGCCACCCTGCCCCTCCGCCCAGTCCCACTTCCAGTTTCCACGTGGTCACAGGGAGAAATCAGCCATGGGAGGGTACCACACGTGGAAACTGACAAACACTACAAATCAGGGCTTCACTTATTGTCCTATTGATTCTCTAGACTTAAAGTGATAGAGAAAATACTAGTGATGGAGATTAAATTTAAAAATATATCACGTTGCTTCCCTTACACTGTAAGTAACACACACACAAAATTAGGGTATATTCTACTATTAAATATATTAAAAATATATTCTAGTATTCAAAATCTGTTATTTGATTCACCAAAGAAGTTGACAAACAAGTGAAGTTTCAATATAGGCCTTCATTGTTTCACCTTTGTCTTATTCATTAATGTAAATGAAAACAGTGACTGGCATTGATATTGGAATTATATTCTTTTACCAGTTGCAACCACAGGTTGACAGTGATTACCTGGATGTGGCAAAAAATCAGCAAATATATTCTGTAAGAATAAAATGTCTTTATAGAATTTATAATAATAATCATATATATTTTTACAATTATTGTAAGTTTGCTATGCATCCTTCATATCAGTAAATTTATAATAAGCTTATATACACACATTCACATAAACATTTTTTTTGAAAAGCTTATTGTTAAACATTTACCATTACACCACTAGGGATTCTAAAAATTTTCTGTATGTTGCTTACATGTATTATAGTGAGTGATTCTTATTTTTTGCATCATTAAGGTCTTAACCAATGCTCGTGTCAAACCATACAACTGTGAAGATAATTGCTACTGGTGTAAGGGCTTCACTGTAGAAAAGAACTTGGTGTCAATACCTGGTGACTCTATCCAGGCAAGCAGACGGGAGCACTGATTCGAGACACAGACTGCTTGGGTTCAAATCTCAGCCTTGTTGAGATTAGTGGCAGCAGGCAAATTACCTATTCACTCAATGCCTCATCAAAGAATCAAATAAAGACTACTAGAGTTTAAAAATAAAACAAATCCAAAATTGTTTTTAAAATCACAGTGCCAAGTTTATTCACTTTGTAGGCCTGGGAGCACTCACTTGTGAAGATATTTACTGAGCAGTTCGCAGAGAAGGGAGAACTCCGGGTGTTTTAAGGTTAGAAGGGGGAGGTTGTGGAGTTATGCCAACTCAGCAATGAAAGCCAGCACTCAGCCAGAACGGAATGAGCCCATAACTCTGTTCGCAGCCAGTGATAAAGAATCCCATCGTGCATGGGTCAGGCGAGTGTCTTCAGCTGGGTCGAGCAACAGTCGCTCAGAGTTCATGGCCCCTTATCAGCTTCCGCTGGTTAGAGCCAGTTATGAAAAAAATACAGCAGTCAAGTTTGTTGGTCTCGTTTTATTTTACTTTCTTGTGCTTTTTGTTTTGTTCTGTTTTGCTATATAACATCATTTCATATGATATATTAGGTTTGAATGTTTTAAAATATCCAAAGGAGAAAAATGATTTCATTCAATTGAAAATAGATTGGCCCAAGCCCGTGATGCTAGAGTAGGGCAGTGGTTCTCAGGGAGGAAGTGCAGTCCGCGATGGCACGGTTGTGTTCCAGCCACAGGCTCCACAGGGACGTCAGGCGAAGAGCAACTGTGCAAGCAAAGCACTTAAAATCGGGCACATGATAAACACCTGAGGGATGTCAATTGTTAGTGCTCTTATTTCAGAAATCAGAATAAAACCTAGCCTAGTCCTATGTCCCAGTAGATTTGACAGTGAACACCTCTGATTCCTCATATTAAAGAGGTTTCTATCACTTATAATATCCGCGTTTGTAACTTCAGAGCTTTGCACAATGTCTTGGACACATTATGTCCTAAACAAATGGGGATCACTGTTAATCTCTTCTGGGTAAGCAGTGATATTCCGAGGATTTTTATTTCTAATGTTGAATGAGATCAACTCTGAGTGTAGTCAAATAATATATTTTCATTAAAAATAGAACAAAAAAGCATTTATTATGTGTCAACTTGTTTCCACTTTTGTCTCTACTTTATAAAAAAATGATGCCCAGAAAGGTTAAAGCACCTTGCCCAGGCCCAAATAAACAAACAAACAAATGGTGAAGCTGGGATTTGACCTGATCTTATGTGACTTCTTTTGAGACAGAGTCTTACTTTGTTGCCCTGGCTAGTGTGCTGTGGTGTCATGATAGCTCACAGCAACCTCAAACTCCTGGGCTTAAGCGATCCTCTTGCCTCAGCCTCCTGAGTAGCTGGGACTGCAGTCATGTGCCACTATGCCCAGGTCATTCTTGTATTTTTAGTAGAGAGGGGTCTCCCTCTTGCTAGACTGTTCTCAGACTCCTGAGCTCGGGTGATCCTCCTACCTCAGCCTTCCAGAGAGCTAGGATTACAGGCGTGGGCTACCCCACCTGGCCCCGTGTGACTTCTGAACTTACTCCTACCACTATGGCATGGTGCCATGGTGCCTCCTTTCCAGAAACTAAAACTTGTCAATAAAAAATTTCAAATTCACAAGAAAAGATTCGTGTGTCATAGGAGAAGCTATTTCTTTGATTTCAAAAGAGCAGAAGGATGTGCCCCTGGAGGACTCACAGGGAAGGGCTGGGAGGAGTGACCGAAGCTGAACACGGAAGGGCCCCCGCCCCAGCCAGGACCTTCCCGAGACCGTGGCGCTCACTCCCTGGCTTCTGAACAGGTCATTCTTCGGTTCAGTTGGGTAATGACAGAAGATAATACCTTAAGCAACTCTAATCCCACCATCTGCACGTGATTAGGGAGTATGTTTTACTTAATTTCTCTTGGTTCATATTTTCTTTTCTACCATCAGTAGGAAAGGGAAAAATAAAAAGATCTGTAACAAAAAAGAGATTGATTTTTGTTCACACCGCGCATCGTGTGCTGGACTCTCAGCGCTTGTACATGGAGGCCATACCTCACAACACCTGTGACATCTCTCTCTACCCCTTCCCCTCCGTGACTCAGCTGAAATCTGCCAGCAGCTGTTTCAGTGATCTCTTGCTGCTTAACAAACTACATCAGAGTTAATGCCTTAAAACAGGGTCCACAAATTTCTCTATAAAAGTTCAGATCATATATATATTTTAAGCTTTGAAAGCCATATGGTCTCTGTCATAGCTACTCAATTCCTCCAGTAGTGCAAAAGCAGCTATAGCCAATATGTAAACAAAGCTGGCTGTGTTTCAATAAAGCTGCAAGCAGTGGGTGGCATGGGCTATCATTTGCTGATCTCAGATTGAGAAAAACAATTATATCTCAGAATTTCCTGAGGTCTCCTTTTCCATGTGTGGTATTTAGGCTATGACCACGGTCAGATGGGAGCTTGGCTGGCACTGAGCACCCCAAAGGCCTCATCCCCAAGGCTGCCCCCCAGCTAGGATGGTTAGAAAAACTGAAGACTTTCTGGTCCTTTCTATGACCGTGGGGGCTCTTATCATTCAGTAGTCCAGCTCACATTTGTCCACATGGCTATTAGATCCCATGAACACAAAAGTAAAAGCTGTTAGGTCTCCTGATGCCTACACAGAGAACTGGCACAGAGTTACGTGATCATAAAAAGGCACAATGACATGGCAGCCTAGAGTCTTGGAGAAGAGAAAACGATTCTGTCTGCTCATGGGAAGGACAGCATGCACACGCAGAGATGGAAAGGATTGTCGGTGGCCACCTAACAGACAAACCACCACTGCACTTATCACGTACATCACGCAATTTATCTAAGATGATGGTGGGTGCAGAGGTTCCAGACCACAGAAGTTCAAGGTCTAATTGAAGAAAAGTGGGACCACTGAATACACGGAAAGAATAATTCATCCCCCAAATACTGTCTGAGTTTTAAATAGGCGGCAGCCACTGTGCTATAATGGCAGCATCACAGGTCCAGACAGACACATCTACCTCTTTGAGTTCACAACATGATGGGATATATGGGTCAGAAAGAAATAATTACAGCAATGTTGGGGATCAGAAAATCATAGTCCAAAATGAAGGCCTCAGAAGCAAAAGTCTTTCTCTGACCTTCTGCTGCCCTCCTTTCTCTGGCCCCTCATTCTCCCCCCAAAGCCAGAATCCGTCTTCCCCAAGGCAGTCAGGTCAGAGAAACCAGAACCTCCCCGCCTGTTAGCACTACACCATACACTTTTTGTCTAATCATATTCTACACAGCTGTCCATACGTTGTTGGACCTAAGCATAAACATGGACAGTTTTCCCTGTATATTGGGATCTTCATTCTAAAGGCATCCATGACACATAAAACTATGATCAAACAGATCTGCATGCCTTTCCTCCTATCAATCTGCCTTTTGCCAGTTGATTTTCAGCAAACCTTTAGAGAGCAAAGGGGAAGTTTTCCCTGGGCCCCTAAGGCAACATCATAAATTCTAGACTAGCAATTTGAATAATCAAGGAAGCATGGAAACACGCCTAGGGGAATTCATCTTGCAGATGTTAAGGAAGACTTTGAGGAGGAAATCATATTAAAACAAAATCTTAATGAATAAGGAAGGGTTGAAAGGATGGACCCGTGTGGGAGTATTCCAGGCAAAGAGAACAGTGTGGAAATGTGAGGAGGCAAGACAGAGCTTGGGTGTTGAGGGAAATGTAGGAGAATGGCAAGAGAGGGGTTAGAAACCACAGTAGCAACCTGGGTCACAGAGGGCTTTGAGTGACCTGCAAGAATGTCTAGCCTTTACCTGGTGGGCAAGTTGATCTGGTACAGGATTTCAGAATGGTAAGAATTTAAGCAACAGTGTCGAACAAAAATTGTTAAAACAAAAAACTAGAGACAGAGGTATCTATCAGGAGATTCTCACAGTATTGCAGGCGAGATTGGTGATGCCTTGGAGGGGGACACATTTCAAGATTTTCTGTTTACTCAAGCTGCTCATGAGCGGGAAACTGCTACTGGAGACTCGGTTCAGAGGAAGAACAGCGCAAAAGGAAGAGGACACAATCTTGTGTTGACCTGCAGTAAGACCGCTTGACTAAAGCTGCATTCTGAATGAATCTAAAGAATTACCTCTAGCTTCAAGAATTGAATAGTTTTAAATTTTTGTAATAAACCTTGTACTGAAAATGTATTCTTAACAGATATAGACGACTTTTTAAAACTTTTTCTCTCCAAGCAAAAATTCACATTGGTGTTCAGTGTAAGGTTTTTAAAGCATTTTCTGTTTCTTCTCAAGTTATACAAGTAATGTATATTCATTATTTTAAAAATCTCCCATGAGTAAAGATGAAACAGTTGTAAAACAGAGGAAGCATGAGGGAGGACAGAGCTTCTCCTGCAGCCTCTCTTACACTTTCCCTTTTAACTCCTCTCTTGCCTTTGTTCTACAAAATGTGAAGATTCATTGTCCTATATTGGACACAAGTAGACAATATGGAAGAGGAAAAAAATAATGCTAATTTTATTTCTTTTGGAAGTCTCTAGTTAAGCGTTCACATAAAACCAATTGAACTAAGAATAAAAAAACCACAGAGATGGTAAATAGAGATTGAAGTGCTTTTTGATCTACAGTCTAGAGATACTGACCCACCTCTGGTCCCACTGCCCCCACAGTCAAACACACTCACACCGTGAACACACATGTACACACATACAAACACATATACATGCAAGTACACACATGCAAGCAAACACGTGTGTATATTTACATATACACATGCATGAACACATATAGATATAGGCAAATGTCACTTCATATTTCAGAGTCTTTGCTGATGGCCCAGCTTCAAGCCCCAGCCCCAGCCACACGCCCCCTCTGTGGTCATTTTAGGTTGGCTAATTCCCACTCAGCCTCCAAGAACTGTTTAGACCTAATCTCACTCAGGAACTCAATCCCAGGGCCAGGCCTCTATAAAGACCTCTATCCCAATTGTGGTTATTTTGTTTAAAATTATTTTACTGACTTGTCTCTTACATTAGACTGTGAGTTCCCGAGGGGCAGTGCTCTGGTCTTACCCACCACTGAAGCCCCAGGAATTAACAAGAACCTGGGTAAAGAGTACATGCTTGACAAACATCTCCTGGGCTGGGTGTGGTGCTGTGCAAAGTGGAAACAGTGAGGGTACTAAGAACAATAACGGCTCCTAGGAACAGGCAGGGGGCAAAGGTTGATGTGTTCATGTAGGAAGACCAATCTAAGGAGTCATTTTTATTTCCTAAGTGTGAACATTATCCTGTATTATCTGCTGCTATTATCAAAATGCATTCTACTGAATTCAATGTTTTTCTCACCTTTTATTTTTAACATTTTACAACTAACTTTTGCCTGCGAATTATTTATAATACATTTTAAATAGGTGTAGGATAACTGACCTTGTCTGTATGAGGCACCCATAATCTCACCCTGTAATAATTAACTCTGAGATCTGGGCTATTATTTAAGGGTAATGACTTTTCATCAGTTTGGCAATACATCACTGCTTAGCAGGTCCATCTGAGTCTATTAACACATTTCACAGTGTTACTTTGTGATTTCCCCTTCAGGTGTGACACTTCCTCGCTGACTTCCTGTCCCTGACTGTATCAGACTGTTTCCAATCGTGCCCGGGGCTCTTGGTCCTCTTTGAATGAATTGCGTTATCATTTACCTCCCTCGTGAACCCAACATCCTATGACTTATCCTAGAACTCCGGATCATTCTGTCTGACTCACTCCCCCGCATTTTCCTTTTTTAAAATTCTCCCCAAGGCTTACTGATGTTTCCCCCCCGAAATCTGCACCCTCGTCTTTCTCACTGCTGATGGTGTCGTTGGTCAGGATCAATATCTCTGACCTCTTTCAGGGACCAGGTTCTGTCTCCATCTCCCCTTCTCAGCCTTTCCCCTCACATCCGTTTTGCTGATGCCACTGCCAAGTGGGAGCTTCAAAACACAAACCAGGCCACGGCACTTGACTGTTGAAAGCATTCCAGACACATTCAAATGCCCTTAAGATTCTATTTGCTCAAAAAAATTACATCAGCAGTTCCAAAATTATTATTGCCAAAAGGCCCAATCATGGTTGCATTTCAACAAAACGAAGGCCAATTAGAGAATTTTGTTATCTTTGTTGTTAGCAACCAAGATAGAGGTTAGTTATGGTATAGGATTTGTGGTAGAGATTCATAGAAAGATCCCAGCAAAGAGTATCTTACAGATAGCAATAGTTTCCTGCATGAAAAAAACTAATGTCTAGAGGGCATGTGACCCTAGAACTCCAGATTTTGATAAGGTTGGAAGTTTTGTACTTTGGATCCCACAGATTCAGAATTAGTGCTGGTAAAATGTACTTGAACAAATCCCTCATCAGTGTTCAAATATGTCAACTAAAATAAAACCTTAAGGCTCCCCCACGCAACAGACTGACTGAATAGAGCCACTCTTGGCCAAGGGGATATCTCAAAACTAAATTGCCTGCCAGGAGGAGGGAGGCCAAACAGGCCTCATCACGCCCCCTCTCTTCTTGAGGACATCCTTTGTAACCCATGCCTAAGGGTTTGCAAGACAAGCCTGCAGGTCCTCAATTTATACAACACATATATCTGGCTTATCTCTGATAAACAGATCCTTATCTTAAAACATTCCAAGCCTTTAGACAAAGCTTCATGTCTTTAACCAATTACAAGTCAAAGAATCTTTAAACCTACCTATAACCTATAAGCTGCTCCCTCCCTCCCGTCTTTGAGATGGCCCACCTTTTGGGCCAAACCAATGTATGCCTCCCATGTATTGACTTATGACTTTACCTGTAACCCCTGTCTCCCTGAAATGTATAAAACCAAGCTGTAACCCAGCCACAGAGAGTCTACTTGCTCAAGGCTTCTTGGGTGTGGCTGTGGGTCATTGTCCTCAAATTTTGCTCAGAATAAATCTCATTAAAATTATTTTATGGAGTTTGGCTTCTTTTCCATTAATAAATACATAATTTGATAAGTAAATGTCTACTTCAGTAGAAACAAACAGGATAAAATTGATCTACTAAAAAAACATATTATTTCTCAACATTTTAGTACTCTAATTGTATGTACATGGTAACTAATAATTACAAATACAGAGATTTGCCCAAGAGAATGTATGCTGTAAAGAAAAATAGCTATTTTTATTACAGACTTTTTGTAGCTAAATCAGATCTTCCTGTCTGCCACTTACAGGTTTCTCTGCAGTTTCCATGCACAGGAAGTACCATTCTTTCTGAATATAAAAATTGCTTCCTGTGCTACAAACCACCTTTCACATCAATATTCTCTAAGCACTCAAGAGAGGAACTTAAGAAAAATGTAATTCTGTGTGAAAAGGAAACCCATGAACCATAATGAAACTTACAGAGCAGTGCATTTCAGATTAAAGAAAAAAAAGATAATATTTAAAAGGTCCTGAAGAGTGTTAAACGTACTTAATGAAATGCTTAATAACTGTTCGGAACAGCCCGGCTGCTAACACCCACCTACGCCGTCCAGATCGACTGCATGTGCCCGCGCCACGTTCGCCAGGGGCCTTCTAACGCCAGGCTTGGCCTCCACTCAGAGCAGCTGGGGTGGGGATTTTTATCCAGTGCCCCAGTCTTACATACCAGGATCTGAGAGACGGGACATAGGGAGTCTTAGTGATAGCTGTGACACTCCTCCCTATGCCCAGCACAGCCCCAGGCATCCGGCTAATTAATTACATGCCAAACCTAAAGGAACATGGCCACCAGCTCGGCTATTCCCTATCCCAACAACTCAACCTCAAGATCGCAAAAGGGTCACTCCCAATGACCACATTTCAAGTGCTCCATAGCAATAGGGGCTAGCGGCTGCCATATTAGACAGTGTACAGGTAGAACATTTCTATCATTCCAGTAAGCTCTGTTGGACAGGGCTGATTTAAAGAAACTGTTAGAAATTTAGAATTTATTTTAAATAATTAAAAAATTTATTTTAAATAATCCATTTAAAACTTGTATCCAGAAATCAATAAATGTCAGATTATTTCTCAAAACTTCTGATGCCTATAACTCACATTTATTTATACAAATTTCATCCAAGCTTCAAACTCCACTGTTTCACTTATTTACTGCTATGTAACAAGCCACCCCCAAAATGTTCTGGCTTTAGAGAGCTATTTTATTAGTAACATTTCTCACAGCTGTGTAGGTTGACTTCGTTGAGCTGGATAGTTGCGTTTCTAGTCTTGTTGGGAGTCTCTCAAACTTCTGCAGTCACATGGCACCTGGAGTTAGGATGTCCAGGACAGCTCGCATGGAGCACG
The DNA here is from genome assembly GCF_040939455.1 of Microcebus murinus. Classification (NCBI taxonomy): domain Eukaryota; kingdom Metazoa; phylum Chordata; class Mammalia; order Primates; family Cheirogaleidae; genus Microcebus; species Microcebus murinus. Next base: position 6,170,954 of record NC_134111.1, read on the forward strand.
GGGGACACTGGCTCTCTCTCCTCTCTCTCTGTCTCTCTGTCTCTGTCTCTCTCTCTCTCTCTCTCTCTCTCTCTCTCTTTGTGGGTGTATAGTACCAGGTCCTGCCATAGGTAGCCCCTCTTTGGGGATTATTTATCACAGTCACTAATCACACGCCTCCACCACGTGTTCTCCTGCCACTTCAGTTCACACTTCTCTAAGTTTCCACAAGACTGATTTGCTGCTAGCCTTCCACTGTTCTTGTGTCATGTTTTCCTTCAGATCTTTCTTGAGCTCATGCGTCCTTCTCCACACCACTCCTCCAAAATGCAGTACAGGGTTCTTAACAAAAGGGATTTGGTCCAGAGCATCTAGTGTCTGTGGGCCTCTCCCAACCACCAGCACATAGCTGAGTGCTGTGCACAAATTAAGCCACTAATAAATAAACGATTGAATTGAATCCCCACAGTCACCCAGACACCAGATCTCTATGCAAAAGCAGGAGAGTGCCCACCAATGTCTGTGGAAGGCGGCATGTTAATGACATCTGGAATTAGATGGGCCAAAGTTTAAATCCCAGGTCCAGCATCCCATTATATCATATTGCTTCAAAAACAATTGTGAGGTCTCCATAATGAATTTGTGGAAATGGTTTAAATCTATAAAAAGTTAATTACAGAATGAGAAATAAAATAGTACAGGCACCAACAGCAAAAAAATAGAACTCAGAGAATTATAATAATGTAAGGCTTTTGAACATACTGCACTTAGGAGCTCAGCATTTCAGCTTATGTGCCCTTTCCTTCCTCAGGAACTCTCTGTAGCACACACACACACACACACACACACACACACTTATTTTAGGTATTGGGTGTCTCTAGACTCTTTAAAGGCATTAACCACACAGACAAGCTTGCCATTGAAGACGCCTAGATAATAAATTGCGCTCGTTTTAAAAAACCTCAGTTGTAAGCAGTGCAATTTGCTCTACTGAAAATCCAGATTTTAGTGATTCAGGATTGAACACCATAAAACTGCTTTTGTTGGCAGTAAAAATATTTTCACTACCTCAAATCATCACAAACACCAAATGTAACTATTTTTCTTTCAATGCAGAGATGCTGGGATACTCAGACTCATAACCTACAAGGAAAAAATTTTATCAGCTGCCTTAGCCTTTGACACAAATATTTCTATAGGTGATTGAGATGATCTATGCGAGTACTAAGAAATAAAGTGTAAGCAGAAATGAGCCATTTTACAGTATTTATTCGGCACAATCTCCAAAATAGTGGAGAAGGCAAGATCGGAGACAGGAAAATGGAAATAATGTGTCTTCTTTAATTTATATGAGAGGCGAAAGGGAAATGACGCCCTGCACTCTGGCAGTTGGAATTAAAAGCAGCATCCAAGGGGGTTTTCATGCAGGAACACCTTGGCTCTCAAGTAATTTACATTTTGAAGATCAAGAGGCTTTATTAACCAATTTGAAGATTGTATACCTCCGAGATTAGCTAGAAAAGTACGCAGAAAAATAGAGTTTAATCCCTGTGGCAGCTTTGAGGGGTGGGAGAGGTGATGAGAACCAAGGAAGGAACCTGACATCTGTTGAGGGTTACTCTCTGCAAACGCAGGGATGCCTGGGGATTAGCTGCCCAGGCTCGGGGGCCAGATGTCGGGGATCTCAAGGCCACTTTCACTGCTCACTGGCTGAGGGACCTTGGGCAAGCAGTGTGACCTTTCAAATGTCAGTTTCCCCCAATGTAAGATGTAAATAATAACAATTCTCACCTTACAGTTTGTTGTGAGGATTAAATGCATGTGAATCTCTTAGCACGCTGCCTGGCACAAGCTAAGAATTATGTGAGAGTTATCTGTGATTATTATTGCATGAACTTTCTCATTTAGTCATCACAATTAAGACCATTCCCACAAGGTGGTATTATCCTCACTTTACATCTAATGAAACAAGCCTCAAAAACTTCCCAAGGTCGCACAGCTATCAAATAGTCCGGTTGATTGCAAAGCCTATGCTTTAAGCCAATGTAGTCAATAACATTTTGGCTAGAAAGGCAGCGACTTCCAATCCACACAAGAGAGTTAGCTGTCCAAGAGCAAAAAAATAATGGCCATTTCCAGAGTCTTGGCACAGAGTAAAGGGTATTAAAATTTTAACACAGTGAGTGTTCAATAGAAACTTTTCTAATAAATGAAGAAATGGTTAGTAGAAATAAGCTCTGACACTTTTCTGCAGTATAATGCTTTTAGTCCACACTTAGTAACTAAGATTGCTAGCTCTGGTCTCAAAGCTCAGGAGTCTGCCCCGGTGAGTGTGCATTCAGACACTGGCAGGACCACATGTTAATAGCACTTTGCTGGCTTCGTTTGAGTGGCCACAACTCTGCACCACAGAATGATAGTTCCTGTCATTTCAGGGAACCTCTGTTTACACGTTGAGCTTTTGCTTCCTTTCCCAAACCAGATTCTAAACTATGACGGTGGGTCTAATGGGCTGTTACACTTTGCTAATTTACCTATTAATTTTGCAAATGGTCTGTTTCACGGAAGATAAACCTTATCCTTTGGAAACATGACATTCTTCAGCACAAGCCGGATGGAAGGGCCCCAGGCCTTGTGCAGAGAAAGAAAATGAATATTCCAAGGTGGCGTTCACAACTTACTACCACCCAGTGGCATCGTATAGACAAAGTAAGTGATTACTCAGTCAATAAAGTAAGGTGATTAATCAGTCAATAAATGTTAGTTGCCTCACATTTTGCAAGATTGACTAAAATACATTTTTTTCTCTTTTTTGTCATGAAAATGATAGGAAAAAACTAGGTACACTATGGATATAACTTAGTGTGTCCAGAATTCAATAAGCTGGAGAATTTAACATGAGCAAACCTACGAATATCTCCCTGTTTCCAGTGATTAATGGAACAGAAAAATAAACATCAATGAAATTAGTGGGGAATGATTCAAAGATTTCCTTGTTTCAAAACCCGGCAATAGGCAGAGCGTGGTGGCTCACGCCTGTAATCCCAGCACTTTGGGAGGCTAAGGTGCGAGGGTTGCTTGAGGTCATGAGTTCAAGATCAGCCTGAGCAACATAATGAGGCCTGTCTCTACCAAATATTTTAAAATTAGAGTGTTGTGGTGGTGAGCACCTGTAGTGGCAGCTACTCGGGAGGCTGTGGTAGGAGGGTCACCTGAGTCCAGGAGTTTGCGGTTACAGTGAGGTGCAATGACCCCACTGCCCTCCAGCTTGGGCAACAGAGTGAGACCGTGTCTCAAAAAATAAGTGCACAAATGAATAAACAGCCAACAATGGACCGTCAAGCATCTACGGAGCAGACTGCGCAGTGCGGAGCGTGGGGCGCGGCTCCCAGCAGCTGGCGGTCACCAGGAGCCGCCCTCGCTCACAGACGCCTCAGTGATGGGGATTAACAGGAGGAAACACCCAATTACTGCTTTCGGGTTCTAAAAATAGCTAATTTTACCAGAAAGAAAGAGTTCTCAAGTGACACCCAAACACATGCACCTACACGTACCTGTCACCCCCACTGTCACCACCAACAACTGCAACAACAGAAACCTAAAAAAGTAGATGAGAAAATGTATGATGATCACTATAGTTGTTGAAAGTAATTATTTACAGAGTGATTGAAACAATCTATTTCATTAAGTTCCTAGATAGTTTACATCCTGTTTTTGCAGCACTCATCAGCCAACATCCTTTTCTGTAGCTGGTAAGAAGGTATAATTCATTCAAACCCCCCCCCAACTCATAAGTTCAAAACTATAAAATCAGCACCTCTTATGAAATTGCAGAATAAGGATCTTGGTAAATTCATTCTCCCTTTACAACATCAAAAATACAAGCAAAACAATTAACATAAACCACTTCAGAACTCTAGAAATTAACCTAAGCCCCAGAAGAAGCTGGGGATTGCCTACACGAGAGAAACTACGGAACTGGGGTAGACAGAGGGGTCCTGACAGTCCCATTTCCCTCCCTCCCAGCCCAGTGCCCGGTACCCGGCAGCCTGCAGTCTGCAGACAAGGAAGGATCTGAGGACTTCTGCTTTCTCCACTGAAAGTGCCACCCTCAGAGCACACTCAACATTTTGTCCAAGCTCGCATTTCCCTGGCAAATCTCTATTCTCACAGAGCGGTGGCTGTTTCTTTTCACTCGGAGCTTGGCTGGCCTGGGGAGCAGGGACGGTAACAGCAACCCCAAGGCGTGGCCAAATCAGTGACAGCGAACTGCTGGGAACATCTCAGCTGCCTAAGGCTATGATTTCAGATGCAGCAAAGGAGAGCTTAATGTGGAATTTAATAGGAAATTCTGGAGAAGGAGAAGACCAGAGAGACTTCGCAAAGGTCCCGCATTTTCGTGGCATCCCTAGGACCACACCAGTGTTGGGAAAGACCCTGGAAAGGACAGAGCACCAGGCACAGCCCTGACCCACCTTGAGGGCTGCGCTAGCTGTTCTGTGACACTGACACGTCGAACGCTCAAGATGGGCCTTTCGCCTTGATCTCCTTGGCAGAGGGCAGAAGGTGTGTAGGCAAGATAAGTAAAGAAACCTGCTGACTCTCCACTGGCTGACCACCTAATTATACTTTCACAGATGTAACCCTAGCATCAGAGGTTGAAAAATAAAGATGGGAACTAAAAAACAAAACTGAAAGCAAAAAAAGAGAACTCAGAGGCTACAAACTGCTACGAATACAGAATATACAGGATTAGTTTGGGGAAGTCACTAAATGAATAAAAGGCAAAAAGAAACACAACAACAACAAACAGCAGCAACAGTACTCATTGGGGTGTGGAGAAATCTGCCAACAGAGTTGTTATGCTATATTACCTAAAATGCCCAATTTTCAATGAAAAAATATGAGACACGCAATGAGAGGAGGAAAGTCTGCCACAGACACAGGAAGAAAATTTAAAAAGCAGCTAACAGAGAACGCTCCTAAGGCCACCCAGATTCCTGTCCCGGCAGACAGGGAGCTGCTGGCCCAGAGAAGCTCCGGCACAGCAGTCAGTCCCCTGGGACCGCGTCTGACAGCTGCAGTGACAGAGGCAGCCACTAGGGAAATGCCTGCGGCACGCACTGTGGCCAGGCTTTGGGTAGGACACAGGGACATGGTTGGGACAACCAATCACTCTCAGCTTTCTGGGACATGGCACTCTTGCAGGTGACTCAGACCAGTCAAGGGACAGTAAAGACAACGTATGAGGAGTGGCTGCGGAGGTGATGTTAACGTCTCCGTGCGGAACAGCACGAATTGCTGTGGAAGCCGAGAAAGGAAGAGCCTGCCCTGGTGTGGAGTCCAAGAAGACTTCCCTGGTGTGGAGTCCAAGAAGACTTCCCAGAGTGCATGGTGTCTGCTCAGTCTTAAGGGACAGAGAACGAGGAGTCTGTTTGACCCTCATACAAATGAAAAATTTGACAGAGAACCTTCAAGGGACTCTGATTAGAAATGATGTATTTTTTTTTCTAGATGCCCATTTTGAGGTTCCCTGAAGGTTCCCCTGAAGCTTCAAAATTAGAGACTTTAGAAAGTAGTGTATCCAGGGGACACTAGGCAGATGGAGACAGGGAGAGCTAGCTACAGAGCCGTGTGGATGCTGAACCTCTTGAGAACATAGATAGCACATACCCAAAGGAATCAGCAAAGAAATGAATCCTGCTTTGAACTAAAAAAAAAAAGTTAATAAGAAATGGGACCATTAGGCAGCAACCTGGGTCTAGGATCAATTCTATCACTTACCATGATTCATGATTTGGGGACAGTTCCTTAGCTTCCCTTTCCTCACCTGTAAAATAGAGATTAACGGGAGCCTGTCCTCTGCCTCTCACAGGGCTGCTGTGAGGAACACCATGTGTGATTATTTTGTAAATATCAAAGTGTTTTAGAATCAAAAGAGATGAGATGAAAATGCTGTTGGTGATTGTTTCCAACAGCAATATAAACAGAGGTGGCATGGCAAACTCTTTTTATTAAGAAAGGGTAAGACTCCTGTGTCTCAAACACCGTTTCCCCAGTGTATGCACCAACAGCCAGGCTAGTTTGTAGCTCAGCTCAGCTCAGCTCAGCGCCTTGCAGACATCTGTCATTTATTTACCAGGTTCATTTATCTTGCTTGCTACAGAGGTGCCACCCAAACCGGAAGCTGATGGCATTCTCCACCTTGTCATTGCCTGCCTGTCTTTTGTGACTTTGCCCCTGGGCATGTGGGTGGAGCTGACAGTTCCTTTTCTACTTTCCTGCTGGAAACAGGTTTGTAGCAGAGATTTGCCTGTCCCATGTTTTCTATTCTGAAATTAAAGGTGTTTGTAGTTCACCTTATTTCATAAGCATTCACTGAGTACCTGGGGTGGACCCAGCACGGTGCGAAGGCACGGGGGCGCAGCAGAGGCAATCACTTCTCTTGCCCTGGCAGGAGTCCATCTTTTGCTGAAGAGACAAAGCAGCAGCAGTCAAGGGACTTGGCAGTCAGGGCTGGAGTGGGGACAAGCCTGAGCGAGGAAGGAGCCCAGAGAAGCCGATGTCTAGCTCCAAAGCAGTCCCGAGAAGGAGAACACGGGAAGAACATGCACACTCTTTTCCCAGCCCTTCCTTCTCCTTCACTGAACAAAAGGCTCGGTGTGCTCTGACTTTCCAGCAGGAATCCTTGCTGGGCCGGTTGGCTCCATCACGGGACACAGCATCTAACAAGGCAGAGCGTCAAGTGCCACGCTGGTCCAGACCCTCCCAGATGGTGGAAGAGGAGCCCCAAAAGCCTGCACCTCCATAAAGGCAATGAGAATATTGCCAAAAATTGTCAAAAGTTACTTTTTCAAATCTCTGGAAAATAACCAGAGGCTTGTAACTGTCCGAGGAGTATTTATTTAAGAAAAATAGCTCACTCTCGGGAGAGCAAGCTTTGTAATGGTTTGACTAGTCATACTCCCATCCTCCTTGTTTCAGCCTCACCGCAGCCTCAAAAACTAACAACCTCACAGCACAGTAGCCCACTCAAGGAAGCGGAAGGAGTTTGGTAGCCCCCTCAACAGCCCCACTCTAGAGAATTTTTACTATCTGACCTTTCTCAAAAAAGCTCCCTGAAAAGCTCCATTTTCAGGTCCTGTCTCTACATGACCTGTCCCAGAGCTCACTCTGTGCCAACAGCCCCACCCCAGGGCATTTGGTTAAAACAGTTGGCAGCAATAGTTTAATGTTGTAGTTGTCTGAGGCAATGACGCCAGTTAAGACTGATCAGAGGCTGACTAAAACTGTTAAGGGGAAAATTGGTAAATGAGATGTCCATAGGGGATTTTGAAAATCTCAACCATATTTCTGGGGAGCTTGAAGGCTATGCAGATGTACAGGGTATGCACATGCTAAGAAAAGAACTAAAAATATACTAATTTTTCACATCTGGCTGACCTTAAGGATACAGAGAAGCAGGACGTGATGTCTAAGGCAGAGCTGTAAACTGCCTGCATTAATGCAATGCCCCAACACAGCTCAGATCCCTGTAGCAAAGCCTGGAAGACTCACTGGTTCAGGACATTTAAGGAAACTGTCTAATCATTAGCTACAAACAATGCTAATTGAATAGAAACCTCAGTGGCCACATGCAAGAAGGAATGCAGACTTTTCATAGCCAGTCCAGTAAGCAAACAAATTGCATCAGCAACAATAAAAACAACAATAAAAAACGGCAACAGAAAAAAAGAAAAAAATGGGGAGGAGCTATATGAATTTCAGAATTGATCATTATATGATATAAAATGTTCAATTTTTAAGAAAAAAACTACTAGGTATAAACAGGAAATTATATCCCAAACACAGAAACTAAAGTTAATAAAAACTGTCCCTGAAGAAGCCCAGATGTTGACTAATTAGTCAAAGACTTTAAATCAGCTATTATAAATGTGCTCAAAGATATAAAGGAATATATACCTAAAGAATTAAAGAAAAGTATGACAATAATATCTCAAAAAATAAGACAACTAACTCATAAAGCAATAAATATAAAACTGTATTGATGGGCTTATAATGTTTAAAGATGTAATTTTTATTACAGTGAAAAAGGAGAGGAGAGGAAATAAATCTATGTTGTAGAAAAATTTTTGTATACTATTGAAATTAAGGTAGTATTAATTCAAACTAGATTGTTTTAAATTAAGATGCCAATTGTAATTTCCAGGATAACAAGTTAAAAAATAAATAAAAGATTCAAATAGAAAAATGGCAGATGGAAATGCTACCATATCTCTAATTACATTAAATATAAATGAATTAAATAATCGATAGGTAGGGATAGATGTAGAAAAGGGAGAATAGATACTAAAAAACATGATCCAAATATATGTAGTCTATATGAGATATATATCATGCTCAGTGACACAAATATGTTGGAAATAAATGGATGGTAAAAGATATACCCCACAAGCATGACTGAAAGAAAGGTGGAGTAGTTACACTAATGTTAGAGAAAATAATTTTAAGAAATTAATTGTTACTAAAGACAAAAAAAAGGACATTTTATAATAAGAGGGGAAAATAATCAGGAAGATATTATAATTATAAACACAAATACATATGTAACAACAGGACCTCAAAATAAGGAGGCAAAAACAAAAGAAAATTTGAACAGAAAGATGATTTAACAATAATAGTTGGAGAATCCAATATTGCTGTGTTGATAATGAATGGAACTAGGCAAAAGATCAACAAAAAAAGACTAAAACAACCCTACACATCAATTAGATCTAACAGACAGCAACAGAACACTCCATATACCAACAGCAGAATAAATCATGTTCTAAGTACCCATAGAACATCCACTGAGATAGACCATTTGCTAGGAAATAAAGTAAGACCCAATAAATTTACAATTATTGAAATAATAAAAAGTATGTTCTCCAAAGATCTTGAATTTAAACTAAAAATCAAAAATTTTAACTTGAGAGAATCATAAATAAGTGGAAATTAAACAACAACCCCTAAATTAAACCAATTAGTCAAAAAAAAAATCACAAAGAAAAAACAAAAAAAGCTTTGAGACCAATGAAAACAAAAGTTCAACACATCAAAACTCCTGGTATTTAGGAGAGCGTGCTAGCATGCTTACAGAGAAATCTATAGATTTATAGCTATAAATGCCTCTATTTAAAAGAAAAAAAAAGGAAAGAAAGAAGAAAGAAAAAATCTCAAACAACAATCGTAGCTTTAGCCTTAAGAAATTAGCAAAAGAAGAACAAACTAAACCAAAATCAAGTAGCAGGAAGAAAATAATAAAGATTACTACATAAATGAAATAGATAATAGAAAAATGATAGAGAAAAATCAATAAAACCAAAAGTTGATTGTTTGAAAAGAGTAACACATTTGACAAGCCTTTAGCTTGACTGAGGAAAAAAAAAAAAGAGAGAGAGAGAGAAGAGAAGAGAATTTAACTAATATTGTTAAAACCAGGGATGAAAGAGGATATATTGATTGGTAAGTTCACACTTAGCAGGTACAACGCACACTATCTGTGGGATGGGTACCCTTACAACTTTGACTCAAACGGTACAAAAGCAATTTATGTAACCAAAACATTTGTACCCCCATAATATTCTGAAATTTAAAAAAAAGAAAGTATTATTTAGAAAAAGGAAAGAAAGAGGATGTATCACTACAGGGTTGGGCTGTGTGGTGGGCAGGGCAGGGTGGGAGCAGGTGTGGGGACGGCTGATGATGAGCAGGGGATATTACTGTGGTGTTAAAATGTTCTAAAATGAGATTTTGGTGACATTTGCAACTCTGTGAATATACTAAAAACACTGAATTATACATTTTAACTAGATAAATTTTATGTCATGTTAAATATATCTTAATAAAGCTATAAAAAGTCAGCACCTCATCATTGTGAAAATATTTAGGGCTTTAGAGTTAGAAAAAAAACTCAGTTGAAATCTTCTTTCTCTTTTCTGCAGAAATTACTCATTTTCTCTAAAATAATATATATGATGATTAAATTATATAATGCTTGTAGTAATTAGCCTGGTTTTCTGGCATAGACTAGGAAGGTATTCAATAAATGGATGCTGCTTTTATTATTATGGTAGATATTTTATTGTGTATAAAGTGGGTCCCAACAAGCAAAGCCTACTGGGAATATTAACATGTACTCTCATACCTGAGACCTTTAAGAACATAAATTAACTAAAATATTTAGGAAATCAAGATGAGAGTCAGGAAAATAAATGTAATGTGCACATACTTTGACATTGTCAATGACACTGTATTACTATCTCCCTATCAGGAATTGTGGATTCATTTTTTGTTTTATTGACAGGGTCTCGCTCTATTGCCCAGGCTGGAGTGCAGTGATGTGATCACCGCTGACTGAAGCCTCAAACTCCTGGGCTCAAGCCATCCTCCTGCCTCAGCCTCCCCCGTAGCTGGGATTACATGCACATGCTACCAAGTCCAGTTAATTTTTAAAAATTGTTTTGTAGAGATAGGGTCTTACTATGTTGCTCAGCCTAGTCTTGAACTCCTGGGCTCAGGCAATTCTCTCACATTGGCCTACCAAAGCACTGGGATTGCAAGCATGAGCCTCCACGCCCAGTTTAGAATTGTGGATTCTTAATTCTGTATTGCTCATCTTAATCATCATCATTGGTGCTATCACCACAACTGCAATCAACAAATTAAATCCATTAAGAAAGCACATTCTGAACACATGTTAATTTTTTTAAGATGTGTTAATTTTCTTAAGATGGTGCAGTGCATTAAGATTGAGCACTTCCACTCTTAAACTAAGACAACACCATTATTGTTACTAATAAGCTCAATATTGCTAATAACAACTCCCATTTAAAGTATTCTATGCCAGGCTTAGTAGCAAGTAAAATTGAGCACATAATTTACATTGTAAGTGGCCTCTCAGAAATGATTTTCTTTAATCCTCACAACAACCTCATTTTACAGATTAGGAAACTGTGGTTCAGAAAGACCATGACATTTATATAATGCCACTCAGCTCCTAAGCAGTAATGCCGAGTTGCTGCTTCTTATGCCATGACTTTTTTTTTTTTTTTGAAATAAGAATGAGGTTATGTTGTCTAATAAACTTATTTTTATATCAAGATTGTCCTGTAAAATCTCAGATATGTGTTTTTGTGGCTATATTTAGCTTAGCACCATAAGGAGGTGGGACCTTTCTAAATATTGCATGATGGTGATGGTTATGCTGATAATTACCCCAATGATGAAATAACACTACAAGGTAAGGATAAATGGGGAAAAGCACACAAAATTGCTCATAAACAGGAATAATCAGGCTCTAGTGACAGGCAGAACTCCCCTGCCAGCCAGGTCTACTGAGCATCTTCCCTGGAGCAGGCCCTGTTCTAAGCATGGTAAATACACACAAACCCCTGCCTTAGGAAACATAAGTCTAGAAACATTCACACATAAGTAAATAAATTACATCTTATAAAAATAAGTGTTGAGAAAAAATATAGCAGGAAAACAGGCCAGGGAGTCCTGGGGCCAGAAATGGTTGCAATTTTAAATTGGGTGAACAGTGAAGGCCTTGCTAAGAAGGCTATATTTACACAAACTTTAGAAAGAGGTGAAGGAGCAAAGCATGTGGTAAATCAGAAAAGAGATTTATAGACATGGGAAAAACAAGTGCAAAAGCTCTAAGGTGGATTTTAGATTTAACATTGAAGGTACAAACAACTAAAGAAAAATAAATCAGGCTTCATCAAAATTAAAAACTTTATATCGAAGGACAATATAAATAAAGTGAAAAGATAGAATAGGAGAAAATATTTGCAATCATAGAACTTATACAAGTCTAGTATCCAATATACATAAAGAACTCTTACAACACAACAACAAAAAGACAAACAACTCAATTTTAAAAAGGGCAAAGGACTGGAGGAGACATTTCCTTAAAGACGATTTACAGATGATGAACAAGCATGTGAAAAGGTGCTGAATATCAATAATTATTGGAAAATACAATTCAAAAACCACAATGAGATGCCATGTCACACTTGCTAGGACAACTATAATTAAGAAGGGAGGTATAGCAAGTGTACGCAGGGTCACAGAGACAGCAAGGAGGCCCAGAATGTGGAGGGCCTGGGACGCCACCGGTCTCGCTCGCTCTGAGCCACTGGATCACTGTGGTCAGGAGGAAACACACACATTGTGGTCAGTTCATTATTTTATGTTAAGAACAAACCGAAAAGTGAGAAGAAACAAAAAAAAATCCATTTTAGAGGCAATCATAATAATCCCTATGAGAGCGGATGCCTCTGGGGCCTGGGGCGAGACTGAGGCCATGGAGAGGTCTATTCTGAGGACAGCCAGTAGGATTTGGAACGTCATGAGGGGTGCGGGGGTAAAAAGAGAAGAATTGAAGCAAACTCCTCGGTTTTTTGGTCTGAGCATCCAGAAGAATGAGTTGCTATTTACAAAATTGGGAAAGGATGCTGGAAAAGCGGATTTGGAGGAAGAAGATCAGGAAATTATTTTTAGACATCATAAGACCCGTAGGCAGGTGGGTATGTGAATCTTGTGATCGGAAAAGGAATCTTGGCTGGAGATCTAAATTTGAGAGTCTCCAGCGTGTGACTGAGTGGCAATCCCGAAGGAGAAGGTGGGGATGAAGAAGAGAGCATGGGCTGAGCCCTAAGCCTCCTCCTAAATTGAGGTAGAAGGATAAAAGGAAGAACCGACAAAGAAGACAGTGAAGGCACAGTCAGGGAGGGAGGCACAGGTGGGAGAGTGTTGCATCGTAGAAGTCAAGTAGAGCAAGTATTTCAAAAAGGACCAAGTGATCAACTGTGTCAAATGTTGCTAAATTAAGAGACGATCTCCTAGTACTGCCACGGGATTTAGTAACTATGGACCTCATAGATGGCTTTGATAATGTAACAGCCCCCCCCCCATTGAACAAATTTCAATGACCCCCATATTTTTTATTATAATCCTATCCGTTAACGATTTGATTTTTTGAGTTGTTTTCCAGAAATGATGGATTTTCTGCAAAACAAAGGAGCTGAGATTCTGAAGGCCCCTGGGCAGACCTCCTGAGGCCAGGACTCACCATCCCCCACGATCTGCCCCAGTGCACTTAGCCCCTTGTTAGTTACATCTCGACCTGCCCTAAGGCAAGCATCCCCTTCTGCAAAAGCCTAAGATCTCTGTTAGAGAGACAGATTTGAGGCAGCCTCTCTTGTTCTCCCTACAAGACATATGTCCTATTAAAGATTCTTTCCTTCCTTGGCAATCCTCAGCTCAATAATTGGATCTTTGTGCAACAAGCAACTGAATCTAGGCTGAAACCCCCTTGTGGTTTTATTAGGTAGATACTGAGGGATTGGGGTCTCTTAGGAATGAAAGTGGGTGCCTTGCCTTGGTGCTGCCTCCAGCAATTGCCCAACCTGGGGACAAGGACAAGGGCAGGCCCTGGCCCCTGATGCTGCCTGACTTTAATCCTGTCCTGAGAGACTACCATACCTGGGGGAGGAGGGAGTACCCTACCAATCTACCAATCAGAGCTTAGCACCCCAACTGCGAAAGAATGCAAAGGACTCTCTAGCCCATAAGCCAAGTGGTATAGGTAGAATAGAGTCAGGAAGGTGATTTAGGACAACCTGAGGCTAATTATCATGTCATTAGCTTAAATCTACATTGCAGTTCACCCCACGTGGGCTTTCAGAGAGGCTCATGGGAAATTCGCATGTGCAGTAAGACTCAGGTCATATAACTCCCAGCTGTCCATCAAAGTGGCTCCATGACGACGTCTGAACCACGGGGAGGGCCCTCTCCAGACACTGTAAAACAAGACACAAACCATAACCAAGGTCTCTTTTGCTACAATGAGGAGTGCACCCATCATCCATGGAGTATGTATCCTGTTCTGTAAACCCGTATCTTGCTCTTGCCCTATAATCCTGTCTTTCTCTCCTCAATAAACCTCATTTTCGTGCTTGCCTTACTTTGGTGTCTCCAGTCATTCTTCAGCCAAGAGCACACCAAGAACCAGGAACACAGAACGAGATTGCCAAACCAGGTAGTTCTGACGACAAAAGAGAAGTTTTGGAGAAATTGTGTGCTTAAAACTAATCCTTTAAGATCTTTTAAATGTAGGTCTGGGCACTGAGGATACAAAATGAATACATTTGCAGACCATCTTTAGGTGTGCGACTTACCACAGTAAAAGTGGGTGGATAATACAAAGAAGACAGGAGCCAGGGGAAAAGTAAGCAGGGAGCTGAGGTGGCAGCACAAATCAGAGTGGGCTTCACGGAGAAGGCAGAGCTGGGAATGACAGCAAAAGTGTTACCAGCAGCGCTGGAGGCAGAAAGCGCCTCAGGAGGGGGAGCAGGCGGGAGAGAGTCGGGCGTGGCCAGATCACCTGCCTGGAGGGAGCAGCGCCCCAGCCCTCCTGCCACCCCCTCATCCCAGAAGCAGCTTCCAGCTGGCTGCGTTTCTACCTGCACTGCCCGTTACTTCATTACCTTTTTCTAAGTTCATTGACTTGAATTTACTAACTTCTTTTTAATTCGCATTACTCTCCTAGTAAAAAGAGATATGAAATCATAAATTTGATGTGCTGACTGTATATATTATTTTCCGACACATTAAAATAAAAAGGCGAATACCACTTTTACCACATCCATCCATGTTCCACTCAGACACCTTCCTGTCAGTCACACCTTGGGCTTGCCAGAGCTCAGGCACAGAGGGTTTGGGAGAGACCAGGAAGGGTCTAAGAGTGCAGGTGAGCTGGGGCTCACCAAATCTTGGCAAAGTGTATAGGAAGCCGCACTCCACACTATGCGGTTTCCGGGGTGATTTCTTTCTTTCTAGTAATGATTCAATACACGTTGAATGTGCTCCTCGCCCCTCAATGCCTCCAGAATGCTGTCATGCTAAACATCTGCTCCAAACCTTTCAGTTAGTTGCTTACCATCCCTCAGCTGTTCTGGCATTTACTCCTGCCTCAGGGGGCCACCAAGTAAAAGTCCACAGGGGAATCCCAGCCTAGGGGAGCTGCCCGGCGCGCCCTGTGGAAGCCCCCCTGGTGCCTGGGGTTTGTTCTGGCGCCACGCATGACCAGACCCGCTTTAGCTGTCGGGCTGTGTACAGACTGAAGCAGGCCAAGAGAGCCTGATAACAGACAGTGTTGCAAGGCCAGGGAATTCCCTGATACATCACCATCAGTCACTTCCATTTAACCTTTATAAAATTCACTCTCTACTGTAATGACCTTTCAATTCTAGGATGGAAGAAAAGTTCACATTTTATCATCTGATGAGCTGGTTCCATCATCCTTGTCTGCAGCAGAGCTTTCTTGTCAATTCCTCATCCTTTGGGCCTCTTCTCCCAAGGGCTGCCTTTGTCAATAAAGCAAACCTGTCGCAAGGATGCCGCTCTTAGTTCCCTTACTGGGGAATGAGAAAGAGATGAGAAGGAACAATGATCACCTTTTCTCTTTCATCAACATAGGTGCCATGGCTACCATTAGATTTTCATTAAGCGATGCAGGAAGAAGAAATAGGAGAGAGAGAATAGACGTGGAAATGGCTACTGCTTAAAAAATGGAGCCATGGGGAGTGCTTTCCATGCACTATTAATGTTAATGTAGTGGAATTGCTCCATCCTCTTAATTAGACTCATAATTCTTAACCTTTAGGTAAACTGTGTATTCAGGCATAGTGGAGGATGAGAAATGAAATTAGCATTGCCCTGAAGCAGAAAGGAACACACCCACCAAACACCAGAGGGAACTGCTGAGAGACTGGAGAAAGCATTGTGCTTACCTTGACCAAAATAGCACGGAGCAGGTGTGAGGAGCAGGCTCACATGCATGAACACTGTTTCTCAGAGACAGAGATACCCTCATGTTCACACTGTGAAATGCATGTTATCGCTAAGATACCGGAGACCTGAGTTATCAAAGCAGGGACGTGGAATTGTGTGTCCCCTGGAGTACACAGGTGTAGATTAAAGAAGCCTCAGAGAGAGTGCAGAGAAGGCATCCTCCTCCCTTTAGCAGGAGGTAGGAATGCTTTTCTCATGCAAATTCATCAGCACTGGAATGGTCTTAGCAGACCCCACAGAGAAGCATTCAAGTTGCCTGCAGTCATGAACTGCCCTGGGCAATCTTTTCTTGTAGCTCTTTTCATTCCTTCCTTGGTTAATCTTTCCCAGCTGCCAAGATGTTTAAAGCCCTTCGTAATATCAAAGGATGCCTACCAATCTCTAACTGCCCAGTCGTTTTTAATGTCTCCCTCATCTTTTTATCAGAAAGCACCTCAAGCTGCCTTAAAATGTCTATTTTAACATCCATAGTAATAGTCTCTTTGGTCCTTTGTTGTAGTTCATGCTCCATCTTGAACACCTTTGAAAGTCTTGAGGCATTAAAACAGCTTCTCCAAATACAACATAGGCAGCAGCAGAAGAGGCCAGTGTGGGAAAGTAGCACAAGCTGTTGGAATGCCCTCAGCACAGGGTGGCTCCATAGAGCACTTGTTCCCATGGGCACTTGCTCTACGGGGTCGTGGCCCTCATTGGCCAAGGCTGTCCAGCACTGTATGCTCTGTCAGTTTTCCTGCTGCCAGAGACCAGGACAGCATTCAGGGCATGTGGGAAACTATGCCAACAATGCCTGTGGTATACTTTTTGACACATGCATACTTTTCCACACATGGGTGGAAAATATTTCAGAGGCAACAGATTTATAAAAGCAGTATTAAATGAATGCGTGAATCAAAAATAAATATTTTTTTAGCTACATAACAACACATGTATATAGAGACAGTTTTATCCACATGTATGTTAGGGCTTTGTGACTAATTAAAAGTTAATTTTGAAAATTTGCTTTGCTTTTCCAAAAAAATGGAATAAAATAATACTTTCCAAATATTAGTTCTCCAGTTGATGTTGACATTAGCATGAACTAACACTAAAACTATAATATTAACTAAATAGTAAAGCTAATTTTGATATTAACCAAATATTTGATGTTAGCTAAAACTAAAAATCAGGATATACATATTCATGCTTACATAAGAATCTATAAATAGACTTATAGGTTTACAAGTAGCTTTAGAGGTCTGATGTATTTTTCTTTGGTGTACCTCACATTAAAAAATGATTTACTTTATAGCAGTTGAAAAGGAAAAGACAATCTTTTAAATATGTCCTTTTATTTCAATTCTTTTGTAGATATCACTTTTTTCTTTTTTTTCTGTTTTTGTTTTTTGTTGTTGTTATTTCACTGGCTGATGGACACTGAGGCTATGACCAATTATTTCTGTCTTTTCACCTTCTAGGCACACACTGGGATCGTGCTCCTGGTCCTGTAGGGTGGCATGCACATCATTCTGAGCAATGGGCTATAAGCAGAAGTGACATGTGTCACTTGCAGGCTGCAGCAGTTTGGAGGTATTCCAGAATCCTCTTTTCCTCTGCCAAGGTGACAGCGATGCTGGAAAGGGGTGCTACTCCATCACTCTGGGTGGTGGAGGGAGAAAACACAACGCAGAGCCTGCAGCCAATCCACTATGTAGACCTGGCCTAGTTGAGAAATGAAAGCTTGTTGTTTTAAGCCATTGAAATGTTCTGGTTTTGGTTTCTGTTTGTTTTTATCTTCTTTTTTTAAATTGCAGCATACATTAGCTTATCCTGTCTGATATAAGAATATCAATTGTTGTTTTCAAAGTACTTTTTTGAAAACATATTCTCACAGGATTTTTATATTTAAGACATTTTTTTTGAGCACCTACTTTTTGCTAGCTGCTAAACATGGCTCTAAAGCTATTCAGAAATAAATATGACCCAGCTGCTGCTTTTGAAGAACCCATACAGGATTAGAAAAGTCTTACTTGAAAAATAAATTTATTTCAATTTTACCACCAAGGAAATTCATGCCTGCTGGGCCTCTTAGCTGCCAATAGCAAAACCAGGGCTCCTATTGCCACCATATCCTTGTCTTCCTTTAAGCAGCTCATTGTGAAATGATGCCATTTTGAATAGTTGTGTCTATTGTCATGGACTTTTATCATAACTGAGGACCTTTGGAAGAACACAGGGTTATTTGTCTAAAATCAAGTCTCCGTGTTGAGAATCTGCTCAACTTCACTTAAGATAAACAAATGAGAGAAGAGTACAGGATCCTAAATCAGAGGCAACTCCCTAAAGAGTTTTTACTCTCCCCGCCCCACTTTAATCCTCTCAAGGTGGATTCTGCAACTATTCCAAAATTCTGACATTTTATCCTTTCTAAATTCTAATCCAAAAATTCTGCTGAATGTACAGATAGATTGTAACAGTGTCAGCAACTTCATTTCTGATTTTTTCCTTATCTGACTCCCTCTCCCTGTCAGCTATGTATTCACAGAAAGCTGTAGTTTTCTGTTCATGGGGGCATCTTATGAAATGATTACCCAGATAGAGTTTGAGTGACTTCTGACTGTGTCTAGACAATACTGGTTTATTAGCAAAATCTAGTCTAGGCTTGACCCAGTGCAAGAGAATGTTGCATAACTGGGAAGCTGATGACAAGGTAGACTCAGGCCAAGATTGCTTTTGTCTGACCATGAAACAGGATTTAATTGTAACAGGTCTTAGTAGATTCATGTGTAATTCTATAGATAAGGACAGGGTCACATGGCTCTTAACCTTTTTGAATATCAGTTTGTTTATCTGTAATAACCTATGCCTCATGGGATTGCGAGGATTAGCTGAGATGGTTTTATAATTCATCTGTACTAGGAACTGAAATACACATTGCAGCTATTACATTTAAAAGCTAGGCTAATGTTAATAACTTTCCTTTTCTTTTCCCCTTACTTTAAGTCTCTCCTACAGAGAGATTATTTAGGAGCCTCCAAAAACAAAAAAAAATGCAATATATATATATACATATATATACACACACACACACTCACACACAAATAACATATATCATATTCGGACATATAAGTAAGGATTTATTTTACATATGCATAGACCTATGACATATGCAACCAAGTATATATATATCAATATGTTCTCTTCAGTGAACACATTTTTCCTTATCTGGCAGAATCACCACACAAAACAAAGAGATCTGGACTGAGGGTCTCAATTCTTATTCAGCTTTTCCTTCATCCTCTTTTAAAAAATATCTATGACTTATAATAGCATGGGCTTTGAAGTTAAATCTACCTGGATTCATATCTTTCCTGTAAAACTTGGAATAAGTTATTTCACCTCTGAATCTCCATTTTATCATTTATACAATTAGACTAATAAGATTACATTTAATGTAACATTGTGTGCATGTAACACACATCATGACTACATACATTGTATGCACACACACAGTCATGCACCGCATAATGAAGTTTTGGAACAGACCACTTACATAGTGGTGGTCTTATGGGATTATAATAGAGCTAAAAAATTCCTATCACCTAGTGACGCTTAGCTTTCAAAAAGTCATAATACATTGCATTATTCATGTGTGATGTTGGTGTACACAAACATAGTATACTACTCTTCACATGGAAGTATAGCACATACAATTATGCAATAAAAGTTTGATACTTATCCCCAAGGCTGAATGAAGAAT
Organism: Microcebus murinus; assembly: GCF_040939455.1. NCBI lineage: Eukaryota > Metazoa > Chordata > Mammalia > Primates > Cheirogaleidae > Microcebus > Microcebus murinus. The sequence continues at coordinate 6,190,569 of NC_134111.1, forward strand.
GAAGACAGTGGTTCCAGGAAAAGGAAAGAGAAGTTTATTACTATGATGGAAAATGAGGAGGATGACAGACTCTCATATTAAAGAACCATCATCCCCCTTTTAGAGAGAAACACACGGTATTTAGCTTCAGGCTATTGCTGTTTACCTATAGCATCTCCAGTGAAGAGGATCTTGTGACCTTTGTGATAATTCTGTTGAGCCATCTCCTGCAGTTTAAGATACTAGAAAACAAAGAACAAAGAACATCCCTCTGCCCCTGTGATTATTGGCCTTGGGCAGCAGTGCAGGTTTTAATTCCTCAAAAGGGGTGAAGGGTTTTAAAGAGACAACTTGTAAAACATGTTGCCCTTTTACAGACTTTTACTTCTGTTACAATAATAGTTGATAATAAAGGACTATGCTAGTGGTTCAGGTATCTACTAAACTGTACTTTTTATCATTAGTTTAGATGTACTTCCACTTATAAAAATGTTAACTGTAAGACATCTTTCAGAAAGCATTCAGAAGAAGGCTTTGTTATGATAGCAGGTAGCAGCTCCCTGCATGTTACTGCCCCCGAACCTCTTCCAGTGGGACAAGAGATGGATGCGGAAGATAGTAACATGGATGAGCCTGATTTTGAGTAGGCTAATGTGTGTATTTGTGTCTTAGTTTTTAATAAAAAAATTGAAATGTAAAAATAATAAAAATGTTTTAAATAGAAAAAAAGCTTATACAATAAGTATATAATGAAAGGAAATATTTTTATACAGTTATACAAAGTGTTCATATTTTAAGTTGTGTTATTATGAAAGAGCCAAAAAGTTACAAACATCAGAAGTTCATAAAAAAAGTTACAGTAAATTAAGGTTAATTTATTATTGAAGAAAGAAAAACATTTTTATAGATTTAGTGTACCCTAAGCGTACAGAATTTAGAAAGTCTACAGTAGTGCACAGTAACGTCCCTGGCCTTCACAGTCACTCGCCACTCACTCACTGACTCACCCGGAGCAACCTCCAGTCTGGCAGGCTCCATTCATAGTGGGTGCCCTATAAGGTGTACCCGCCCCCCCTTTTTTTTTTACCTTTTATACAGCATTTTACTCTATCTTTTCTATGTTTAGATATATTTAGATGCACAAATACCATTGTGTTACAATTGGCACACAGATACCATTGTGTTATTGTTAACACGGTAACACACTGTACAGCTCTGCAGCCTAGGAGCACTTGGCCGCATCATGCAGCCCAGGTGTGTAGTAGCCATGCCAGCTGGGTTTATTTAAGTATATTCTATGAGGTTTGCACAATGACGAAATGGCCTTGGGGTGCATTTCTCAGAATATATCCCTGTTAAGTGATACATGACTGTATATAAATACATACGCATATAATAAATATGTATGTAAATACTTGTATATGTAGTATGTGTCTTCTCCGTGTTTGTCTTACAGTGGTTCTCTGTCTGGTGCCAGCAGTTAGCAAATGGCAGCTGCTACCCTGGCTGTTGGGGTTGCCGTCATAACAACGACCAGCAGTAGTGGGGTGTCACGATTCCCCTGCTGGCTGGTCCCCCACACTTGGCTGCAGGTGCTCCAGACCCTCCCTGTACTTTTACTCCCACCTTTCAGAGTGTGAAAGGCCGGTTTTCCCCATCCTGTGCTGCCCTTAGAGCTGCCGAGATCCTCTGGGCCGCTTTTGTGTGGCTGCAGCTTGGATCCTGCGCTGTCTGCACCCGGGCTGCCCCCAAGGCCTGGGGACGTCTGTATCCCGGTGCTCCCTGCTCCTGTCACCTAGCCCGCCCTCTGCTCAGTGCTTACAGCTTTCCTCTCCCGGCCCCAGCCCTTCCCTGCTCCCCATGTGCCATTTGAAAGTTGGCCAAAGGCCCCGCTGATGCTTCCTACCCTGATCTCTCATCACCTGTCACCTCTGACCTCTGACCTCAGGCTTTAATGTAGCCCTTTGACCTGACTGTCCCCCCCCAGATCTCAATATCCGCATGTTTAGTGCTAAATTTGTTAAATTCTTCCCTACTAAAACCAAATCTTTCTCCAACATCTTAACTCTGATCTCTTTGTTAATACTTCTTGCATTTTCACTTTTATCCAGGATTAAAAGACATTTTAGACCTGCGCTAGCCAGTTTTATGGCAGCTACTGGTCACATGTGACTATTTAGCCCCTAAAATGTGGTCAATATGAATTGAAAGGTGCTGTAGATACAAAATGCACACCAGATTTTGAAGGTTTGGTATGAAAAAAAAAATAAAGTAAAAGAGTTCATTATGTTTATTTTTATTAAATAGATGTTGAAAAGATACTATTTTGAATATATTGGCATAAATAAAACATTATTAAAATTAATTTCCTTGTTTCTTTTTACGTTTAATGTGGTTCTTAAAAAATTTTAAGTCGCCCCTGTGGCGTGGACCCCATGGACGGCACTGCCTACAGCCTACTCACCGTGTTCACTGAAGCCTCTCACTCACCGGTCAGGCTGGGGCCTCCAGCTAAGTGTTATTTATGACTTTATTTTCCTTTCGATTTCTGTGACCACCCCCTCCCTGCTTCTTAACTTTCCCTAGACCACCGCGCTAGATACCCGCTAGTCTCCGCGTCTGGGGCCTCTCCCGACCCTGAGTTCCCGCGGCCACGCGCTCAGCCTCCCGCTGTGTCCCCGTCCAGCTCAAGCGTCTTCATCCAGTGAGGAGCTCACGGAATCCAGACAAGCGGGCTGCTACGTACCTGGAACACAGGGGACCCTCCAGCTTCCTTCCCGCTTCCTTCCTGCCCTTCTTTCCATCTTCTCTGACTATCTGAACTAAGCAACAACTTTAGCTGCTTCCTTCCCGCAATTTCCCCCGTTCGCTGAGGGAGAATCGCACTGTCCTCCACCCCGTTCCCATCGCGTCCCTCAGCCCAGAGTGACTCACACCCACACTGTGTCTAAAAAGAATCACTGCCTTTCTAGAGAAAACCCCTGGGATTCACCTAACTAGACGTGGTTTCTCCTTTCCACAGCACTCAGACCTCCCTAATGTGTACATACGGTCTCCAGTTCTGCCTGCCAGGGCAGAGGCCCCCTAAACAGCAGCAGCCACCTGGCCAGCCCCTCGCCACACCATCGTAGCCCCTGAGAAAGCCTGCCAGCTAGCTTCAATCTTACCTGTCTTGCAGATGAGAAAACGAGATGCAGAAACTCCGGCTCTAAACCCTGACAGTGGCCACTCTGCAAACAAGTGGCAGAGTGGGGGATTTTGTTATTATTATTGTTATCATTTTGCTTCAGAGCCCAAAGCATTGCCACTATTCCATACTGAGGTTATGGTGCAGCAATCTCAGCAAGTTTCGTAGCTTGTCTGTGAAATCAGTGTTGCCATATGAGAAGTACGGTGTTCAGCATTTCTCATGGCATCCTACACACACGTGCACACACAGAGGAAAACAGGGAAGAATGAAAATGCCACAGTGCACCCAGTCCCTCTTCTCCACAAATGTGCAGTGAACATTCCGTTTAGAAAGGCACTTCTGTCATATCAAAACAACTCAGGTAACTGAAAAGTTATGAAGAATGCAATTTTCCAATGTTTTTCATCCTTCCAATGATGTGGGTAGGATTAATGTTACTCTCATCATCCTCATCCTTAGAGATGGGAAACTGAGGCTTAGAGGTGGTGAGCGCCTTCTCTAAAGTCGCAGGGCTGGTAGGAGTAGATCCCGTGCGGAACCTAAGCAAGTGGGACACACAGCCAGGCTCCTCACTGGCGCTTTGCTGCCTCCCCCTGGGGAAGGTTCTGGCCAGGATGCAGGGCATGGAGCCGGCTCCAGCAATAGCAAGCGTGGTGAGGCCACCTTAGCACAAAGTCTGTGTAGACCATTGACCCATTAACCTCAGGTCCATCCCACGACCCACCAAATACGCTTATAAGCACTGTAGTAGATGCACACACACGCTAAGGTAGGAGATCGTTTTCCTTGCTATTCTTGACTTGTCATGACCTTGGGGAAGTTTCATACCTTCTCTGTTCAATTAATACTACCTCATGGAAAGTAGGTTCTGAGAAGATTAGGTGTATAAAGGTGTCAAAAATATCACATACTATATAAATACATTAGCATATTTCATAGGTTTAAGAGTCTCACAAAGGTCTATTATTATTATTATGTTTTTTTTTACCAAGCCCTCTAGTCCCTTCCCTGTGACAAGAAGGCAATAAACGCAGACATGTATTTGAACTCGCTGTGTGTGGTTAGCATAGAGACACGGAGTGCCAGGGCACAAAGGACACTCAGAGAACACCAATATAACTCTCTACTATTAATGCTGGCGTGGATGCGGAGAGAGAGGAGCACTCCTACACTGCTGGTGGGACTGCAAACTAGTTCAACCTCTGTGGAAAGCAATATGGAGATACCTTAAAGCGATACAAGTGAATCTACCATTTGATCCAGCAATCCCATTGCTGGGCATCTACCCAAATGATCCAATGACACTCTACAAAAAAGACACCTGCACTCGAATGTTTATAGCAGCACAATTCATAATTGCAAGGCTGTGGAAACAGCCCAAGTGCCCATCAATTCAAGAATGGATTAATAAAATGTGGTATATGTATACCATGGAGTACTATTCAGCTCTAAGAAACAACGGTGATATAGCACATCTTATATTTTCCTGGTTAGAGCTGGAACCCATACTACTAAGTGAAGTTTCCCAAGAATGGAGAAACAAGCACCAGATATATTCTCCAGCAAACTGGTATTAACTGAGTAGCACCTAAGTAGACACATAGGTACTACAGTAATAGGGTATTGGGGAGGGGGGGCGGGGGGCAGGTATATACGTACATAACGAGTGAGATGTGCACCATCTGGGGGATGGTTATGATGGAGACTCAGACTTGTGGGGGGAGGGGGGGAAGGGCATTTATTGAAACCTCAAAATCTGTACCCCCATAATATGCCGAAATAAAAAAAAAAAAAAGGGGAGGCTTGGGGCCAAGGCGACGGGAACTCGCCGGAGGAGCAGGAGCCAGGGCAGCCGCCCGCGCCGCCCCGCGGCTCTTCCCCAGACCGGCGCCGGCGGCCCCCACTCAGCGCGCGCTCCAGAGGCTTGCGTTTAACTGAGGCGCGAAGCTGGTTCACTCAACAACTTCTTGGAAACTTTTACTGAGTTCCAGGTACTACTCCAGGCATTTGGGAAATAAAGAAGGACTCAGAGAAGGTCCTTCTTTCAAGGTGGTAACACTCTATTGACAGGGACAGGCAGTGACCAAGCAGGGGAGGAGGAAGAGAATACCAGACAGTAACAACCTCCATGCAGAATCTTAAAATAGAACGAGTGGCAACAAGTCACGGAGAGGACACTGCATGGCGTGTAAAATGAGTTGAGAGTAACACGGCAAGAGAGCGCTAAGCGTGGGAGAAGAACAAGGCTTCTGAGTGGGCAGCACAGCTGGGCCGCAGTCCGCAGACGGGGACACGCTGGTCGCGGAACAGAAAGAAGAGCAGTGGGCAGGTGCAGTGGGTGGTGGGAGAACAGGAGCTAGCTGGGGTCTGTTCCAGGGGCAGTGAGAAAGGTTTGAAGCCAGATTATATTGTCTCATTTTAAGAAGATTGTCCCTTTGGCTGCAGGCTGGGATGCCCACTGCAGGGACGTGGGGCACGGATGGAAGATGGGGCGGGAATCTACTGCACGTGTCCCGTGTGGGGAGCTGAGGTGTGCATGAAGGAGGGAGCAATGGAATTAGAGAAGAGACTGGAGAATTTGAGTATTTGTTGATGTCCTGAAGGAAGAATGGAGATGGTGAGGAGGGAATGACTCCCAGGTTTTGGCTCTAAGAAACTCAGAAGATGAGGGAACATTTATTGAAATGAAAAGGCTAGATGAGTGAATTTAGTAGCTGGCAGAAATAGCAAGGGAACAATGACCTAATTCTAACATTCTTGGCAGTGCTACTAGGGGTGGTTAAATATCACATTTACAAATAAGTAAACCAATGTTTAGAAAGTAAGTGTGCCCACAAGCCAGCAAGAGGCAAACTCCAAAGTTGAACTCTTTGGACCTACTGTGGGATTCCGAGACCCTCTGCTGGAAGCTGGTGGAGCTAATGTTCTCCTTGCCCATCGGATAATGTGACAAAACACTGGCTAAAATGGCAGAGTATCTAGCCTGCCTCCTGTGTGCAAGACACAGCACCTGTCTCATTAAACGTCACAGGTAAAGAAACCAAGGCTCAGAAGGCCCATGTAACTTGCTCAAGATTTTCCAGCTATAATAAGTGGAATAGACAAAATTTAAGACCCAATTTTATGATTCCAAAATTCATGCTCTTTTCATTTTGCTGCCACCATACCATATCATAAGATTAGAAAATAGGATTCTTCTTCCTGTACACATATTTGAGATAAGGTAAGTAAGTATGGTCTTTCATAAAGCGATGAGAAAAACGTATACTTTATTTTGTGCAGAGTCTAACTGTTGATTCTTGGGCTATCCACTTTGATTATTTAAATAATTCATGGTCTGAACAGCAATTCATTTGCAGCCAAGTACATATCATCTCTTGAATTTACGTGGGGTAGTTTTTGTTTTTCCTCAGGTTCACACCCACATCTTTAGCTTCTTTAAAGCATCCACCTTCTTGGTAAAATATACCCACGCCTAATTTTGACTTTATGTCTCCAGTGAGACACCAAGAGTGAATTATTAGAACATTAGGGGAGGTGCTTTCATGCACAGTAAAGTGTGCTGACTTGATTCATGTGATGTATCTTTCTTTTCTTCAAACCTGTGGCAAACTCTTACACGCATTCTAGCTGTATCATTTTAAGGGTAACAGGATTCCCTGAGTGGGAAAAATGGACGGCCAGACATACTTCCAGACCAAATTATAACTGATTCACTAATGGTGCGCAAGACACTAGCGTCTAAGAGCCTAGACCTTCAGTTGGAGAGACCGGGTTCCGACTCCCGACTGTGCCCTGCATTCACTGTATTTCTTTAGGTTAGTTCGCCCTTCATGCAAAATTTTGAAGGCGATATAGCCATTTTAAAACATGTCTGTACACTTGTCCCATTAAAAGATGGAGTCAGATTTCCCTCCCCTTGAACGTGAGCCATGCCACTGTCGCCGGCTAGTTAGAAAGCAGCAGAAGCAACACTGTGGGCTGTGCTGCCCACTCGGAAGCCTTGTTCCTCTCCCACGCTTAGCGCTCTCTTGCCGTGTTACTCTCAACTTATTTTACACGCCGTGCAGTGTCCTCTCAGTTACTCGACCTAGATCACTCTCTTCCCTGAGACTCAGCACGATGCTGCAAGAAAGCCAAGCAGCTCCACGGAAAGGTCGTGGATCCCGCTGAGGTCCCAGCCACGTCCGGACGGAGACCCCCAGCAACAGCCAGCAGCCCCTGCCCCAGACGACCCAGGCACAGCCTTCGAGACACCCCAGGCACGGCAGCATTGCCAGAGCCTTCCCAAACTGCAGATTCCAGAGCAAAATCAATGTGATTGCGGTTTAAACCACAAAATGAGATAGCAGTTTGTTACATAATAGCTGATAACAGGAACAGAATATGTACGTTTTCTTTGGGTACCTGAAACCTCCTTTTATTATTTTCCTCACCTATGTGACACCTTTCTCCTTTGTATGTTACATTAGAATGTAGACAGAGGTTAACCGAGAGACATTTATTAGAAGCCAGTCTCTAGCACTTAGCAGCTATGAAAACTTGGGCAAATCACCTAACTTCTCAGAGCCATTGATAAACTCAGAATGATGACACAAGCTTCATAAGACCACTGAGAGGATTAAATGTGAGAATGTGTTTGAAATGCCTGCACAGAGAAGGTGCTTGGTAGCCAGTTTCATTAGTAGCTGTGGCAGCATTAAAGAGTATGCATTATAGGAAGCACGGGTTCTTCATAGAGTCCTATTGTATATAAAGTAGAAATAGCCTTTTAGCAAAGAAATTTCAAATGCTTCCTGGATATTTTGTCTGCCAGATATCATGGTATAGTTTTGTGTTTTTGATTGTGCTGCTCCTGTAACAAAATACTTTTTTTTAGCTTTTTGTAGTAGTATGGTGGCCACCATACTACTGTGTGTAGTGAGAAGACTACGGACTCTGGCATCAGTTCTACCCATATATATATTTTTATATAAATGTTAGGTAGATAACAAGGGATTCTAGGTCTTCTAGGGACAAAAGTGGGTGTTGTTGCTTTGGTGCAATTGCCCACCTGGGAAGAAGGCCCCATCTTGGTCCTGTCCCACCCTAATCTCCCCAGTGACTGTCATACCTGGGAAGAGGGAATATCCTGTGAATCTGCCAATCAACTTAGTACACCAGCTGCAAAAGACTGCAGAGGACTCTCTAGCCCACGGGTCAAGCAGCATAGGTACCACAGAATCCAGAAATTGACTAGAACAACCCATATGTGTAGTAATGCAACTCCCAACTATCTAATCAAAGGGGCTCTATGGTGACAACTGAACCACAAGGGATGTCCCGATCCAGGTACTGAAAAACAAGATGCAAACCATAACCAAATCCTTTTTTGCATCCTTCCTTTTGCTCTTCCTTTGCTGCAAAAATAGGTCCAGCCATCATCCGTGGCATATGTATCAGGCTCTGTAAACCTATACCTTTCTCTTGCCCTATAATCCTACCTTTCTCTCAATAAACCTCATTTTCACGCTTGCCTTACTTTGATGCATTTGTTCCTTCTGTCGCCATGAGCATGTCGAGAACCAACATTTCAGACTAAGGCCGGACAGCTATATATTTTTATATATATTATGTATACATTACATATAGTATATATAATATATATTTTATGTATATCATATTCTGCATTTTATATATGTGATGTATTTTATATATATATATAGTGTGTGTGTTTGTGCATGTGTCTGTGGTGGAGAGGAGAGGGAAGGCAGGCAAGAAGGAAAGGAGAAAGGAAGAAGGAAAGACATGGGGCAGGGTGGTGCCGGGGTCGCAAGGAGTTCAGCCCTCTGAGGCGGATCTCCAGGATTTGTGCGGGTGGGGAAGCAGGCTGGCAGCAGCAAAATGATGGGCGAAGTAGTCAAAGCGATCTCAGCTCAGTTGAAGTGGGGAAAAGAACAGAAGTACTGCCACGAATCGGAGGTGATCCAGGTGATCTCTGAGCCTTCTGAAGAGAGCCCTGAATTAGAGCGGGGTCACAGAGAGATGTAAGACGCGTTTCTGCCCTCAGGGAGCTCATAGCTGTTTCTAGTTCACCACGCATAGGCAGTGACCTGAAATGTCCATGTGATTAGCAAATTATGGTACCTGGTTTAGCCTGACTTAAATAAACTGACAGCACGTCAGATTTGAAATAGGAAGAGAAAGGGTACTAATCCCTTGCTTAAATTGCTCCAGTGACTTCCCTGTACTCCTAGAATAAAATCCAGCATCCTAGGCCTTGTTCCCGTGGCCTCTGGACACCTCCCCCTCACTGTCCTCCCACCCATCTCCCTCTCCAGCCCCATGGGCCTTCTCCGCATTCTTCAGCCTGGAACCTTCTGCCCCAGGCATGTGCAAGCCCACGCCCTCCTTCCTTCTCTGCCGAGAGAGGCCCACCCTGCCCGAGGCCTTACCCACCGGCCCCTCTGAGACACAAATGCCCACATCCGCTCACTCTCGGGCCCTCGTTCTTCTGGACTTGCCCGCTTCACCTTTTGCATCACCGACTGTGTGTGGGATTCCTGACGTCCCTGCTATCAACCTGTGAGCAGGAACTGCTTTGAGTATTTTATTCCCACTCTCCAGAACAGTGCCTGGCATGTAACGGATACTCAATAAATATGTGGTATATGAAAGAAAATGTAAATTCTTGTAATTGATCTAATTTGGTACAAGTACTGGGAACAAAACATTTTCAATTTAGTAAACCCCAGAGTACCATGATGTGCTGTTTCTTTTCTACTAGTAATTTGACATTTCTGTATATCACAGTTTCTTATTTAGATTTTTTTTTTTTCTTTTGAAATAGTCTCAAGTCCCAGCTAGAGTGCCGTGGCTTCGGCCTAGCTCACAGCAACCTCAAACTCCTGGGCTCAAGTGATTCTCCTGCCTCAGCCTCCTGAGTAGCTGGGACTACAGACATGTGCCACCACGCCCAGCTAATTTTTTTTTTTTTCTATTTTTAGTAGAGACAGGGTCTCATTCTTTCTCAGGCTGGTCTCAAACTCCTGGTGTCAAGTGATCCTCCCACCTTGGCCTCCCAGAGTGCTAATCCCTGTAATCCTTTACAGGTGTGAGCTACAGCACCTGGTCCTTTATTTAGATTTCTAACCCTAATCATTAGTTTTGTACATATGGGAAGTTGAATATTTCAAATGGACATGAAAGTTTTTATGCACGAATACATTTACAGATTGTTTGGATATACAAAGAGTATATTATGAGTATATATACCATTATGTAATATATAAGACATAGCATATATTATATAGTGAACAAATACTACATATATAATGTATATCACACACTATAATATTATGTATTATATAGTGCAGATTATTTATTATGTATGGTGTATACATATATACATATGCATTTTATTATGTATGATGTATATTATGTATGTATTATGTATGATGTATATGATGTATGTATTATGTATGATGTATATGATGTATGATGCATATGTAAAATGTATGCATTTTATTATGTATTATGTATTATGTACGCATGTTTATTAAAGTATCAGTTATTAAGGGAAAAGAAAAAAGAGAGAATTTTAAAATACTTGAAAATAAATAGGATCTTATCCCTTTAAATTCCGTTGGAGCATAACTAGGTAATGCAATTGACTGCAGGTAGAAACCATGTGCACCTGCATGAATGAATAAACAGGAATGACTTTTAACCAGCCCATTATGGTAGGTAAATAGGGGTTCTGAAGTGTTATAGGGCACTGGATCCTCAGCTCTACTGCAGAAGTTAGTCCTCATGGCAATCTTGTTTGCATGACTGATTTGCTCTGCAAATGCTTTCTGTTCAGAAAAACCAAAGTAAACTCTGGCTTAGGCTGTCCTACGGCTATTAGATTTCAAAGTAATGGAGCCTGAATTTCCAATGGTTTCATGTGTTTCAATATTGACTTCTTACCTATGCCTTCCAGAGCTCACAGCTTTGCTGGGGAGGGTAGTCCCACCCAGACATTCATCACACAGAGTGGTAAGTGCAAAAGTATGCATACACCAGACGCTTATACCCCAACGAGGAAATGCTGTGGGGGCATTCCAGCCACCACGGAGACTGTTAGAAGAGAACTTGTGATAGGAAGGCCTTTTAATGCCCATTTGCAGCAGGGACCTGGACACCTGGCTTCTCCAGCAATCACCTTCCTATGCCTGTCTCAATCTTGTTTTCCTTCTGGGGAAGTTGTGGGCTACGGAGCTAATTGGCCATGTGATGAAAGCATCTTCTAGACTGTGGCTTCGCTATTTATCTTTCTGTCCTCTTTGTAGGTGTTTCCTGCACCAGGTCCTGTTTCATTTCATATGCTCATCATATGCTACCTACAGGACCCTGGCAATATGCCTTCGGGCAAAATTCCTATGAAGATTCTGACAAGAGAGAAAAGGCCTGAGCTCAACCAGGGCAGCCCTTACACCCAGGGACAAGTGGCCGCCTCCTCCTCCCCCGTGGCAAGCAACTGCTTGCTGATCTCGGGTGCTGGAGATTCCCCGGCCCTGCCGGAAGGTGCTCTACGGCTCGGGGCCTGGGCCCTGCAGAAGGCTCAGGGTAGAAAGTCGCCGGCACAGGGAAGGATGCGTGGGGAATAACAGACACCTTTTCCACAGACCCCGCTGTCCTGGAGAGACATAGGAGAGGGTTTCTAGCACAAACCTTCAGAAAGAGACAGATGACACATTCCATTGGTTGGCACTTATCAGTAGCTCTGGGGAAGAATATCAGAGGCAACTGTCAGAAAATGACTGTGTCATGGTTCAGTCACAAACTGAATGAAAAAGACACAGTGGCGAGCCATGCATGACCTCACCCTGCCTGTCTTCCTTCTCCTCCTGCTGCTGCTACTTGATGAATGGAACCAAAGCCCAAGCCAGAGACCATGGGGCTCTGGGGACTTCCTTCAGGGAGCCACGGGCCAACCCCTAAAGGAGCGTGGAAGCTGCTGCATCTAGGCAAGCATGGCGCGAACCCTTCAAGCCCTGCTGCCCAGGAGTTGGCCCAGTTCAGGCGGCCCTGACAACCACATGCCTTAGCAGAGGGAGCTCTGGCTGCTCTTGTCTCTCCTCATCTCCGTTTCCCTACACAGTAAAGAAAATCATATAAACTACTATTTCCCCTGACTACCCCACTTCCTGTGACTTTTGGCTCTTTGGGGTTTTGCATGGTGTACCAGAAATAGCATTCTTGCTTTGACTTCTAGTGAAGCTGGCTGCAAGAACCCGATCTGCCCGTCCTCAGCTCTGTGGCATTACACAAGCATCTTCCTCTCTCTGAGGCTCTCTCCTTTTCTGAAAGGCCAGATGGGGAAGCCTTACCATGCAGACCTGCTGTCTGGGCTAGAGACGATGCTGGCACAGTAGCCCACGTGTAGCCTCAGACAATGAAGCGTCAGTTACTGGTGCCCACTCAATGCTTTCTTCTTTCTCTCATCTTGTCGTCTTTCATTTTCTCCCTTTATTACCTATTTTGTATAGTACTGATGGGGCTCAGAAAGCAGTTCTCCAAAATGGAGGTCTTGGAAGCAAAAGTGCTTCTCTGACCTCCAGTCCCCCTGCCACTCAGTCCCACTCTCCGCCGAGGCCAGCCATAGAAACTAGAACCCCTCTTCCCCAAAGTGGATCATAAAAGCCAGAACCCCTTTTCCCCAAATCCAGCCATAAAACCTAACATTATTCAATGCAAAATTGGCCATGAAGAAATTATCTGACCTATCTCGTTTGACTATAGGCCATAAGACCCCATTCCAGGAAGGTCCCTGTCCCTCACCCAGGAGGAAGAAAAGGGGCTCAGAGAGGTCAGAAAGAAGCTAGACAGACAGGCCTTGCTGGGTTTCCTCACTCTGTTAGCATTAGATCATACCCTTTTGTTCAATCATATTTCTACGTGGCTGTCCATACTTTGTTGGACCTAGGCATAAAAATGGACAATTTCCAGGGCCAGGCCTGGTGACTCATGCCTATAATTTCAGCACTTTTTGAGGCTGAAGCAGGAGGATCACTTGAGCCTAGGAGTTTGAGACCAGCCTGAGCAACATAGTGCAACCCTGTCTCTACAAAAAATAAAAACATCAGCCAGGAGTGGTGGCACATGCCTGTAGTCCCACCTACTCAGGAGACTGAAATAGTAGGATCACTTGAGCCCAGGAGTTTGAGGTTGCAGTGAGCTATGATAGTGACATTGCACTCTAGCCCAGGAGATGGAGTGAGACTCAATCTCAAAAAAAAAAAAAAGGGACAATTTCCCCTGTATCTTTGGGTCTTTATTCTGAAGGCTCCTACGTACACACACTAGAAAATTTGTATGTCTTTTCTCCTACCTAGGGGGCCAGGGGCCTTGCTCTTTACAGTTTGGAGAAGAATCTGTAGCAAGGAGGCATCCTCCGCTTTCTCTTCTTATTGATTAAGTCTGCCTGCAGCCACAATTTGCAATACTTTACAGCTCCTACTAACCCTGGCCTCTAGTTAGTAGTAGCCAATAAGCTATAGAAATTAGCCCACACAATTTAAAAAACAAAATTAACAACAATATTTATAATTGTCTTTGATCCCCCTTTCCATTTATCAGATTGCCAAAGTTAACGTAAAATGATAATACCCACTGCTGGGAAACGGAAACTCGACCCCACAGTGTTGTTGGAAGTGTATAGTGGTGTGACCCTGATTCATCGCAGAAGTCAAAATGCCAAAAGCCTTAAAAATATGCTCACTCTCTGCCCTGGAAATGGCACCTCAAGGAATTTATCCTGAGGATATAATCAGTTATGCTCACAATGATCTGCTTACAAAAATGTTCTTGCAGCACTACTTGAAAAAATGGAAACAATCTACATGTCCAAATGGGAGACTTGCTAATTGGAATACATCTATGTAATATAATGCTCTGCTGTTAATAAAAATGATAGCATGAAGTCATGTGTACTGATGTGGAAGCATATCTGTACATTTTGTGTGTGGCAAATACAGGCTATAAAACAGTATCACTGGGGCAGGTGCGTCTTTTCTACTACACCTGGGTTGAGCTGATAAAGAAGAAACTTTCCCAACTCTCCTATTAAATAGAACAGATAGGCAGAGGAAGTCTCTACCGTCCTCACCTTCTGTCCTTAGCTTTCCCCGGGAGAAGGAGTGGCTTAGTGATAAGAAAGACCAGGAACATGTCCCTGGGGGTGTGTACCCTGGGTGTTGGCGCTCGGACTCATGTGGCTATAAATGTTGCCCATTGCTCTTTCCATTCCTGCTTCCAGGAGGTGAGTTCACCTACTTGGGGGCCCAGGTAGCTTCTGTCCTTGCAGCCAGGGTGTGAGGCTGGGGCCACATCTCTGTGGCACTGTCTGGGTAAGTGCTCTGTAGCCCTGCCACCCACAAGCGGTGTTTGGTCTGCAGGTGGAGGTCGAGGGACGAGGCGGCCCAGGCTGCATTCTCCAGGCTGGCTCACCAGAAGAAAGCAGACACTGCATGCACATACCCATCATCCTCCTTCATCTCCCTTCTTTGGTTCAGGACCCAAGGGGAGAAGAGGATTAATGAGGACCCTCACACCCAAACAGATGGACAGTAGGTTCCCATGGAGTCCGTGAATGTACAGGGGGAAGGATTCACACCTGAATGCTACAGTGGTCATCCCCAGGGGGTGAGATTATCTGCATGCATGAGTTTTCTAATCAATTCTATTACTACATAATTATTATAATCATTCTATTTACACCATTAAAGTACAAATAAAATTCCCTTTTGTGCTTGTTTCCTGTTTGTTTAAGCACACATTTTGGACCTTCCCTGCTGGGATGGAAGCAGTGAGCAAGCTAGCATTTGTTGGATACCTAATATGCGGCAAGTACAGCACAAGGAGTTTAGAGTACATTTTTTCTTCAGTCTTCATGTCAGCTTTAGGGTTTAGGATTTCTATGCAAACTTTTCAGATGGTAAAATTGAAACTGCAGAAATTGAGCAACTTGCACAATGTCACATAATGAGTAAATGGCAAGATTAAGCTCTTACTCTCAATATGGCCTGCTCCCAAATCCATGCCCTTCCCACTGGAACATAATTAAGGAATGGAAGACAGTTGAGTTAGGTAAAGGGCACAGGTACAAAGGCAATGGTGGAGCCAAACTGATATCACAGAATGCATGTGCTAAGGAAAGCCTCATGAGCATGAGCACACACCCATTTTCCCTATAATTTTCAGAAACCCAATCCTTAGAAAACTAGAAGCAATGCAATGAAGAGCAGAGAGGGTGACTTCTGGAGAGACATACCCTGGGGACAGTGTTGAGAGGAGCACGTGCAGTCTTGACAGCCACGGGAGAGAGAAATGTGAATAAATACAAACACTGAATCTCGCGGGGCCGCGCGCTCTGAGGACTCTGGGAAAAGGGACACCAACCAGCGTCTGCGATCTAATCGGCCTGCACGCGCGGCTGAATCCGAGGAGAGCACAGTAATTGATTTTCACAATGACGATCCTGAGTCATCAAGAAAAGGTTACATTTTATGTTCAGAATTCTCTGTTTAAGGAGGCAAGGAAGCGTGTAATCCATTTGAGAAAGATTTTCATTTCAAATAGTTAAAAATTCTTTGGAAAGATTTTTGGTGCTTAAAAGGATAAGTGACAGTTATCTGGAAAATTCACTTATGTGGAACAAAGTCTTCTCTGAAGATTCTAGATCAGCCAGGCAGTGTGTTGTATTTAGTCAGGCTTCTGTCACTCCTCCTTTGTTGACATTCTAGCGTCTGTTTTTCTTCAGTCTTTCGAAATCCCCAACTTCCAAGTGCTGGACTGTATGCTCCTTGAGGCTAGAGATTGTGACTCCCTCTCTTAAATACTTCACACCCTTGTGGCCTTTTTTCTCTTCCATGAAACAAATGATGGACTGACATTCACAAAAATGACTGACTCCCTGGGCATACATAAACTTTGACAAATCCCTCCTGGCATTTTGTGGAAACTCCCCCGGGTCTTGGTAAGCAGACCTAGAATATGTTTTGTTTTGTTTTGTGCAAGCGTGTTAATAACTACATTAACTAATCACTTTTTAAAAAAAACAGGAAAAAGTAATTAAATAGGATTAGTCTAATTATTTCTAAAAGCAAACTTTATTTTTAAAAAGAGTCATTTCCACAAAGCCCTCCACTTTTCAGGTGCTATCCCTAACTTGCACGCACAGGCTTGCGGGCTGCCTCGCTGGCCCCCTTGCCTGATGCTGCTCCTTCACGCGTCCCTCCTGGGTGGGACGCATGAAGGAGCAGCAGGTGGGACAGCTTGTCCCTCCTGGGTGACTGTGCTGAGATCCTGGTTCCTTCTCGTGCTCTAGTCTCTCTCCCGGAAATAGCTTTTCCCACTGCCACACTTTCTGTGCCAAGCTCAAATGCCCTTGTCAAGGGCCATTACTCTCCAAAAGTTTTCATTCTCATAACTGTTGTGGGATGGCTCTTGTCATTGTTTTTTTTTTTTTTTTTTTTTCTTGACAATAATAAAAAACCTTGAGAGGGGACAGAACTCTCTTCCTGGGTTACAGAGCCAGAACTGGAACCTAACCAGACCTCTCTTGGCCACATTTCTCTCCACTGCACAGCGAACAACTGTGACTGTAGCTGCCTTCTTGGCAAATATCCCTCTCGATACTCTGGGTTTGGGAGGCCCATCTGTCCCGCGTGGCACGCACAGAGGGACAGGGGACCGGCGAGCCTTACCTGGCGTGTTGAGCAGGCGGGACCTCCTGCAGTGGTAGGCCACCTCCTGCTCACAGTGCTCCGAGCGGTCAATCATGGCCTCCAGCTGCTCCATGCTGCCACCGTAGTCCAAGGCCATGGCGTAGGGTTTCTCAGGGTTGGCGCCTCGCACACGGGTCAGCTCCGTATTGTTGTGCTGCACTGACGTCCAGATCTTGTCCTCTGCCCAAATGACACAACCCAAAGCAAGAAAGGTGAGAGGGGAGGTCAAATAAGGGGCATCCAAACAGTGTGATGGGCCGCTCAACACGGAACCATCACTCGCCGCCTGAGTGTTCAGCTGATGCAGACTACTATCACAGACATTTTGTTCCTCATGGAGCTCCACCAGGGTTAGTACAAGGGTCAGTAATCTTAAAGGTAAATTTGTAGAGCCTTTATTCCATAGGCTTTATGCTAAGCATTTAATGCCTGTGATTTCAGTTAAAATTGATGATACCTAAATTGGAAGGGATTCAATAGTGCTAAGTCAAAATTGTTTTAAAAATGTGAATGAGGAGAATTAGGTAGCTCATCCAAGATCACACAGTTAACAAGTAGCGAAGCAAGCATCAGGACCAAGGGTGTCTGACTCCAAGCCTGCACTTCCAGCTACTGACACACTGCTCATAAGAGAAACACTAGCACAGATAATTTTCTCAGAGAACCATTTTCTCAGAGAGCAAGGTTGAGATTATATAATCTTTACTGTACAAGTAATGCACTTGATTACAGATTTTTAAAAATTCTATTACCTCTATTAGCAAAAAAATAAAATGAGAAGAGTTAAAATAAAATAACACGCAGGGCGGAGGACCTTTGAATCAGGTCGAAGGACATGTTTTGCCTAATACAGGAAAGAAAGGAAAGCAAGGAGGAAAGAGAGATTGAGAGATGCATATATGATGCATATTTCTGCCAATAACAAGCTGGAACAAGTCATTTCCCTTTTCTGAAGCTCATTTCTAGTCAGTTAAAAAACAACAAGACTGACAACAAAAATGAGACAGCAATACTAGGGATGCCATGGCAGGGATGTTAATATAAAACGGCAACCCAAAATAGGAAGTTGCAAGGCACTATCTGGGATGTATCAGACACCCTGCAGTAATAACCCGGGCTAAAACATTTTCTGCAATTGGACATGCAATTTAATCCTGAACATCTTCCCAAATAAAGCAAAAGAGAAAATAGGAAGACTTGAAAAGCTTTTGTCATCTGGGAATCTTGCCCACATAATTGCACCATTACTCTTCATGGGTTCTCAGAGCTGAGAAGGAACTCAGCATAAAAATCACGTGCCTCTTCCCTCCTCTACCCCCTCAGTTTTACAAATGGAGAAACCAAGGTCCAAAAAGTGAAGAAATGACTCAAAGCGTATCTATTAGACAAATAAGCACAGGCACTGAAAGTCACTACTGTTAACGAGCATGACTAAGACAGAGGATCACAATAGCCGACATGACTGGGCTAGAAAGAGAAAGGACCCCCAAGTGCCTATGTGAACTCATTCTCTCCACTAACTCTGTACTTGACTTAGGACAAGTCACTTCATGTCCTGACACTTCAGTTTCAAAATATGAGAGGGAGGAGGAGGAAAAGAAAAAGAATTTGGTTTTAATGATCTCTGTAAAAATGGAAATATTTCTCTCACCATAAAGTTAAATTATGCTTACATTTTTCTGACTCATCTTAAGATTGTTTTCTAAAACCAGTGCATTGATAACCCACATGTCCCCATCATTTTAGCAAGGAAGGATTACATTTTCTAGAAAGTCTATAAAAAATCAGTCACTAGATTTTGACTTTGAAAATAAAAATAAGACATGATTGATATTGGAAAAATAACAAATTGCAAAAATAACCCCACATTTTAGAAATGTCATTGGTACCAATATAGAAAAATGCTGATAAAATAACCTAAGAAAAATTATTGATCAATAACAAATTACTGAAGAGGGAGAAATAAAGATGGACAGTTTTAAAATATCCATGATACTTACAAGAAGACAAAGAAAACCCTCTCTAATCTATAATAATACATGCTATGTTACTGCTCCGTAGCAGGACATTTTACATATATTGTCTCCAGTACTCATAACAACCCACCACCACAGACATCACCACGCATGTAGACATGTATGTGTGCATGCAGAGCTGTCTACTAAGTGCATGTACATATTCACAAGTGCCAGCTGCAAATACTGTATGAGGAGAGGTGATTCCTTGAAACCCAGATACTATTAGCTGGCTTTTATTTCAGACCAGATCTGAAATATTATTATTTTTGATTATTTTTCTCTGATTATTTTTATCCTGGGAGATAGTGGGGTAAAGACTGAAAACAAGAAGGTAAATGGGTATCATGTTTTCTATTTATTTGTCTCTCTATCCATCTACTCATACCTCTAGTAAACTTGTCCCCAGTCTCAAAGTGTCCAATCTCACTCCAAAGTTGGTTCTGCACAACATTACTAAATAATACGGACTTCTCCCTCTAAGTGTACACAGATTTTCACATCTGTTTATCCATTCATCTACTTGTTCATATATTCATTTATTGATTTGCGTATTCATTTACTCGTTGAGTCACTTTACCGAAATCATATTCTGTCTTTGGCCAGATGGGGAAAGGAAGTCATATCGGGGGTATATGTGTCATCTTAGAGTCACTGATATCTTTACTGTTATTGTTCTTCATCTTCTATCTTTTCTTCCTCTGCTATGTTGGGAGCTGTGAGGATCTAGCCGGTCATCCTGACTAAACATGGAACGGCCAGGGGCTAATGCCACTGCGGGGAAGTTGGCTTTGGGGGCTGCTGTCCTGACGTCTGGGCTGGGGAGGGACGGTTTGAACTGGAGGAAGTGTACGAGAAAGTCCTCTCTGAAGCATTTTCAAACAAGCAAAATTCATTTGACAGACTTTTAGGTGAGTGGGGAAGTGGAGATTCATACCCAAGTGGACCCACACATGGCTTCGATTAAAATTGGATCCACAAAGTAAATGTTCTAAATGGTCGATTTGGTCAACGAGCAGTGGAGACTCGTGGACACATCTTGGGCTGTGGAGTCCGAATATCTGGGTTTGTATGCCAGATCAACTCCTGCTGGTCAAGCAACCTCAGTCAAATTATTACTTCTCAAAAGCCCAATTTCTTCATCAGTGATAAGTAAAAAGCAGCAGTAATAACAACAGTACCATGAAACAGCCTGGCTTTAGAAACAGGCCTGTCCAGATTGGAATCTGTGTTTTGCTGCATGTTAGCAGTGAGAGTTTTGGCCAGTTATACAAGGTCCCTGAAGTTTCCTCATTGAAAAACAGGGATATTATGATTAATCATTTCATCCGTAATCATATTATAATGATTTGGTGTCCTGTTTTACAGGGACACATAACAGATTATAGGGCATTCAAAAGAGTGAAGAATCTATGTTAGAACTTTCTATAACACCGGGACAAGAAGCTGGACTTCACTCAGACAGTTGGGGTGGGGAGTTCATCACATAAATGAGGTTAATAAGCATGATAGACTGCAATTTCTTATGATATCGCTGCTGCTGTATATAATAAATTATTACTGCCTTGCTCAGTTCTCTTTTTACTGAGGAATAGCCTCATGTGACTATATATTTGTGTCCTTTGCATTTCTTGAAATTTCTTCAATATATCTTGGGCTTTTAGTACTCATGGATCCAGAAACCTAGAAGAACACTGCCCTTCAATACCATCCTTTGCTACCCAGGTCATTCTATTTCCTTACCTCTACTGTATACATCCTTCAATCCCACCATTAGAAGCATGGCCTTATTCCCCCAACTGCTGAAAAGCACACATGTATTGAGTTGCCCAAGATCAAAGAAAGGAGTGCACTTGGAGATTTTCGAACAGGCAGAGACCTGTTCATCATTAGCTTAGGAGGGAAATAGGCCACTTTACTACGCATCCTAGTTAGCTTAAAGTAAGTTATTATATATCTAAAATACTTGCTTTTTTAAAGTTACATTCAGCACAGCGAGTTGGCATGAGTATGAATGACCTCAGGACCCAGGTCCATACTAGCAGCTGTGCTACATTTATGTGCAAAGGGGTTACAGGCCATGGGTCATCAAATAGCACACAGCATGAAGTTCCAAAGCATTCTTTCAAAGACATAACCACATATTGTTTTGTAAACTAGTAAAGCATTTCCCAAATTCCATTGTGAGTTTTAGCTTTCTATCTCCCTATAAAGCTATGAGATCTTCCAGGATGCGAAATGTGTCACTGATTCTCGTGTTCAAATATATGCCCAGTTAGTTTGGTGCTAGCTACTAGAGAACATACGCAGGAGGAAAATGCCCTAACTCCTCCAAATCTTACCATGATTTGGGGGAGAAAGTTGTGTACACAGAATGAGAAATGTCTCAGGCTGTTGCAAGTACTCTAGAGATTACCAGAGGGTGTGTGCAGAAGTCTGTTGGGGCAGGTTTGGTAGGGGTGGGGGGAGAGGGCAGCATTATAGAGGCCGGCCCAGTGGAGACTGTGAACTGTTTTTTTTTTTTTTTTTCTTTTTGAGAGTTTTCAAGGTCAACTGGGGTCTTTCACACTCAAACTACCAGAGCCTAGGCTAGCACTGAGCTCCTTAGAACTTCTGGGTACCTTTGTCAAGTGAAAAGATAATTAATCGCCACCATTTGTATTCTGCCAGGCTCTTAGTTTCAGCATCTCAAAGTTGCTCTTCTATGCATATATTATGTAATGGTCCAAATTTAAAAGAAGTTTCAAGTTATAAGATCAAAACATGTATATGCACATGCACACACATGCACACACATGCACACAAGCAAGAGAAAAAAAAATAAGGTAGTACAAAAAGACAGCACACTAGTAATGATGTAATATTCTAGGACATTTTGTATTATTATCCCTGTGGTGAAATCATCACTGCTTATCATCCCAGAAAAGCTCTTGAGCAACCCTTACTCCTGGGTCTCTCTGTGACCTACCTGGTTCTTCTGGCTCTCATCTCAGAAGCTGTAAACTGTTTATATACAGAGCCACAATTTAATTTTCTTTCATATTTTTTTCTCTCATTATATCTGATTGGTCTTATTATTGTGATCATTATTATTAATAATAGTAATTACAGATGCTGTAAGCTGTTCCATCTGTTACCATGGGGATCACCACTCAGAAGAACGAACAAACAAAAGGGAAGTAAAAAAAGAAGAGACAAGAAATAACTCTGATTAATAAGACCTCATTCTACACACATATCTGTCTCTTTGCAGAGCCAGAAAAAAACTGCAATTTTTCTATCACAATGCTGGAAGGAAGGGAGGTCTACAGATTGTCAATACCCAGCTTAATTGAACTGAAATCACTGTGGGGAGCTGCTTATATCCTTTGAACAGTGTGCCAATTCACTTACACTCCTACTGTAATAAAGCAAGTCTATATTAAGGTCCCTGGGGTCACTTCTGGTACAGTTATCTATGTTGACAAAGTGAATTTTCTATGCCAAGGGTAAAGACAGTCTAAATAATCCTCAAAGTGCTATCTCTACTACTCATTTACCATCTACTCATGTGTGGTCTTGTGATATCTCTTGTCATTTTGCATTGGTAATTATTTAATTTTTCATATGTTTGTCACTTGTCTCCCCATCTAAATCATAGGCAATGGCTGCTGAGTAAATACAGGCTTGGGAAAGGCTTCCACAGTCCATGGAAGCCGACACGATAGGGGAAAGCTGGGCTCAGCCATCGCCAGGCCTGGCGTCCAGTGCCGGCTCTGCCGCCGCTGGATTCCTGAACAGGAAGGGACCCGTCCCCTCCCAAGCCTCCCCTGTGAACCGCGCCGCCCACTGCGCAGTGCCGTGTTGCACTGAGCACTGCACAGAGAGCGCAGGCTGGAGACCAGGCGCAGCGGTGCGCGCTGACC
This sequence comes from Microcebus murinus, assembly GCF_040939455.1. Taxonomy (NCBI): domain Eukaryota; kingdom Metazoa; phylum Chordata; class Mammalia; order Primates; family Cheirogaleidae; genus Microcebus; species Microcebus murinus. Next base: position 6,213,409 of record NC_134111.1, read on the forward strand.
CCTGCACGCCGGGAAGTGGCGGTGGGAGCACTGCTTGAGGCCGGTCAGGGCGACACAGCAAGACCTGTCTTAAAAAACAAAACAACAACAAAACACAGTTGAGTGGATCACAGCGCTGACTCGGGGTAGGGCCGCTCTCTGCCAAGGCTTTGCTGGTCCCGGACTGCACATCAAAGCGGGAGTGCTGCCTGCCATGAGCCGTTCCTCTGAAGCCACTCAGGGAGGATCCAAAGAGATCATCTCATCATCAGACAGCACCCTTCTGGGAGCCCGAGCTGGGGGCGATTCCACCTACCCCACCCCAACCTTTATGGGGAGGAAGACAATTGGTGGAAAGCGGTTTCCAGCTCCTTTAAAAGGCTTCAGAATTCCCACAGGAGCCGTTAGCCCTCCCCTGTGCGCCAGCCCCGCTGCCTACGCCAGAATCTACGAGCCTTGCGGAAACCTCGGCAGCGCTGCTGCTCTTAGCGTCGCGCTCCTGCGGGCGGGCGGCCGGGCGCATTACCGGTCGGGCGGCGCCGGCCTGCGCTGCGCATTAGCCGCCCACGCCGGCCTACCGCCCTCCGCCCGCCGCCCGGGCCACACTTTACGACGTCCAGACAGCGTACCTGGCTGTGGTTTATCCTCACACTTCACTCTTGCCTTTACTTTCTATGCACCATTTTGAGGGGGTATTTTTTTTCCCTTTTTTCTTGCGTTAAAATAATTGGCATGATCAAAGAGACCTGGGAAATCTGTTTTATGCTCTTAGTTGGTGACTGTTTGGATCAGAATCCGTGTACACTGTATCATATTTGTTTATTTGTTTACACTAGTTTATTTTTTGAGAAAACATTGAACACCTAGTGTGTGCAGAGCACAACCTTACGGACCGGAAGCGGGTGGGATGAGGGGTGCAAGGTTGGCTAACTCTGGATTCTGAGCGCGAGGAGCTCACAGATGGCTTGGGGAAGGCAGGGCACCTGCATTAGATGAGTTGAGTTGAACATCTGGCAGCATCTGGTGGGGTGGCTCAGGGGAAGGGGTGGGGACAAGATGCCACTGTCCAAGCTGATACTCAGTGTGTTGGCCTTTTGGGTAAGGAAAGGGGAGGAAAAAAAGCCCTAAATCTAAGTCACCAGCTGGGAAGAGGCCTGTGAGGTTCTTGGGAGGGTCTTTGATGGCTGCTAGAGGGTTTTATGAGGCCTTTAGGAGCACCTTTGTGGCAGACACTATTTTGGTGCACTCTGAGGACACAACTGGGGACTCACACAGACCTAAATTCAATGCCTCGGTGTGTCACTTGCTAGCTGTATGACGCTGGGTATGTTCCTCAACCTTGTCCAGCCTCTGCTCTCTCCAAATACAAATGAGAGATGACCTCTACCTCACACTTCATCAGTGGGTTAAAGGAGATAAAATCTGGGAATTTAGTGAGTTCCTGGGACACAAGCGCATACTAAATAGTAGTTCCCATCCCTTGGTTTAAAAGATTTAAAGTGGCCAGTGCTGAACTCAGAGGACTTCGTGAGCTAGTGAGCTGACTGCAAAGGGCTTGCCTTGGTGCCACGAAGAGACATTCAAAGGCAACATTTTCTTCCCTTTTCATCAGGTCGGACAAGAAGAGAAGCCTTCCCCAAGTGTAGACTGTCTTTTAATACTTACTTGACTCTCATGGAGCTTATAATCTGATTCTGGAGGAGACGGACAGTAAGAAAACTCAAAGAGGAGAGCAGAATGATTCATCATTCTTTCAGCTGACATCTCACTCTGGAGCTCATGACTAGAGAGTGCCAATGTCACCTCCAGTGGGTAGCCCTTGCCCCTTCCACCAGCATCCTGCACTTGTTGCTTTCCCGCATTGTTCCCACAACCTGTTGACTCACTCCCCCGCTAAACTCCAAGGGCTACACATGAAAAGGCCATCTTAGAAATCTTCCTGTGTCTAACACCTGACCCACGGTAGGTATTCACTCACTGCTGAACTGAATGTTCAACAGACTACCAGGATTTTTACGGACTTCAGTGACAGCTCTTGAAATCAGCAGGAAAGTGATACAAGATAAGAAAGGATGTTTAGCTGTGCACTTGAAATTCGGCTGTGCAGCCAAGGTTGTCTATTGTAAATAGCAGAATATTGGAAAAAAATTAAATAAGCATCCTTAGATGTCTGATTGAATAAAGTATAGTTAACTGACACAGTAAAGGACAATGCAGCCATAATAAATAATGCATAAGATCTCAGTTTACAGACATCTAGAATGAGTTCCTCTATATATTGTAAAGTGACAAAATCAAGGTACTGATGCATAGAAGAGTATGATAGATTTTGTGAGAGAATAAAGGAGAAAAATGAACACACACAGGAAGGACCAACTAATATAAATGGTTATCTTTTAGAGATGGGTAAGAATGGGGTGAAGGCAATGAGAGTGAGAACAAAATGCCTCTGGCCAACCAATGTGTGTATACTTATCTGTATTTGACTTTTGTAACATAAATATATTTTACACTGTCAAAACATAAAATTAAATCAAAAGGACAAATAAAAGATAAGTCCTAAAATTGCATACTAATCAGAAACAAAAATACCTAACTTCACATTAAACTGATAAAATAACCACAAAAAAACCCCAGGTAATTCAAGTAACTTTTCAATACAGCATTCTGTTTCACTATACACCCTCAGCAGAATATATTCTAAGAACAAAAATTAAAATTCAAGGAAATTTTAAACTTTAGTTTTGTAATTGATGCTGATATCACTGATGTGGTTCTGAAACTGTGTGTGTATAGCGTAGGATAGAGCAAATAAGTAAAATATGGTGATATTGTTGGGATAAGTTCTTACTGAGAGAGAAAATATACATATATACAGACAGAATGATGAGAAAGAAACCCAGTGGAATTGGATTTGAATTGGAGATGACCTTACAAACTCATAATACAACACACACACACACACACACACACACACACAAAACACACTCTAGCTCTGTCCACCTAAAGGACCTAGAAACAATTTGCAAACCTAACACCTAGATCTTGCTTTCCAAATACCATTCCCTATAAAGAGGAAGCAGGCTTCTTTAGGAAAACAGGTGAGTCTGTGTGGAGGGTAGGGAAAGTTCAAGGTGACATCTCAGAAAACCTTGCTGTGCTCAAAGATAAAGACACAGACAACCCACAGAATGGTCACAAGCTACACATCCGATAAAAGGCTGATAACTAGAATCTATTTAGAACTCAGGAAAATCGGCAAGGAAAAATAAAAAACCCTATCAAAAAATGGGCAAAGGACATGAACAGAAACTTTCCAATAGAAGACAGAATAATGGCCAACAAACATATGAAAAAGTGCTCAACATCTCTAATCAACAGGGAAATGCAAATCAAAACCACAATGAGATATCATTTATCTCCAGTGAGAATGGCCTTTATTAACAAGTCCTCAAACAATAAATGTTGGCGTGGGTGTGGAGAGAGAGGAACACTCCTACATTGCTGGTGGGACTGCAAACTAGTTCAACCTCTGTGGAAAGCAATATGGAGATACCTTAAAGTGATACAAGTGGATCTACCATTTATCCAGCAATCCCATTACTGGACATCTACCCAAAAGAACAAAAACTCTATAAAAAAGACACCTGCACCTGAATATTTATAGCAGCACAATTCACAATCGCAAAGTGTGGAAACAACCCAAGTGCCCATCAATACATGAGTGGATTAATAAAATGTGGTATATGTATACCAGGGAGTACTATTCAGCTTTAAGAAACAAATGATGATATAGCCCCTCTTGTATTTTCCTGTATAGAGCTGGAATCCATTCTACTAAGTGAAGTATCCCAAGAATGGAAAAATAAGCACTACATGTACTCACCATCAAATTGGTTTCATTGATCAACACCTAATGGACATATAGGAATAACATTTATTGGGCATTGGGCAGGTGGGGGGGATGGGTATATACATCTGAAGGATGGACACGCTTGAAGCTCTGACTGGAGAGGGGAGAGCAATATATATAACCTTAACATTTGTACCACTTTAATATGCTGAAATAAAAAAACAGAAGAAACAAAAGGTAAAGACATTCTCCACGATTAACAGGGACATGTAAAAAGGAAACAGGAGCAGAATTAAAGGGACCGTGATAAGCCATATTTAGGAATATCTGAACATCAAAAAGAATAATGATGGTAACAGTTACAATGTTCTAAAATAAAATAATTTATGAGTCCATAGTGACATGAAGGGAGGTGGAGGCCTGGGAGAAAGTGAAAGCCCCTATACAGAGAAGACTGCAGAGTGATAGTTACAGGTGTGGAAGGAATTATAAAATTAGGAAAACAACATTTTACAAATTGCAGCGTAATAACTTAGAAGAGTCCGGACCATTACGGGATTGGGCGGGAGCGCTGGGAACAGGACACTCACACAGTGTCTGCGTGGACACCGCAGACAACCGTCCGGGTTGGAAGCCACCTTCAGGATGCAGAGCTGTGACCGCTGCTTTGCCCAGCGAGGAAGCTGCATGGCCCCCGTGATGGACAGACTGACGCCGTGTGTCCGCTGACCAGTGTACTGTGGAGGCACACGGTGCCCTTGACGTTTTCTTGCCAAAATGTTCCAACAATAAATAACCAGAAAACAATCCACAATATGGACCATTTTCCTTAACAACTGGCCTATGCTCTTCAAAAAGATCAGTGTCATGGAAACTCACCATCCAACCAACCAAACAACAAAAAGTAAAAGAGAAAGCAAAAACAAGGGGTCAGGGAGGGGCCTTTCCCAAATAAAGATCCAAAGTGTGGACACCGCTTGAATCCTGAATAAAAATATGAAAATAGACACTGCTATGAAAGACATGTGTGGAAAACATGGACTATATATTGGATAATGTTAGCTGAATTGATGTTTATTTTCTTATGAGTTGGCTTTAGTGGTGTGCTTATATAGGACACTATATTTGTTCTTAGGAGAGAAGGATGACTTCTTTAGGTTTAAATTATTAGTATGTCCACAATTTACTTTCACATGGTTCAGAAATAAAATATTTGAGAAGGTGGGGAGAGGCGAGACAGAGAGGGGAAGAAATGAGGACAGCACAAATATGCAAATGTGGCAAATGCTAACTAACACTTGGAGAATTTAGGTGAAGGGTATGTGGTTGGCATTTTACTGTTCTTTCAACTTTTCTTTAAGCATGAGCATTTCACAATAAAAACTTTGGGAAAAATAAGCTAGATCTTGTCACAATTCTTCTCATATAGCAAGTGCTCAAATCTATTGTGCTGTGGGACAAACAATTCTCACACACACGCTCTTATACCAGCACCAACACACACACACACACACACACACACACACACACACACAACTAAGGGCTAATTGGCCAAATAATTATCAAAAAGCAAAAAATAGTATTAAATCCAACCATTCACACCATGGCAGCTCATCCATCTTCAAGTGCAAGTATTTATTAACTCTGCTGAATTAGTTTTCACGAGTGCTCTCAGTGTGTCAGGCATTGTGCACTCACAAAAGTTACTAGTTTTATTTTTATCACTGTATCCCCAGAAAAACCAAGAAACCAGAGTCTATGTTTATGAGGCCAGAGTGATGAAAATAATAACTAATAATAGCTATCACGTATTGGGTATATAATTTTGGGCCTTTTTTCTTGCAGTTTGCATCAATTCTCATATAATCTTCACAACAAACTTATAAATAGGTTCTGTGATTAATTACAAGGCAGAAACTGAGGAATGGGGAGGCTGAGGAACTCACTGAAGTCAAATAACTTGGCAGACCCAGGAAACATCCGTGCTGGGATTGGTATGAAGCCCTGCTCTTAATAACTGATCTGGATGTGGCAGACATTTGTTGCTCACGTGAATTCAGTGGGAGCCATGGAAACCGTGACAAGCTAAGGGGCCTCATGGGAGAAAGAATGAGGGCCTAGTCTGAAGAAGGAGGTGAAGGAATGATGTTCCGGGAGAGCGAGACTGTGGGACACATGGGAGTGGACAGGATACTCACAGGTGGCCCTGGCAATCCCATATGGAAACTGTCCTCGGGGACAGCAACCAGTCAAAGTCTCTACCAGCTTCTCTTTACAAATACGTATAAATATGGCACATTCACGCACATGCAGCTGAGAGTGCAAGGCTGACTGCTGCTCCTGGGATGAGTCCACATCAAGACAAGAGTAAGGGCAAAGGCTCTCAGGCGAATGGCTACTCTGCCTTTCTACACGCACACATGCACATGTGCGCTCACACGCACACGCACACACACGCATGCACACACACAAACGCACACACACACATACACGCAGAACAAGGCCTCACAAGCTGCCTGGCCCTCTTGGCCCTTGCTCTTGGGAATGTCTACACTGACTTGGATTCCTCATCACTCCTGAAAGCAGGGCCTCAGAGCAGGAGTGAACAAGAGCAAGCAAGCTTTCTGAGAGACACCTTTGACACCGACTTCTTATCTCCCTCTTCCAAACAGGAAAAGTACCCATTCAACCAAACCACATCACTGCACCGGGACGCCCCGGTGAGCCAGGAGTCCTCAAACAAGGCAACGGGCCCATGGGCACCTGTTCTCTGCATCGCCTCTTCCATGATCCTGCTGAACTCAACAAGATTGATCTTTCTCCTATTTTCTCTTCTTTTACTAGCCCCGGGACACCTGGCTTCCAAGGTCAAAGCCAAGGCTGATGTCTCCCATGGAGTCTTTCTGGACTCTGCTCCTATCTCTGAATTCCTTTAGTGTTTAAATCCTCCTATGATAGTGACATTGGGCAGTGATGACCTTTAGACCTCCCTAAGACCAGGAGGTCTTAGGGAATGTCACATACTATACTGGGTGTATTAGACACATTTGCTCGTTTAACTGTATTTAATCTGCACATCAACCCATTGAGGTAAGAACAAATGGTCATTCCTACTGTACAAGTAAGGAAATTGAGCCTCATGGAAGTTAAATAACTTGACCAGGATTCCACCACTGTCAAGTAGCTACTGGATAATTATATAAATTAAATAAAATGGCCCGGATGAAATTGCTTTAAGAGCTGGATGGCTTTGTTTCTTTGTTGTGCTGTAAGGTCCTTGTGCACAGGGGCCAGCAGTACCTATTCAGTACCCAAGGCAGTGCCTCAATGACTCTTCGTTGCCTGGACTGCCGCCCCATCCCCTGCCACCAAAAGGAGCGACTCACTTACCAGGTGTCTGCAATAAAAGGTGCTGTGGAAGGTCCGTCAGGAAGTGGTCAGGATAAGCCCTGTGTTCAGCGCTGAAGAACAGCTCCCCTGGGCACTGACCAGAGCGTCTTAGAAACGAGATGATGGACGAGGAAGGGGATCACTGTGCTGACCGCCTGACAAGCTACCTCCCAAGGTCCAGTATCTCCCGATGCTTGCTAAGCATGCTGTTTCTGATCACTGTTCTACACCTACTGGATAAACATTGCTAGGAACATCCTAGAAAATGGCATTTTAAACATTCATCCCAGCTCATACTTTAGAACACTAAATTTTGAGAACATATTTTTCATACAATTTTCATCTAATACTCAGAAAAACATGAAAAAATGGGTATGATTTTTCCCCCAAAGCGATGATCAGGGAGGTAAGGACAGTATAATATGGCCTCATTCCTTCAAGGTCACTTCCTGGAGGAGTTTTCTACCTCGGCACTGACCTATGGAAGGTGACCAAGGGATGGGGCAGTGCAGGCCAGAGGGGAATCCTCTCTGGACACAGGGTCTTTCCTTGTCTCAGGGGCCCTGTGTCACCTGCCTCAGGAATGCAGCCTCACAGCCTCAATCACAGCTTCAGCTCTTGCTTCACTGCTTGCTCCTTGTGAGCCCTTGGGAAAGTTGCTGGAGCTCCCAAGATTTCAGTGTCTTTCTCTATAAAATGAAGAGAATGGCACCTCCTCACACAGTTGCTAGGAAAACCAAATAGCATCACGAATGCAAATACCTAGCCTGGTGCCTAATACTAGTAGCCACTGGATAAATGTTAGCTGCTTCTACTACACATGTCAGCTCAAGAGGGCAGCTCTTCAAGGACATCTCCTCTGACCACCATCCCAGCCTCCCTGTTCCTCTGCACTCAACCACCACTTCCTTTGTACTATTTCTGTACTATCTATGGGTGTCTGTTTTCCACACTGTATATAAAATATCTGTTTGCATTGTCTGTCTTCTTCTCTGAATTGCAAGTTCCTTGAGGACAAGAACATGTTTATTTATTTTGTAACCTTGGTGCCAAGCTCAGTCGATACTTAAAAGTTTATTTGAATGACTTAATTTCTGAATGACCAACTGAATAATTAACTGACCTACTGAATTAATAAATAATGTCTAAGTAACTGAAAACATGGAAAAATAAATGAGGAAGTAAATAAATGACTATGTAAATAATGAGGAAGTAAATAAATGAGAGGCTAGTAAAGGAATTTGAGAAAGCAGCGAGTGCATTAGTAAAGGAGGGAGATGAATGAATGAATGAATGAATGGATAAATGAATGAAAATCACAATGCTGTCGCCTGAGCCTCCTGTTCTCATCCACGTGGCCTGGAGTCAACTGGCTGTGCTAAATGGGTGTGCGAAAGGAATTTCTCTAAGTATGTGTTAAAATTCTTAGCAATTCAAAGGTGACAATGCTTTAATTTCAGGGTAATGCTACAGCTTTATGACTTAGTAGTTTTATTTAATGGCCCAATTTAACAGGAGATTATGCCTTCTGCCACTAGCCCAGAGAGACCACTTTAAGCTCAGGCCTTCAGCACACACACACATCAGCTTCTGAGCTTTGCCTAAGAGACCAGCCTTCTGGAAGCTCTCTGTGGTCATCACACTTTGGTTGACAGCATAATGCATTAAATAGAGGAAGAGAGACACTTAAAAAAAGCTTCCCCTCTCTAAACTGTTGAATTACTATTCTTCAGCCTAAAATAGCCCTCTAGAAAACACTTCATTTACAGGAAACAAATTGTCCCGCTGAAATATAAGCAACAATGCAAGTATTATTCCAACTGATTACACTGCTAGTGAGCCACAGCACATATGTCACCCGTGAGTGAGTCTCAACCAGGAAGCGATACTTGTGCTACCAGGGGACACGGCGTGTGAGCCCCTCCCCGGGATGAGCTGAGTCTGCTGTCCATAAAGACAGTGGCCAAGGGAGGGAGAAAGAAGAAAAGGAGAAGGACCTAGGCTTCCTCCACCACCTACTCTGCGACAGTCGCTCTCCAATGCTGTTTACGCGGTAACTCATTTAATTGGCTGCATGCCAGCCACAAAAGCTGTCATCATCACCTGCCACATACAGAGAGGGAAAGTAAAGTATACAGACTGAGGGTCTTGTTTGTGGCCCCACAGACAATAACTATAATAGATGATAATATAATTCAGAGGGCATAATCAGTACAGACACTGTTCTAAGAGTTCTAATGATACATATAAACATCCATGTCCTCAAAACCATGCCCTTCAGGAACAGTCAACCACGGATAAAGAGCTTGGCATTGACTCAGGGGGGGGTGGAAGGGAGGAGGAGGTGTCAGGTCTGTTTTTAAAAGATCACTCTGGCTGTTGCATGAATTATCAATTAGGATGGGGAAAGCTAAAGATTTGGATGCTTTTTACTTACAAAGACAAGAGATTATTACTCTGTGGATTTGGGAGATTTGGGATTACTCTGTGGATTTGGGAGACCACAACATAATCATTTCTATATTCTCAGTAGCATGGCCGGTCAGTGCCTGGCCAGGCAGATAACCGATGCGTATTGACCAAAAGTAACGGAGGAAGGGTTGTCTCCTGTGCCCTGGGACCCTTTGTTAAGAAGCATCACGCACAGAGCGGACACTCTAGCACTAGGTGGCTATAATGAGTATCCTGCTTCTACAAATTACAACTTACTTACATTAATGCATTTGTAAAATAAAAGTTGCTCCAGCTCCTTCACAGTGATGCATGTTGTACTAGCTTGGTACCCAGTAGATATTAAACACAATTTTATGCTGTGTGTAATCAAGTGACAACTTTTGGGCAACAGTACTTCTACAATGATGGCTACTCAACTTATCACTAAAGACTAACTTGAGAACTTGAGCCCAGCTTGTTCTAGTACAAGCCTTTAGTAGGGCGATGGAAGTTAATACTTGCTTTTGTGTGTGGGAGTGTGTGCGCTTGTGTGTGTGTGTTGCAAGTGGAGTGTTTTGGGATAGAAATCAGCAGGGTGGTAACCATCACAGACCCATATTATACATACACAGGGCACAGACAACTAAATTCTACATACTTTGGTGTGCGATATAACTGCCAAAAATTAACAACATACTAAGAAGGTTGGGGGAAATAAAAGCTGCAAAACTGAGTAGCCCCATCCTACGTCATGAGTCACTCTCATTTCCCCTACACTACCAGACCCGAGTGCAGCCCAGAGGCAAACTCACTGCCATTACTCTAACTTTGGGAAGCAGGGCTGGCAATGTAGGCCTAACCGCGTGGATACATTGCTTTCTCTCTGTCAATAGCTGGGATGATAATCTATTACCTGCAATCACACTGCACAATTATGTACAGGAATATTGGAGAGACCTCAATTGCAGCTCTCTGCCTACTCCATTATGCATGCTTTGATGAGTTTTAATGAAAACAGAGGCTGCTGCCAAAGCAGTGAGAAACGGAGCATCATAATAGCCACAGTGACAAGATATGGAGACTTGGAAGAAGATTTGCAAATGGATTACGAGGTGTTGAGAATGGAAAACAAGTTTTGCTTTAGAGATTTGACTAAACGTTCCTTGCAAATTCCTCCTAATGCCTGATGATTGCCTTACAGGTCCACATGCATGAAATTGGCATTGTATCCGTCAATATAGGAAATAAATGTGTTTTTGTTAGTGGTTCTAGAGAAACAATTTTGCATATCAATACAGAGGAAAACAGTGTGCAGCTGGGAAACACCTTTTATCATGTTGACAAGGTGTCCTGTTAACATTAAGAAGGGCATGCTATAAACTGAGCAGGATGAGCTTAAATGTCAAGTTTCAAGGAAAATCTTGTCAGAGTGCCTCACCCTTCTAATTCTGTTTTATGAATATTGGAAGCTTCCCATCAGAAATGCTCCCTCCAGGCTTCTAGAGCCTCTGAAATCTCACAGCACCTGGAGGAGTAAAGATTTTATTGCTGGCAAAAGGAGATAGCTGTCTTTTCTGGCTGGAATGTCTGTACAAATACCACCCATACTAGAGCAACTTCATGAGTGAATGAATGTACAATTAATTACACGATAGCATTGCGTTACCCTATTTCATGACCATCTATTTTTGAGGCTAAGAATTTTGCATATGTATTCTAATTCTCACATTAATTCTGAAAGGGAGCTGTTTTTATGGTTTCCATTTTGCTGATAAGGAAACCAAGATGCAGAGATGTTAAATGTCTTGTCCAAGCCCACACAGCTACAGTGTCCCAGCACTGGAATATAAACTCCAGTATGACTCCAAAACTCATCCCCCTGCTGTGCACCCTTCCTGTGTTTGAAGAAAAGAGAAATTTGGAGGGGCTGGGCAGCAGCAAAAGGGCACACAGGCAGTGAGGAGCAGACAGACGCTGTTTATTCCTGGACGTCCACAGACGTAATGAAGAGTAGCAGTGTCCAAACCCAGTTAAGGTTAAACACTGAGTCTGTTTCCACAGTTCCAAGCTGTTATTGATTTAATAGGACAGGGTCCAGGTTGAAGATAAATTATGGGAAGAGGAAGGGAAAAAAGGGTAAAGGTAGAAATTAGTCTCCAATTTGGCAGTGATTACTCAGAGTTCAATTACACTGGATGCATTAGGGTGTGTGTAAAAGTAGATCCAGAGATTTATCACATCCCGGCCCTTACGTTCCAACAAGGAGCTCCCAGCTCTGTGGGATACACAATAAACGCTGATGGTTATAATGCAGAGTGATCCGTTTTAGGTAAAAATCTGCACTCGGAACAAGGGGAGCACAGAGCAGGGGCCTGACCCAGCTGAGGGTGCCCGGCTGTACTAGTCAGGAAGTCTCCGGAGAAACAGGGCCAACTGGATGAACTAAATATCATATGTGTGTGTGTGTGTGCATTTATGTAAGACACATATACACACATATATTTATGTATGTATGGCATATGTATTATAATATGTATATATATGCATATCTATATTACATATATATGACATTATATATATATATAAATATATATATATATATAGGCATAAATGAGTGAGAGAGAGACTGATTATAAGGAATTGGATTATAGAGGCTCAGTATGTCCAAACTCTGCAAGGTGGGCGGGCAGTCTGGAGACTCAGGAAGCCACTGCAGTCTGAGTCCAGAAACATCTGCTGTCAGAACTCCTTGCTCAGAAGAGCTCAGTCTTTGTTCTGTTAGGACCTTTCACTGATGGCCGAGGTCCACCCACATTCTGGAGGGAAATCCCCTTTATTCAAACTTCACTGATTTAAAAGTTAATCTCATTCAAAAAGCACTTTCACAGAAAACATTCAGAACGGTGTTTGACAAAATATCTGGGTACCGTGTCCCAGACAAGTCGATACATAAAATCAGCCATCACCCAAAGGAAAGAGTAACACCTGACAAGCCTATTCTGTCGCATCAACACAATGCACACACAGGATCTCAGGTGCTCACTGACTCTCCCTGCTTCCAGTGCCCTGTTCTTTCTCCATCTCTGTCTGCTCTTTCAGATGGGCCCCACACCAAGAAGTCCTGCAAGTCCTGATGGCATCTCACCCACCCTCCAAACTCCCCCTAAGTGTGCTTTCATCTCGCAACCGAACCTGTAGTCCCCACGAGGTCCTTGGTTATCTCTCCCGCATCCTTCACTACTGGCCCAGTTAGATGGATGCTGCCGCCAAGGGTGGCCATGGACTTCTCCACCCTCGGCTGCGATGGTCTGAACCCAGTCCAGATTTCTAGCACCAGACAGAGACATGGAGTCCAGACCTTGTGACAAAACACTGTATTTTAGCATGTCACAGTTTCTCCTCATTGTCTACTTGTGTCGCAACTACTTCTGAGGGGAGTGCCTGTCTCAATTCTTGGGGCCAGTTACTTCTCTATGTCTGTCATCCACTGTGTGGTTCTTAACATAAAAGGAAGCCCTTTCTGGATCAGGTGGGAATTTATTAAATGAGTCTAGGCTTCATGTATTTGCATGGTTTAGGGATTTCACTCACAGCTCCTCCCTGTGCTGCCATCCTTGATCTTTAGAAATTCTACTCATTTCTCCAGATTCTTTGGACAGCCAAGGATGGAGCAGGTTGCTATGGATACCTTCCCTTTGCCCCAGCAGTTCCACTTCCCGCTCCTCTCCAGTCCTGTCTGTGTCCAGGAAGGCTGCCTAACAGCATCCTATCAGTAAGTGCTTTGCCTTTAGACTCTAGCCGGGGTTGGCCAGTGGGGAGCACAGGAAGGGGACTGGAAGGAACAAGGAAGCATCAAGGCCAAGTAGGTGGTCGTTCCACTGAGCTGGCTGCGTCCTGCACAGGAAGCTCCGCTCTCCCAGGGCACAGCTTCTCCACACGCGCCCTCCTTCCCGCTCTGACAACACCGCCCCCTCTCCTCTCCAGGCCTGGTGGGAGGGACGGCTCCTTTGCCAGTAGCTCTGTGGCATGAGCTCTGCCCTACAGCTCCCATTTAAGTGCTCACCCCTTTGTAAACAGTCCCCAGTTAGAGCAAACCGTCTTCAGAATAGGGGTCGGTGCTATGGTCCACGCAGGGTGTGGGGGGCGCGTTGTTGCTGGTGCTTAGACGGCTATTCGCCTTTGGTTCAGAGCCAGCCGCAGCCTCGCACGCTCGGGAGCCAGCCGCGATTGGACCGTTCCTCCTTTCCTGCTCCGCTGGGACGGGGACGTCAGATTTTCTTGCCGGGGAAACTCTAGTTCAGGTTATGGACTTTTCGCAGCTCCTGCCTGCTCCTGTCCAGTCAGCTTGATCCTTTCTTGTCCATGCAGTCACCGTTTTATGATGTTTGCAGTATTCTACCCTAGTGACTCAGCTGGATGGGGTTGGTGGCCCCTACACGTGAGGTTCTGCAGCCCCTAGAACTCTGCTCCTGCCGTTCATTCTCTCTTTCCAGGAATGCTTTGCTTCACCGCTTCTCCTGCCTGGCTCCTGCTCCCTGGCCAGGTCTTAGAAGTGTCCCTGCCTGCCTGGTGGCCCTGCCACTCCACACCAGGCCAGGGGCTCTCGTCTGGGCTCCCAACACAGACGATGCATATTCTGTCATTGTCCTTATAAAGAACTCTAATTACTGCTGTGTCTTCTCTGTGATTAGTCTGTGAAGGAGACTAAAACAATATGTTATGGATTGAATTGTGTCTCCCAAAATGATACATCAAAGTCCTAACCCTCATTACCTATGTGTGACCTATTTGGAAACGGATTCTTTACAGATGTCAATAAGTTAAGATGAGGTCACACCCCCCCCTAGGCTGGGCTCAACGCAACAGCAACTGTGTGCTTGCAGGAAAGGGAAAAACAGACACACGGACACATGAAAGGAGAAAGCCACATGACAAAGTCACATGGAGGCAGGGTAGAGATCTCTGGGAGGCAGAGATTAAAGCACTGACACTGCGAGCTGAGAGATGCCAAAAATTGGGCAAACCACCAGAAGCTCAGAGGAGGTAAGGAAGGGCACGTTTCTATAGGCTTCGCGGGAAGTGGGGCCCTGCGGGTACCTTGATTCTGGACTTCTAGCCTCTGGAACTGTGGCGCAATATACTTCTGATGTTTTAACCCCCCAGGGTTTGGTACAGGCATACCTTGTTTTATTGTACTTTGCTTATTGTATTTTATAGATATTGTGGTGTTTAGAAATTGAAGGTTTGTGGCAACTGTGCAATGAGCAAGTCTAGATATGCCATTTTTCCAACAGCACACGTTCATTTGATATCTCTGTGCCACATTTTAGTAATTTTTGCAATATGTCAAACTTTTTTACTGTTATTGTATATATTATTATATCTTCTATGGTGATCAGTAATCTTTGATGTCAGTTAGTGTTGTAATTGTTTGGGGGCACCACAAACAGTGTCCATACAAGGCAGTGGATTGAACTAATAAATATGTGTGTTCTAACTGCTCTGCCAACTGCTGCCCCATCTCTCTGCCTCTCTCAGGCCTCCCTGCGACACAACTATGTTGGAATTAGACCACTTAACAACCCCATAATGGCCTCTAAATGTTCAAGTGAAAGGAAGAGTCTCACACATATCACTTTACATCAAGAGCTAGAAATGATTGCACTGAGTGAGAAAGACGTGTTGAAAGCTGAGATAGGCGGAAAGTTAGGCCTCTTGTGCCAATTAGTCAGGTTGCGAATGCAAAGGAAAAATTCTTGAAGGACATTAAAACTGCTGCTCCAGTGAACACACAAATGATAAGAAAGTGAAACCGCCTTCCGGTTGATGTGGAGAAAATTTGAGTGGTCTGGATGGAAGATCACACCAGCCGTAATATTTCCTTAAGCCCAAGCCTAATGCAGAGCAAGGCCCCAACTCTTCAATTCTGTGAAGGCTGAGAGAGGTGAACAAGTTGCGGAAGAAAAGTTTGATGAAGTTTAAGGAAAGACATTGTCTCTATAACATAAAAGTGCAAGGTGAAGCAGCAAGTGCTGATGGAGAAGCTGTAGCAAGATATTCAGAAGATCTAGCTAAGTTAATTGGTAAAAGTGGCCACACCAAACAACAGATTGTCGATGTAGACAAAATAGGCTGTCATTGGAAGAAGATGCCATCTAGGACTGTCATAGCTAGAGAGAAATCAATGCCTGGCTTCAAAGTTTGAAAAATCAGGCTGACTCTTATTAGGGGCTAATAATGAAGCTGGAGACTTTAAGTTGAAGCCGATTTTCATTTACAACTCTGAAAATCCTAAGGTCCTTAAGAATTATGCTACATCTACCTGTGCTCTATAAATGGAACAACAGAGCCTGGATGACAGCACATCTGTTTACAACAAGGTTTACTGCTGTTTTAAGCCCACTTTTGAGACTTACTGCTCATAAGAAAAAGGATTCCTTTAAAAATATGACTGCTCACTGACAATGCACCTGGTCACCTAGAGCTCTGATGGAGATGCAGAAGGAGGTTAAAGCTGTTTTCATGCCTGCTAACACAGCATTCATTCTGCAGCCCAGGGATCAAGGAGTCATTTTGACTTTCTAGTCTTATTATTTGCAAAATACATTTCATCAGGCTATAGGTATCATAAAAAGTAATTTGTCTGAGGAAACTAATCACAATACATTGAAATCCTTCTGGAAAATTTTCACTATTCTAGATGCAATTAAGAATATTCCTGACTCCTGGGAGGAGGTCAAAATATCAACATTAACAGGAGTTGGGAAAAAGCTTATTCCAATTCTCATGGATGACTTTGAAGGGCTCAAGACAGTGGAGGCAGGGTGAGGTAGCTCATGCCTGTAATCCTGGCGCTCTGGGAGGCCGAGGCAGGAGGATCGCTCAAGGTCAAAAGTTCAAAACCAGCCTGAGCAAGAACCAGACCCCATTTCTACTAAAAATAGAAAGAAATTAATTGGCCAACTAAAATTATATAGAAAAAATTAGCTGGGCATGGTGGTACATGCCTGTAGTCCCAGCTACTTGTGAGGCTGAGGCAGGAAGATTGCTTGAGCCCAGGTGTTTGAGGTTGCTGTGAGCTAGGCTGACACCAGGGCACTTTAGCAGGGGCAACAGAGTGAGACTCTGTCTCAAAAAAAAAAAAAAAAAAAGGACTTCAATGGAGCAAGTCACTGCAGATGTGGTGGAAATAACAAGAGAACTAGAATTAGAAATGGAGCCTTAAATGTAACTGAATCACCACATCCTCATGCTGAAACTTGAACAAATGCTTCTTAAAGATAAGCAAAGGAAGTGATTTCTTTCTTTTTTTTTATTTCATCATATTATAGGGGTACAAATGTTAAGGTTACGTATATTGCCCATGCTCCCCTACCCCCTCAAGTCAGAGCTACAAGCGTGATCATCCCACAAATATTGCACATGTCACTCATTGTGTTTACATATACCCATCCCCACTTCCCCCCTCCCACCTGCCCAACACCCGATAAATGTTATGTTATTCCTATATATCCATTAATACCAATTTGCTGGTAACTACATGTGGTGCTTGTTTTTCCATTCTTGAGATACTTCACTTAGTAGAATGGGTTCCAACTATATGCAGGAAAATACAAGAGGTGCTATATCACCATTGTTCCTTAGAGCTGAATAGTACTCCATGGTATACATATACCACATTTTATTAATCCACTCATGTATTGATGGGCACCTGGGTTGTTTCCACAACTTTGTAATTGCGAATTGTGAAATTGTGAATTCATACAATTGTGAATTATGTGAATCTATAAATATTCGAGTGCAGGAGTCTCTTTCATAAAGTGACTTTTGATCTTTTGGGTAAATGCCCAGTAGTGGAATTTGCTGAATCAAATGGTAGATCTACTTGTATCGCTTTAAGGCATTCCACATTGCTTTCCACAAAGGTTGAACAAGTTTGCAGTCCCACCAGCAATGTAGGAGTGTTCCCATCTCTCTGCATCCATGCCAACATTTATTGTTTGGGGACTTTTTGATAAAGTCCATTCTCACTGGAGATAAGTGATATCTCATTGTGGTTTTGATTTGCATTTCCCTGTTGATTAGAGATGTTGAGCATTTTTTCATGTTTGTTGGCCATTATTCTGTCTTCTTTTGAGAAGTTTCTGTTCATGTCCTTTGCCCATTTTTTGATAGGGTTGTTTGATTTTTCCTTGCCGATTTTCCTGAGTTCTAAATGGATTCTAGTTATCAGCCCTTTATCAGATGTGTAGCTTCTGAAAATTTCCTCCCATTTCGTGGGTTGTCTATTTGCTCTATTGACAGTTTCTTTGTGCTGTGCAGAAACTTTTTAATTTGATCAGGTCCCATTTATTTATTTTTATTGCTCCTGTGATTGCCTTTGGGGTCTTCTTCATAAATTATTTGTTTAGGCCAATGTCTAGAAGAGTATTCCAACGTTTTCCTCTAGAATTCTAATAGTTTCACACCTAATGTCCAAGTGTGTTACCCAGCGTAAGTTGATTTTTATGAGAGGTGAAAGGTGTGGGTCCTGTTTCAGTCTTCTATATGTGGCTATCCAGTTTTTCCAGCACCATTTATTGAATAAGGATTCTTTTCCCCAGTGAATGTTTTTAGTTGTTCAAAGATTAGTTGGTTATATGAGGATGGTTTTATATCTGGGTTCTCTTTTCTGTTCCACTGGTCAATGTCCCTGTTCTTGTGCTAGTCCCAAGCTGTTTTAATTACTATAGCCTTGTAGTATAGTTTTAAGTGTGGTAAATTGATACCTCCTATTTTGTTTTTATTGCCTAGGATTGATTTTGCTATATGGAGTCTTCTCTGGTTCCATATGAAGTGTAAAACTATTTTTTCTATATCTGTGAAAAATGATGATGGTATTTTAATAGGGATTGCATTGACTCTGTAGGTCACTTTGGGTAGTATAGACATTTTAACAATGTTGATTCTGCTGACCCATGAGCATGGTATATTCTTCTACCTGTTTACATCCTCTGCTATTTCTTTCTGCAGTGTTTCATAGTTCTCCCTGTAGAGGTCTTTTACCTCCTCAGTTAAATATATTCCTAGGTACTTTATTTTCTTTGTTGCTATTTTGAAGGGAATTGAGTCTTTGATTTGGTTCTCACTTGTACTATTGTTGGTGTATATGAATGCCTATGATTTCTGTGTATTGATTTTGTATCCTGAGACTTTACCAAATTCATTTATCAGTACAAGGAGTCTCATGGTTGAATCCTTGGGGTTTTCTAGGTATAACATCATGTCATCAACAAAGAGTGAGAGTTTGATCTCTTCTGCTCCCATTTGGATGCCCTTAATTCTGCTCTCTTGTCTGATTGCTGTAGCAAAGACTTCCAGCACTATGTTGAATAGAATTAGAGATAGTGGGCAATCTTGTCTTGTTCCAGTTCTAAGTGGGAATGCTTTCAAGTTTTCCCCATTCAGTATGATATTGGCTGTGGGTTTGTCATATATGGCTTGTATCATTTTTAGGAAAACCCCGTCTATGCCCATTTTGTTGAGTGTTCTTATCATAAAAGAGTGTTGAATTTTGTCAAATGCTTTCTCTGCATCTATTGAGAGGATCATATGGTCTTTGTTTTTGCTTCTGTTTATATAGTGAATTACATTTATAGATTTGCGTATGTTGGAACATCCCTGCATCCCTGGGATGAAGCCCACTTGGTTGTAATGGATTATTTTCTTGGCAAGCACCTGGATTCAATGGCTAGGATTTTGTTGAGAACTTTTGTATCTATATTCATAAGGGATATTGGTTTGTAGTTTTCTTTTTTTGTTGCATCTTTTCTTGATTTTGGTATCAAGGTTATGTTCACTTCATAAAATGTGTTGGGGAGGATTCCATCCTTCTCGATGTTGTGGAATAATTTCTGCAGGATACGCACCAGTTCTTCCTTGTAGGTGAGGTAAAATTTGGGTGTGAAACCATCTGGTCCAGGACTTTTCTTTTTAGGAAGGTTTTTTATTGCTATTTCAATTTAAGTACTTGATATTGGTCTGTTCAGGAATTCTACTACTTCCTGGTTGAGCCAAGGGAGGCTGTGTATTTCTAAGAAATTGTCCATTTCCTCCACACTTTCCAGTTTGTGTGCACAGAGTTTTTTGTAGTATTCATAAATTTTATCTTGTATGTCTGTGACATCAGTTGTAATTTCTCCTTTATTGTTCCTGATGGAGCTTATTGGAGATTTTTCTTTTCTGCTTTTCTTTAGTCTAGCCAATGGTGTGTCAATTTTATTTTTTTCAAAGAACCAACTTTTTGTTTTATTAATCTTCCGTATAGTTTCGCTATTGTCAATTTCATTTAGTTCTGATTTGATCTTAATGATTTCACTTCTTCTGCTGGGCTTGGGGTCGGTCTATTCTTCTTTTTGCAGCTCTTTGAGACGATTCATTAAGTTGTCTATTTGTGATCTTTTCAACTTTTGCATATAGGCCTTTATGGAAATAAACTTTCCTTTCAGGACTGCTTTAGCTGTGTCCCACAGGTTTTGATAATTTGTGTCTCTTATGTCATTTACTTCAAAGAATCTTTTGATTTCCATAGTGATTTCCTCATTTATGAAGTGATCATTCAGCAGAAAGTTGTTTAGTTTCCATGATTTTGTGTAGAAATGAGAACTATTAGGATCAATTTCTACATTTATTCCACTGTGGTCTGAAAAGATACATGGTATAATTTCTGAATTTTTAAATTGTTTGAGACATGCTTTGTGTCCTAGGATATGGTCAATCTTAGAGAATGGCCCATGAGCTGATGAGAAAAATGTATATTCAGTGGTTTTTGGGTAGAATATCCTGTAATTGTCAGTAAAGCCTATTTTTTCTAGAGTTCTGTTTAAGTCCATTATTTCTTTGTTGATTTTCTGTTTGGAGGATCTGTCCTGTGCTCTCAGTGGGGTGTTAAAGTCTCCGACTATTATGGTGTTGTTGTTTATCCATTTGTTTAGATCAAGTAGAGTTTGCTTTATGAATCTGGGTGCACCAAGTTTGGGTGCATATATATTTAGAATTGTTATGTCTTCTTGTTGATTTGTATCCTTCACCATATATAGTGATCTTATTTGTCTTTTATTATTTTTGTTGATTTAAAAGCTAAGTTATCATAATCAGCACCACCATGCCAGGTTTATTTTAGCTTCTGTTTACTTTTAATATTATTCTCCAACCCTTTACCTTTAGTCTAACTGCATCCTTGCAGGTTAGATGTGTTTCCTAAAGGCAGCAGATACTTTGCTTGTGTTTTTTTTATCCATTCGGCCAGCCTATGTCTCTTGAATGGGGAGTTCAAGCCATTCACATTTATTGAGGTAACTGATAGGTGGGGCAGATTTCTGTTCATTATGTTGGGTTGAACTTTGTTTCTTTGTTTTCTCTCTTGAGCCATTATGGTATCTGGGTTTTGATCTTTAGCTTTGAGTAGATTTACATTTGTTGAGTGTTTATTGTGCTGATCTGTGGGTAACACTGTTTTGAGTACTTCTTGAAGGGCTGGTCTTATCTTGGTGAATTCTCTCAGTCTTTGCTTATCTGAGAATGTCTTGATTTCTCCTTTATATACAAACCTTAGCTTTGCATGGAATAAGAGTCTAGGCTGGGCATTGTTCTGTTTCAGAAGAGTGAGAATGGGACCCCAGTCTCTCCTTGCTTGTAAAATTTCAGTAGAGAAGTCTGGCGTTATTTGGATTGGCTTTTTTTGTATGTTACTTTCTTCTTTCATCTTACAGCTCTTAGAAGGGCCTCTTTAGTTGATATTTTGGTCTGTCTGATGACTGCATGTCATGACGTCTTCCTGTTTGCATTGAATCTCCCAGGGGTCCTTTAAGCTTCTTGAACTTGTATCTGGAGATTTTTGCAAGGCCTGGGAAATTGTCCTCTATGATATCTTCAGATAGCTTGTCCAACCCTTGAGTGTTTTCTTCTTCCCCTTCTGGTAACCCTATGACCCTCACATTAGGTTTCTTTACATAATCCCAAATCTCTCGTAGGCGTTGCTCTTTTCTCTTGTTTCTCTGCTCTATCTCTGTGACTGATTTATTTAATTGGAAGGTATTATCTTCAATCTCTGAGATTCTTTCTTCAGTTTGATCTATCCTGTTCTTGAGGCTTTCCACTGCGTTTTGCAGTTCCCTGATTGAGTCTTCAGTTCCAGGAGTTTGGTTAGGCTTTTCTTCATTGTTTTAATTTCCTTAGTGAATTTTTGTTCCAGGTCCTGGAATCTTTTTTCATTTTCTTTGTGTTGGTTATCCAGTTGTTCTTGCAAGTTGTTGAATTTTCTTATGATCTACATTCGAAATTCCTCTTCTGTCATTTTAGTGGTCTGTTTTGGTTTCTATCCATTTCTAAGGGGCTGGTTCTCCTCTTTGGGGTGTGCTTTCTGTTTGGTTCTTCATATTTCCAGAGTTCCTTCACTGATTTCTTCCCATCTGGATCAGTTATTGCTTCTTGCCTTTTGGTTTTTGTTTGGATAAAGACACACCCTGTTTATTCTCTGAGACAGTAGTTGGTGTCTGTGGGTGAGATTCGACCACACCCTGTATGATGAGACAGTAGGTTCTGTGAAAAGGGTGTGCAGAATGTCCTTCCTGTCAGTAGGTGGCACATTCTCAGAGGAACAAGCTACACTGTTGTTTTTGGGTCTTGTATTCAGGTCTTGTTTTTCTGGAGAGGCACTCTGGTGCCTCAGGTGGTCGGTGGGGCCCTGGGATTTCCACGTGTGTCCTTTTTTCCACTTCAGTGAGAGCTGGTCTGGGAGTGAGTCTGGGCAGAGCTGGGTTGGGTAAGCCTGCCCTCATGCACCACAAATGCCGTTATCAGGGGTCAAAGTTCTGTTCTCTGCTTCCTGGAAAAGCTGTGAGGGCGGGGCTGGAATGGCCCAGCTTAGTCAGAAAGTCTGCCTGTGGGGGTGGGGCTGTCTGAGGCCCACAGTCAGGAGTGGGCCTCGCTCCTTTCCACCCTCCTCAACTTCGCAGCTACTCCTGGGCCTCTGTTAGCAGGCCAGACCTCATGCCACCGGGACTCCCCTGGCTGTGATGCCGGCCTGTAGGTTCCCTGTGCAGGATCGCTGCCTGGGCTGGGCACCCAGCCCCCACTTGGGAGGAGGGTTGCCCTCAAGAATGCTGATCTGCCCCCAAAGGCACACACACCTCAGTAGGGTGTTCATGAATATCCCTTCTGTGCCCCAGGCAAGACTTCGGTGCATGGGATCTGGTCTGCAGGTCTGACCTCTGGGCCCCAGAGTTCAATCCCTGACCCCACCAGGGAGAGGAGTGCCAGTCCCAATTCACTCATGGTAGCCCACGCTGGGTTGATGCCTCTCAGCCTCAGGGCCTGTGTCATTCTCCTGGGATCACCGGGCCGGCAGCACCTGGAATGGCTGGTGGGAAGGGAGCTCACCATCTGAGTACCCCTCAGTCAGCTGTAGGGCCCCAAAAGGGAACGCCCCATTTCCTGGAAGTGCCTCCGGCTGGTGGCTATATTGTCTCTCTTGGCAGCCAGGGATAGGGAAGGGGGAGGGGAGAATGAGACAATATGGCGCCTGCTGTGCAACTGAGGTGTGTGCACAGGGAGGTGCC
This sequence comes from Microcebus murinus, assembly GCF_040939455.1. NCBI lineage: Eukaryota > Metazoa > Chordata > Mammalia > Primates > Cheirogaleidae > Microcebus > Microcebus murinus. Next base: position 6,236,662 of record NC_134111.1, read on the forward strand.
CTGCGGGAGTTGGGAGCCTGGTGCTGTGTCCGCTACAGGCTTACCGCTCGCTGGTGGTGGCAGTCTCAGGGCTGGCGTCTGCAGGTCTCTCCACTTGCTAGGGAGCCCACCAGCAGTCCAAGATGCAAGGTCAGGGAGAGTTAACTGCTCCACCTACCCTTGCCACTGGTCTCCAGGCTACTCAGGAGGTCTCTGCTTCCAGTTCTCCTGTTTAACCTCCTCCTGTGGAGTCTTCCGTGGTCTCAGGTACCCCTCCTTCCAACCCTCGTCCAATGTATGTTCGTCTGCTTGCTTCTTTCTTCTAATTTCTCCTAGAATCTGTCTTTTCTGCAGAGATACTCTATCTGGCAGTGTTTCTCATCTGCCATCTTGCTGGAAGTGATTTCTTGAAATGGAATGTACTCCTTGGAAAGATGATGTGGACATTATTGAAATGACAACAAAGGATTTAGAATATTCTATAGGTTTAGTTGAAATAGCAGTGGCAGGTGTTAGAGAGGACTGACTCTAAGTTTGAAAAAAGTTCTACTGCTTGTAAAATGCTATCGAGTATATCACACGCTAGAGAGAAATCTTTCATGGAAGGGAGAGTCGACCCATACGACCCATACAGCAAATTTCATTGTTGCCTTATTTTAAGAAATTGCCTCAGTCACCCCAACCTGCAGTAGCCACCACCCTGATCAGTCGGCAGCCACCAACATCAAGGCAAGACCCTCCCCACCCACCAGCAGAACGATTATGACTCCCTGCAGGCTCAGATGATCATTAACATTTTTCACAATACAATATTATAAAATTAAGGTATGTACATTGTTTTTGTAGACTTAATGCTGTTGCACATTTAATAGATTACAGGATAGTATAAATATAACTATTATATACACTAGGTAGGAAACCAAAAAACTTCATGTGACTCCATTTATTGCGACGCTCACTTTACTGTGATGGTGTGGAACCGAACCTGAGATTCCTCCAAGGTCTGCCTGTACTTTGTCACAGCAGCCTTAGAAAACTGATGCAAACACACCTTCATAACTGTATCACTTTGCACATGCCCATTCTGTGTAAATTTATATTGAGCTGACCTGAATTGTAAATCATTTATTAATATGAAGATATTAAATGTAGGGCAAACGTGTGTTCCTGAGGAAACTAAATCTTTTATCTTCCTCATCAATCAATTCACTTAATCCTTCATCCAAAAACTGTGCCTTCTCTCTGTCCCATCCACTAGTCCTCTGGTGAAGCAACTCAGAACATAGTCCTGGGGATGGCACCCTGTCCACAGTTTATAGAGGCCTAGATTCAGTCCATTTCATCAATGAGCTTAACTGCCTCCTAAGTCACTCCAATATATTGACCTACTTTCCCCACGCAGGGACGATGCTGCTTTACAGCAAATGGGACAGCTGTTGCTTATGCATTTGGCGACATCCTCTCCAAAGACTGCTCTGTGTGTAGGTGACATGCACAGACAGAGATCGCCCAGGACAGGTTAGGTACCACCTTGCCTACAGGTAGGGGGAGCTAACATGCCCCTGCCTGTGTGCATTATTAGAGGTAGCTGGGATTCAAATTTTCTGTATCCCACAATGAAAACCTGCCCATCTTCAGCCTCATGACATGTATTTGCAAGTATCCATAGACTTCCTAGGAGAAACTTCCTCTTTTCTGTAGAATCTCAATGGATCACTAAGAGGAAGGGCTATGAAAACACCTGGCCCCAGATCCTAATTTTAGAGTTGTGGGACTGGCCACAGTCACTCAGCTGATCAGCACAGGTGTAGAAAGAGAACTCAGGTGTCCTGCCACCCAGCCCTGTGCACACTCTTTATGGGGTTACGGAAAAGTGCAGAGAAAAGCAACATGGTGCTTTTGGAAACCAGAGCTAAAGATGGAACAAGTTTTCCTACTTCTGTTTCCTCTCTCCCTTCTCCTTCACCCTCCTTCCTGGACTGCTGTGTCATACCCTTCAGTGTCATAAGTCGTTCCTATTTAAGAACATTGAACATTTACAATTTTTGAACATAAAGATGCATATCTAATCATTACATTTATGTATCAGAAAATTGTTTGCCAATTAAATATGAGAATTTTGTAATCCAGCCTATACAGAGCTTTGTTTTTATTTCTGTAGGTATTTTAGAAAACAAACAAAAACAAAAACCTATACATTTTTCTACTACATGTAACCAAAAAAAAATCAAATTCACAAGAAATGCCTAATCACGCATATCAAGCCAGTTAACTCAGGACACAACTCAGATGCTCTTATTTCTTCAGAATCACATCAGCAAAACAGCAACTTTAAATACAAGCACACATTCACTTTAGCCACTCTCAGATAAGCTAGCAAACACAAGCCCTGCGAGCAGGCTGCTGCGAGATGAAGCGGAGACCTCTGGTAAACGAGACCTGCCAGGGATCAGGCCCTCTATGTCCTTGTGTTACAGCAGCCTTACTTTGGAGAGCTTAACATTCCTAAGCTCTATTAAATGCATATGTTTTATTTTCAAGATATATTTTAATAGAGAACAGTCTACACTTGTATAGTAAAATTAAAGTTTATGATTTAGATATACGTGTGTATGTGTGTATATATATATGTATATATATATATCTAACATATACATTCATAGAAAAAAACACACATGCACATTCCTAGAAAGAAGTAGCAAGGGAATTCTAACAGTATAATAACAATCTCTGGATTGTAGATTACAGGTGGTTTTAACATGTCCTTCATATTTTTTACTTTTTTCTCTAAATTTTCTACAATTAACATTGACTATTTTCATAATATTTTTTAAAAAACCAGTGTTTAAAGCAAAACATATACAATACAAAGTATCCAACTGCCATTTCCATGATAGGGATTATTACTGAACCAGAAGGCTCTGCTTACTTTTTGAGTCTTGACTGTTAGTCACAGAATTTATTACCTTGAGCATGTCATGAAATGCTCATGTTCTCTTTCCTTCTATGTTAGGTTGAGATTAAAAAAAAAAAAAATGCCTGCCTCTGATTTTTGTCGTGAGGATTAAAAGAGATGATATTTGCAAACTCTCAGGTCCATTCTCGGAGATGACTGGAGCTCGGTAATCAATGCCCCTTGCCCCTGCTCCTAGGATTACAAGTGACATCTAGCCACTCTGCAGCAGGCATTTATCTCTCTTGCCTGATTCTGTAGCCAAATTACTTCCTCCATTTTTTGGTAAAGTGTGGCCAGGAATAATTTGCATCAGAATCACTGGGGACCTCAATGAGAGCATTTACTGAATTAGAATTTCTGGGCCTGGGACATTTGCATTATGTAAACAAGAATCCATATGTTAATTATGTTTTAAAAACAACCAAGATCCACTGAGAGGCCTTGTCCCTGACTAGGTTGTTGAACACTCTAGGTTATAACAATCATGAAAAGAAAACAGTTAGATACTTTCTAATTTTGTCATAGGGTTGCTGAAAGGCAGCTAGCATACATCTACTTTCGAGAGATGAAGCAATATGGAAATGCAAGAAAATGTTATCCAATTCCAGGTAACTAGCATCTTCTGCAGAAAAAGTGTGGCTCTTTGTATCCAGATGGGCAAATTACTAAGTGTCGTTCATCACCATTTCTCGCCATGGTTTGCTTGCATTTCTGCCCATGATGTGGCATGGGAGTGCTCCCTACTTCCCTGCCTCATGAACGACAGGCACTAGGTCTTACTTCTCTGCATACCTTCAGTGTCTAGAACAGTGTCTGGCTACAGAAAGAACGCCATGAATGTGTTGCCTTGTTGCAGAGAAGCTGGGGGCCTGAGGATTCAATAAGCCTTAAGAGACCCCTGCTTCCTAGCTTCACTACAGGATGCAGCTGGCATCTCTGAAGACCAGTGCTTGAAACAAACAAACAAAAGATGCGTATGTGCCAATTAATGATGCACAAAATGGCAGAAGTGCTTGCATAGCTGGATTTTTAAATAACTATTACATCAGGATTTGGCTTTGTGGAATTATATTGCAGAGTAAATTAGTGATTATACGCTGTTCCTAAACCCATGTAATAATTGCCTCTTACTATGTCCTTCTGTGCTCGAGAAAGAAGTTGCAAGCTATCAAGAGATTTCCAGGGAAAACGGAAACAGCTCACTTTTCTGTTAGGCATCTGCAGGCTCTCCAGTCTGGCTAGCTACTCCAAGATACATGATTGCAGTTAATTCTCACGGCTCTAGGGGTGGGCACGGTTATTCCCTTGCCCTGATGATCAAGTGAAGCTCAGACAAGCTAGGATTCACCCAGATCACACAGTTCTCAGGGCCGAACACCAGCCAGGTTTTCCTACTTGTCCAGTCAGGGCTTCCCACTGATCATGAGTTTTGTTTTTTGTTTGTTTTCCCTTTCTTTCTGTTTTTGTTTTAAAAAAGAAAATGTCCTTGGCAAGCCCTACAGCAAATGCTGGAAAATTAATCCCTGCTTCAGTGAAACATTATCAGGACCATTAACAAGCTTCCTTTTCTGTCTCTCTCCCATGGAAATAACCTAGCTGTGCATTCCTGTTATTCACCAAAACACCCTTCCCTCCACACGTTGTTCCTTTAAATCTGCATGCACACAGGTGTCCACTTCCAGCACGTTTCCCTTCGCTCTGCACCGTCAGGTGGCCGGGCTAAGCAGGAGCCTTACCGGTGATGTTGCAGAACACCTGGAGAGGTCCCAGCGGCCCACTGCCATCCGAGTCGATGCGGAAGAAGCCGGCCGTGTTGCCCTGGTGCCTGTACACCTCGCAGGACTGCTCGTAGATGGCTGCAAAGACACAAAGGCAGCAGAGAGAAAACTTTGCTTGGATTTGCATATCCCTCTGCAGGGGTCAGTAACTCCCACTTATATTTATTCCCTGAGCATTTTTTCCCCTTTCCCTTAATGTTTTCCCCAGAGCTTTAACAAACTAGGGTGTTCGTATCCTTGACAAAGCCACATCATCTATTCGTTTTAACTCACTTATTCTTCTAAAATCATCTCAGAGCTTATATCCTTCAAAATGTCTCCCCTCACCTGTTCCGTGCCCCTCCCCCGTGCTCCCACTGTACGCTGGGCTAGGATCATCAGTGTCCCGCTCAGTCTCCCTCGGTGGGCTGCAGGATCTGTCAGCATGGCTACGTTGTGTATTTGATGTTGTGTCCCTGCATCTAGCAGAGCACGACACTCACAGCAGGAGCAGAATAAATGTTTGACTAGTAAATGAACAAAAAAAGTAATGCATATCTACAGTTGAGACTTTTTACTATTAAAGTAAGGACAGTGTCTTCTTTCTATATATGCCTGGGGCTCAGTATGGGAGCTAACATATAGGTAAGTGCACAATCAGGCTCAGTCCATTTTGACTTAACATCTGTTTGCTGAGCTCTGAATACGCGTCAACAGATGTGGTTGCCCCCAGGGCACAGAACCATGGAGGAGGCAATCAGTCTGTGCCCCAGAACACTCACAGCCTGGCTGGCAGCCACAGAGGTCTTTGTGGTGCTCAGGTAGAGCCAGGCCCAGGTACCCTGAGACAGGAGGCATTAACCAATCTGCAGGTTTGAGAAATATAAAAATTGTATTAAACCAACACGAATAAATCTGTGGGAGTATAAAGGAGACATGTACTTTCTCACGTGTAAGAATATAGAATGTCACCGGATACTTCAGACAAAGGACCGTAGCTCAGAGCAGCAGGAACACGTCCAATCATGTCACCCTCCCCTGCTTGAAACACTTCAGTGCCTCCCAACAGCTTCCAAGATTTAGTACAAACCCCTCACCTTAGCCAACTCCTGCCCCTGTGACTAATGCCCCATCCCAGGAATATGGAGCTGCAGTTTGTCATGATCAAGTGTGAGGGGTGCCTCAAATAATTCATTACCAGTAAAGTAATAAGGCTTAAGAGCATCTGACTTTTTATAAATTAGAGTGAATTCAAGGTTATCCTTGTACTCAGGAATAACCTTACATTTCTTACACTGTCTGCGGCAGGAGGCACCTGGGAGTGAGATGTGAACCCCTCGTTTTGAGCATACTGTCCAGGTTATTTATGTTTGCCGGAACCTGACAGTACTCTCAGTGTGTGTCACACTTGCAGAAGTCAACTCTTTTGTGAGTGGCCTGTCCCCAATCATGTTCATACTCCCAAGATGACAACCATGAGGAGGGAGTTTCTGTTGTCCCACAAAGGGTAAAGGCCACCCCTGCAGCACATGGTGGTTGCACAGTGATTAAGAATATGAACCCTGCAATCAAAAAGGGTGGTTTCGCTTGGCTGGGCTACCACTGACTACCTGTGGGAGCCCGGGCAAGCTACTTCACTGCGCTATGTAACCTCTAAGGCCATGCCCACAATGGACACTCCCTGGTGGTCACATCCTGCTCATAAATTCATGCCCTCCCCCTGAGGGGGCTGGACCTGCTGACTTACTCCAACAGATAGAATATGACAGAGTGATAGATGTCATTTGCAAGATTAGATTATAAAAAGGCAGCAATTTCCATCTTGAGTGACCCTGGATCACTTGCCGGAGTAGAAGCCAGCTGCCATATCACCAGGCAGCCCTGGGGAGAGGCCCAAAACACTGAGCTTGGAAACTTCTGCAGCAGGCCACATGAGCGGGCACCAAGGCAGAGTCCCCCAGTCACACCGTGCAGTGACTGCAGCCTCGGCTGATTTCTTCACTGTGGCCGTGTGCGAGAATGAGCCAGAACCACCCCGCAAGTTGCTTGCAGACCCAGAGAAACTACGAGATGATGTGTGTTGTTTCCACATGCTAAATTTTCTAATGATTCATTACAATAGGTAGTTATTAAACCCTCAAAGCATTATTTTACTCATCTGGTTATAGGTCTACAAAGAGTCCACCTCATACTGTTGTAGTAAGAATTCAAACAGATAATCCATGTATGGCACAGAGGAAGTGCTTAAATACAAACCATATTATTATTATTACATCATTGTTTTATGTCATGTTGGCTCTTATTTTTTCTTGAGTTTTCTGTTTACTTGATTTTTTCCCCAAAATATTATGTTATGAAAAACCAACATCCTCTAACTTCCTTCTGTACAGAGATGATGATGTTTTATTCTTATTCTTTTGATATTGACTATTATTATATCTCTAAATACCATGTCTGTAATGTTACTTCTTGATTTTTCACTTTTATAAGTTACCTACTTACCAATATGGAAGATGAAAACTTAGCCCTTTTTCTCCCCATCCCCCAAATATAAACAACTTTCCATTTCCCTGCCCTTCCAACTGTAACTTTAGTTAGATCCATGGTTTCTGTTTATGATGACATTTCAATGTAAATGCTATTCACAAATTCGCCACATATTATAATGTGATTATTTTTCCTTTCCTGAGCAAAATTCAATTATTCTTGAAATTAATAATTGTCTTATTCTCTCATTTGCCCAGTTTTCTATGGATATATTGGTAATATAACTCCAAATTTACTACAACAGTCAAATGTCTCCCAAATTGTTCAGGTGAGAACTAATATAAATGAATTCTTACTGGGAAACAGAGAAAAAATGGGGGCAGGGGACAGGGATGAAAATAATACCTTTCTGGATGTTTTATATTTTTAACTTCAAAACCATGAAACTATTTTAAATAATTAAAAAAACTAAATGTAATAGAAAAGCAATTTTAAACCTTTAAAAGAAATTAAAGCAGATGATTTTTTTTTTTTTTTTTTTTTTTGAGACAGAGTCTCACTCTGTTGCCTGGCATCAGAGTGCAGTGGCATCAGCCTAGCTCACAGCAACCTCAAACTCCTGGGCTCAGCCTCCCAAGTAACTGGGACTACAGGCATGCGCCACCATGCCCAGCTAAATTTTTTCTATATATTTCTAGTTGGCCAATTAATTTCTTTTTATTTTTAGTAGAGACAGAGTCTCGCTCTTGCCCAGGCTGGTTTTGAACTCCTGAACTTGAGCAACCCTCCTGCCTCAGCCACCAGAACAGATGAATTTAATTAGGAATTCTTTCAAGTAATATTGAAATTCGGTATTTTCTTCTTCATTCTTTTGTTACAGGAGCTTTCAAATACATACAAAGGGCACAAAGAGTAATAAAATGAACCAGATATCATCACAACCAGCTTCAACAATCACCAGTATATTTGGCTAATTTGTCATCTGTATTCTCAGTGTATCAGTTATACATTGCTGTGTAAAAACGAACCCCTCCTCCAGAAAAAGCACTTCAAATTTGACCTAAAACAACCACCATACCATGCCGCACGCATCTGCTCAGCCGCCGGGAAGCCGTGCGCAGAGCTCTTGCTCTAGCAGGGAGTTGGCGCTGTAAGGCTGCCAGGGCAGCAAGAGGGCCTTGCCAGGCCTCTGCTCGCATGGCTCGCTGATGCCCCAGCGACCACAGCAAGTGAGGGAAGCAACCAAAATCCTCACAGAGGACCTCAAGGACCTAAACGACATGAAGCTACAGTACAAAAGAGGATTTTGTCCCTGTGCGACTTTATTAAGCAGGATCGCACTGCAGTGTGATGTGAACATAAAATAAATGTTTATTTTGCTAAGCCATTGAAAATTTGGGGTCATTTACTATCTAAGTTAACCTACTGTTCCTCATATATTTGTTCCTTAAATGTTGGCTCAGTCACTGGGAGATCTCAGAGGGCGAAGCCCGGTAACAGCATTCCTATTTATGGATACTGTAAATAAGCTCATAAAATACAAGTACTTTCCCCAAAGACAAACCAGCTGGTGAGTGGTTACTCTAATTCTATCATTCCTTCCTGATTTATTAGTGGGAATACTTTATAAAATGGAAACATCCCTCATCAATTATTTGATGTCCCCAAACTACAAGATTAGAGGGGATAAGCAAGATAAATGTTTTATGCTTTTCCTTTAATTCATCAGTTTCAGAATACTGAAGTGTCTCCCTAGTATACTCCAAAAGTAGCCAATGAGAATATTTTTAGTATTATTATGAACTCATAGATAAACATATTTAGTGTAAAACAGTAGCTTGACTAATAGAGTATGGTAGGACATATCCTATCAATAAAATTAAAATCCTAAAGTAAATAATCTTATTTTTAAGTAATATTGCTATTGTATTATAAAAGTATTATACATAGCAAGGAAAAGCTAATAAATAATGTTATTGTCAACAGAATATAAAGTTTTTATCATAAAACATTAAATATAAAAGGCAAAAAATACATAAAATTCTGCAATCTTAGAGTTGGTAATGTCAGTTTGAACTCATTATATAATGCTTTCTTTTAAATAACTCATTTTCATGATTAAACCACTGAAACTGCTAGAAACAACCTAATGCACAAGTAGTATTGCTACAGTAGTGGTAAAGCTAAACACAATTTACTACTTAAAAAGAACAAAGGTTTTACTGAGTTCATTTTTTTTTTGCAGAAAAAGTACAAAATGAGATCATAATGGCTTATTCTGTTTAAAAACAAGAATCTAAATAAAGATTGGAATCGTGCCAAAATGGCACAAGGAGGTGGTTTGATGAAATAATTTTGGCATCAAAAAGAATAGTCACTGCAATTTTTAAATATATACAATCTACTAGTTTCTATTTAGTTATCCATCTTATCTATCTATCTAATAAGTCCACTGGTTCACCCTGAAGGTTGCTGGAGAATAAAGTCACATTCTAAAAACTGGAAAGAATATACTGCCTTTTTACATGAACTGTATCTGAGAGTAACCTAATAGTCCATTAAAAAAATCTTTAAACAATAACCAAAGCCAGAAAATGAAAAAGAAATAATGGAATTTGAAAATCATCCTTTAATAACCCCCAGTGTAATAAAAGACTAGACAATGATCATCAAGGACCACTAAACCACTGATGGGGGATATTTTAGTGGATGGATTAAATTAACAACACCCACACTCAAGGTTCAATCTTATCAACATCCCTCAAAGTGTCTATCATGGTGCCTCTAATGTGATACAATAAGAAATACATAGCAACATCTAAAACATATTCTTGCCCAAAAGTTGAAACTTAATCAAGGCAAGCCCTAAGATCTAAACACCAATTTACAGGAAGAGGTAAGGAAACATGCTCAACCACACTACAAAGATGTAATTAGTTAAATCCAGAATGTGGGAAGGTTTGACTCAGTTTCATAAAAAAAAAAAAAAAAAAAATGACAAAAAGGGGGTGGGGATATAGGAGACATATCGACCAAACACTGCATTTAGACCTGGTTTACATCCTGATTTAAATGAAATACAGGAAAGAAAGAAAGGGAGGAAAGGGAAGGGGAAGGGAAGAGGGAAACAAAAAGAAAGGAAAGGAAAAAAAGAAAGATAGGGAGAGAGAAGGAGGAGGAGGAAAAGGAAGGGAGGGAGGGAAGGAGAAGGAAGGAAGGGAGGGAGGGAGGGAGGGAGGGAAGGAAGGAAGGAAGGAAGGAAGGAAGGAAGGAAGGAAGGAAGGAAGGAAGGAAGGAAGGAAGGAAGGAAGGATAGATGGAAGGACAGACAGACATTTTAAGACAACCAGAAAAATTAAAACTGAGATTTTCAGATGACATTAAGAAAATATTTTTAATTTTGGTTGGGAATGATAATGGTATTGTGGTTATGTTTTAAAAGATAAAAAGTTCTTCTGTGTTAGAGAATCATTTAGTATAAATACTGTATTTGTAAAGAAATGACATGCCCATAATTTCTAAAATGTTCCATGAAAATATAAGGGAAAAAGAGTGAAAATGAAAATGGCATAATATTGATTACTGTTGAACCTGGGTAAAGGGTACATGAGGAACAATTATATGATTCTATCCTTTTTTTAATATTTTAGGTAGTCTATGGATTTTGATTCACTTTCAAATAAAAAGCGTCTTCTAGGTCCTTCTGATTTGCTGCATTATTGACTGGCGTGCTCCCTGCCTGGTCATGGTGTCTCCCGGAACATGCCCTCACCCTTGTGCTGGGTGTTCCTTTCAAAATTGGCTTTTTTCACTTAGCATGATTCCCTTGGGTTCCGTTCAAGTTGTTTAAAGTATCAATAGTCTATTTTTCTTTAATTGTTGATAGTATTTCATGGTATGAACATACCACAATTTGTTTAATGATTGACCCATTAAAAACATTTGGATTATTTGAGTTTTTAGATATTTCAGTTGTAGCATTTTAAAATTCTACAATATTTTTCCCTTTGAATGTTATTTCCTTTAATAACATGGGATTTTTGACTTATAAATGCAATATTTATTTAAAATATCTGAGAACATTAATTATTAACATATTATGGTTCCCTTAACATTTTCTTTTTTCTATATAGGCCATTCCTTTTAAATTGTGTGTGCTTGTTTGTTTAGTTGGTTTGTTTTGTGTTTTGTTTTGGTCTCTATCTTACAATCATATTATATTATTTTCTGGGATGTCAGTTAATCTTTTGAAGTCCTCTCACCTCTATTTGATGGTGGTCCCTGAAATACTTATAGGTATTTCTAAACAAATGTCTGTGATTTACCTCCCAAGGGCTTTAATGTAGGGTTATCTGGGTTGACCATTTTGTGAGAAATCCCAATGTCAGTGTCTGTAGGTCTTTTCTGTTGGTCTTGTTAAAGTCTATGATTTAGAGGTTGTATATTTAGCTGCTGAGTGTTTGGGAGCTGAATAGAAGGCTAGGAGGTCTTGGCATTTTGTATATAAATGCTTTCATACAGTACCCCAATTTCACTATGGTACAACTTCCTTCAACCATACAAGTTTTCTCCCACTTTCAAGAACTTAGATTACTCTTCCTATATTAATCCTACCTTCACCTTCATTGCAGAGGTAACTGACATATCCAATTTCTACGCCTTTGGTGAATTTGTAATGTAAATTTGTTTGTTTCTTGGATTTCACTACATCTAAATCAGGATTCAGCTTGTTAAGTCTGTTAATCTGTCACTATTCATCTACTCACTTTCCAGCTTTCAACATTTTCTTGCTTTTTTTTTCCTTGTCTTTTTTCCTATGTGAGTGTGTGTGTTTGTTAATTGGGGTGTGTGTGTGTGTGTATGTCCGTGTGTTTATCTTGCCTTAGTGGTTGTGAGTTTATGCTACTGTGGTGGATTCAAGTTGTGTCAATTTAAACCAAACTGGAACTACATTTCCCAGAATTCCTTGCCCTGCTTAGTTTATGGTTATCACATCCCACAAAGGACATTTTACATGAGATTTGGAGGGTGGAAGAAACATGGCACACACATTTATCTCATGCTTGTAAAGCCAGTGCAGGACGTGAGGCGTGAGGGTAGATCACACACATTGGTTACCTGCTGACAGAGTCAGAGTGGGGCAGCCACGCCAGCTGCCCCACCCATGGGCTACCTTCTCCTTCAGCTTCTCCAATTTCTGGCCAGCTGTGTTTTCAGACCTCTTGTGATCACCCCAGCACTGAAGTTGCTGGTTTGAAAGTAATAAGAGTTCAAGCGTTTTCTCTGATCAGCCGCTGACTAACAGAGCCATTTAAAAAAATTCATTTACTGTTATTCATGTGGGGTTTTATAAAGAAGTGAAGGTAAACACACAGGTTCGATTCAACTGTTCCAGAAAGTACAAACATGCTCTTTTGTTTATTAAATTGTCCCTGTAGATATCACTGCTTGCCTCACACATTATGGAACAAATATTCCATATACATTTACTGAGAAGTTACTTATTTTTCAGTTACTCTAGAGTAGGCACTGAGAAAACTAAACAAAAGACATTGTTCTAGACTTCAAGTAACTCAGGGTCTTAAACTTACCAAAATTAACCCAATCTAGACTCAAAATTTAAATATTTCTGATAGAAAAATAAAAAAAGTATTTAAAGAACACTCCTAGAAAAGAAATAGTGACATTAAATGGTTTTTCAAGAGAATCACCTTTACTCTCAGCTTTCAAAGCCGGGCAGGTGCTCACTCTGTGAATGCCGTGTGGGTCCTTCTCAGCAGAGAACAGCATCAGCGTGGCCTGTGCTGGCATGGTGACATGTCTCTGCAACATGCATCTCATTTGAGACTGACTGCCAGACTTCCTTCCTCCAGGAAGCCTTCCTGCATCATTAGTCTGAGTTTAGGTAGTCTTCCTCTCTCGGTCCCCATCACTGTGTATGGTAATCGTTGGATTCACCACCTTTGGTCTCCCCTGCTAATCTATAAATTCCTAGAGTGAAGGAATTTTTCTCTACATTAAAGATAAACATTTAATGACTATTAGTTGAATATCCCCATAGTCACTGAAAGTTGAATTGAGCTAAACTGAAAGATTCTGTGCAATTTCTTTGTTTTCCGCAATACCTAGTAGAGTTCAAGCCAAATAGACTGCCTTTAACTATGTATGAAATGACTTGATATGTCTTATACGAGTTTTAAATTAGCATTGGAGGTCATCCATAGCAGAACTATCATATTTTCTGTTGGAAAGAAGATGGGAGCATGAAGGAAAAACAAAAGAAGCGCTATCCATGCCAAGATATGTCTTCATTAAAAGCAGCAACTAGTAAACCTAGTGTTATGTTTGAAGGTATAATATTAGGGGTACACACAAAGATATGTGCTCTTCAATGAAAAGGACAATGATAGACATATTAAAACTCTTTAGAATAGATTTTTATATTAATGTGATCAGATATATAATGTCACTGGACAGAGCAGATGGATCAGTGTTTTCATTTTTGAGGAAAATAGTCTGAATATAGTTCTGGCAGCTAATTTATTGCCTAAGGTACAATTTGAAATGTCCTTGTAATGCCCACTCTCATTAAAGATAATGATAGTATTCAGACAGCAAAATAGTTTTATTTAGACCTCACCTTTTCAAGTACCAAGGTCAAAGCTGTAGCTTTTCTGCTCAGCCATTTATATTCCTATTGTAAAACTATAGAAATAGACAAGAAACTTAGTACATATTTTTAAAGCCTTTAAAATCTTTCAGTCCTATTTCTTTCCTTGCTTCCTATGCCCCCAGCAACATAATATTTATCATGTGATTGCATATTTAGTTACATATCTACATGCATAGCCTACAGACATCAATAAGATCAAATTAATTCTTATAATTAAGTAAATGCTTGTGAAGCATTTTGCATTTAGCAGCCATTTATTAAATTAAGTTTATCAAGCCCCTTGTGCAGTGGGTTTGCAGGACTTTGCCTTGGCCTTATTTCAGTGAACAAAAGAGAAAAAAATGTTAAAACTAATGGGAGTGCTGAAATTAGTTCAAAAAAATGTGTCAAGGGATTAAATTAGAAAACAGATCTTTTGATGTCCCAGTCTGCATACAGCTGGTACAGGCTGAAAATAGACATAGGTTTTGTAACATTTCCATTACTTAAAGGAGGTTACTGGAGATGGAGCTAGATTAGTGGTTGCTAGGGTTTAGGAATGGGGGATGAGAGAGGGTGGGTGTGACTATAACAGAATACCTGAGACTGTGTAATTTACATAGGACAGAGATTTTTTTTTTTTTTTTTTACAGTTGTGGAGGGTCTGAAGTCCAAGGTCAAGGGCCTGCATCTGATGAGGGCCTTCTCGCTGCATCATCCCATGGTGGAGGGTGGAAAGGCATGAGAGCCTTTGTGTTCTCAAAAGGGAACAAACTCATCCTTTTATCAGGAACTCACTTTTCAGGATCACTAACCCACTCTTGAGATAACAGCATTAATCCAGTCACAAGGGCAGAGCACTTATAACTTAATCACCTCTTAAAAGCCCCACCTCTCAGTACTGTTGCACTGGGGATTAAGTTTCTAACACATGAATTTTGGGGAATATATTCAAGCCACAGTGGGCATGGCATGAGGGATCCTTGTGATGAAACTATTCTGCACTTGATTGGGGCGGTGATTACACAAATCTACACATGTGATAAAGTTCATAGAACTAAACCCACACAATTGAGTGCATGTAAAAATGGTACAATCTGAATAAGCTCCGTGTATGGTACCAATGTCAATTTCCTTTTTAATATTGTACCACACTTCTGCAGGATGTTTCCATTGGGGAAACTGGATGAGGGGTAAACAGGACTTTGCAGTGCTATTTGGTTTGAAATTTACTGTAAATTATTTCAAAATAAAAAGTTTGTAAAAGGATGTGGGGGTATAACGCAGCAATTTCACTTGTAGGTGTATACTTAACTGAGATGAAAACATATATTCATATAAAACCTTAGATATAAATGTTCATTGCAGCATTATTTATAATAGCCAAAAAGTGGAAACAACTCAATAGCCCACAAACCCATGACTGGAGAAACATGTGGTATGTTCACACAACAGAATGTTAGTAGGCAAAGAAAAGGAATGAACTACTGATACATGCTACAAAACAAAATGAGTAAATCTTTAAAACATTATGCTAAGGTAGAGAAGCCAGTTACAAAAGACCATATGATTCCATTTATGTGAAATGTCCAAATTAGGCAAGTCTGTAGAGACTGAAAGTACATTAGTGGCTGCCAAGGGCTGGGAGTTGGGGCTGGGGGGTGAGGAATGACTGTAATGTGCATGAGATTTCTTTTTGGACTATTGAAATATCCCAAAATTAGAGAATGGAAATGGTTGCAATGTTGTGTGAACATATAAACACCACTGAACTTTGAACAGGTGAAACGTACAGTGTATAAAATATCCCTCAATGAACCAAGCAGACAGAAAGCTGAAGGCTGGGCTGTCAGGTCACGGGCAGGCCCCAGGAGGTGCTTTGGGCTCCTGCGCACTGCAGCACAGCCCTGGAGCCTGATGCACTCGGCCCGTGGCGTTGAACTCGGGCAACACACCAGCCATATGACCTCTGGCCAGCGAGAAGAGCAAAAGATTGAGTCTGCCTCTGGCTCCACTGCCACCCAAGCCTGCATCTGCACTTCATTTTCTTCTTAGAAACCATAGCATATTTCACTGAGGTAAAGATAAAATGCAGTTGCTAAATACAAATGAAGAAACTTGTGCCTAATATTCTGGTTACACACGGCATCATCCTGACCCTCTATGATCCAGTAAATTAATCTATCAAATTTACAGTAATTATCCTTAATTAGGTTTTATATTTAAAATATAAATATGTAAACATGCTTAATATAACTTTCCCAATAATTCACATCTGAATTAAGACTAGCCTATGGGGTGCAGGGAAGTAAAGCCATTCACATGGGATAGGGCTCTGGAAACTGAGTCTTACAATATCTCCAGCTCATTCACTTGCAAGTTAAAATTTCAGAAGCACTATCCAAAAAAAAAAAAGTAAAATAACACTTATTAAATGGTGACGGTTATCAGGAGATTTTTATAGTTCCATCCCATTTGCTGAAAACTCAAGTTTGCAATAAGTATGGACATATTAATAGTCAAAATAATAATTGCAACTTTTCCCAAAACCCTAAGTCTATGTATATACTTTTTCTCTCTTCTTTTGTTTTTCCTAGTGATATTAATATTCCTTTTAGGGGAAATAGTCATCAAAAAACCATGTAAGTCAAGAATGTTTCCCAACTCATTTATTTAGTGATCCTACTCTTGGCTAATAATTTTATTATTTTATTACCCGACGTCTTTCTAGATGTGATCCCTGGAGGCTGTTATCTCTGAATTCAAAGACCACTGATGATTTATAAAGACGTGGCCTTCTCAGAGATCTCTCTGGAAGCCAGAGCGGAACTAGACAGACCGGGGATGGGAAGATGAGGATACCATTAGGATAATGCCCCTGAGGGAGAACAAAGCCCTGACCAGTGAGGGGCAATAAAGTCTTTTTAAAAGAGAGAGCTAGGCTTGGCACAGGGACGTTTTATGCGCACTGGAATTTGAAGGCAGCTATTCTGTGGCTTACCTAGGACTGCATGTCTGGGTCCCGTATGGAAAGAATGATTCAGACATCAAAGAAAAATAGGAAGAGATAGTCCTTTCTTCTGGGGGAAAATTGTTCACAAATTGATTCGATATTATGGTAAGATTTAAGCCTTACATGTATCTATCACCGTAATCCAAATATTCATGTCAAATTACACAAAGATGCAGTGTAAGTTGAGGCTACCACACAATGGAGGGGTGTGTAAATGAGGGGAGAGATACACCCAGCACAAGGGGATGGCAACGGAACAGATCACTGTCCCGCATGGAGCTGGGGACACACTGACAGCGGTCACCACGCCATACGGTAGTTCCCATTTGATACTGCAGTCACCGTGGGCCAGAGCGGCGCCGCTCCACCCCGCAGGGCCGCGGGCCGGCGGACTGCATGCGGGCGGGCGGGCGGTCGGTGGGTCGGTGGGTCGGTGGGTCGGAGGGTCGGTGGGTCGGTGGGTCGGAGGGTCGGTGGGTCGCTGGGCTCACAGGCGGCGCTGGCCGCGGTGCGAGAGGAGACAGGGCTGGGCACGGCGGACTCTGGAGTCTGTGCCAGCCGAGCCAGAGCCGCTGCCGCCTGGGCAGCTCTGCTCCCGCAGCTGCGCTCTGGCTCGGAGAGGGGAGCTCACGCATCGGGCTCAGATTCAGTAACTATGAAAAAGTAAATACCGCTTCGGGGGATTTATTTCCGTATCGCAGTCTCCAGCAAGCTCTCACAAACCTTGTGTCGTTCCCTGGACTTGGCTTTCCAAACGCAGTTGCCCTTAGCCCTGGAAGTCCTCCACGGCCTCTGGAAGGATCTAGTCACCTCACCCTGCCTTTCTAGCTTCACGCACAACAAAGAGAGCCTTTGGACTGTTGTGAAACTCAACTCTGGACGAGCCCTACCCGTGGACGCCGTTAACTGTTCTGGCATCTGTTTGGGGCCTGGGGCCTTTGCCCGTTGCTAGGCTGAAAAGGAGAAGAGGTGGAGTCTAACTAGGCCGCGACTTCTCATAAGACTGGAAGATGAGGACATTGTTTTATTCTTCATTTTATACATGAATAAACATAAAACAACAAAAACAAAACCTGAGGCTCAGAGAGGTGAAACCCCGGGCCCTGCAGGCAGGGCAGTGCCGGACCGGCCACCCGCCTCTCCTGAAGCTGGCAGGGGCTCCCTGACCACTGCTGTCGTCTTCCATGGAACAAAGCCTCGCTGATGAGGACGCCCGGGTGCTGCGGACAGATCAAATCCTCAGTACGAGTTGCTGGTTGACTCACACAGCTGGGAAACAATATCTGAAGATAAAATAGCACAGCTCACTCGGTGATCCTGGGCTTTGATACAGAGACCTCCAACTGGGGAGGTGGGAGCCGAAGTGGGACTGCTGACTTCTCTCCCAGGCAGGAAACACCACGTGAGAGCAGCTCCGAGTACTGAGCTCCCCGCCCCGGCCCAGTCCTCCTTCCCCGTTAGGCTCCTGGCAGGCCGCACATTCAGAAGAAGATTCAGTCCTTGTGTCATAGGTGCAAGTCTCGACCTTACAACCAAATGTGAATATCCTTGAGAGGAGAGTTTACCGGGCACACCACAAAAGAGAGTTTTCAAGTCAAGGAGGTTTGAATTAAAACCCTGGCTTTGCTACTTACGAGTTTTATAAACCTGGCCTCCTCACTGTCCTAAGTTTCAGTTTTCTTAAACACAAAGGAGTGCTAATAGACCAACTTCTTCTGATTTGTCGTGATGGGGCTCAGAAACCAATACCCCAAATAATGGTGCTTTGACGGGCTGAACTGAAGAAACCTCAAGGTCTCTCTGACCTTGCACCCACCCCCCACGCTCTCCCAAAGCCAGGAAGAATTTCTCAGAAGTTTCTTCATCTGCCTAAAGTCAGAAGCCACCAAAAAGAACAATTGTTTTTTCCTTCCTCACCCTGTAAGATCAAAAATGTAACCTCATCTCAACAGGCCCCTTCAAAAATAATGTCTGTCTCTCAGGTTCATTCAAATCCCAAAAGGAACTATTTACAAGTTAATCTCTGTTCTGGTGTCTGCAGATCCATTCATTCTCCCTCCTAATCCTTAATTGCCCCTCAGCAGATTCCTCTTCTCCCTCCTCCCACAGCCTATTTTCCCAGGATAAGGTATAAGCTTCGGAACCCCACTGGGGAGGGAGGTAATAATTCCGTGGTTCTCCCCATGTACATGTTAATAAATTTATATTCCCTTTCTCCCACTAATCTGTCATTTGTGAGTTGATTTTTCAATGAACCTTCAAAGGACGAAGGGGCAGGTTTCCTTCAGCCCCTACAGTAGTGAATTTCCAGACTAGTTCACAGTAAGTGCTAAGAAAGAGTCAGTTTCTACGCTTCTTTTAACTCCTCCTTCATGGAAAAGTATAGTCCACATGCATTCAGCAAGTGTTGACTGAGAACACTCCTGAAACTGCATATATTAAAGTGATATAAGGCCATAAGACAGGAACTGTGATAAGAGTCTGATTTCTACAGAAGAACGGACATAACTAAACGCCAACCAGCCACTGTTCCCTAGCATGCCTACTGCTGTGACTGCTTGCTGCTTAAGTGTCACATGTCTTTGACAGGGGCAAGATTTGTGACCTCCCCAATCACTTCTGTAGATAACATTGCTATTGTAAAACCTAAGGCTGGTCCTTGAGGTATCTCCCAGACTTTGCATTCAGAGACATTAACTGATGTCAGTCAACTGAACAAGTGGCCACGTGTGGGAACCGATCCAACTGGCCCAGCAACCCTCTACCCCGGAACTGTCTCAGCCAAGAGGACAATTTCTGCTTCTCAACGCTATGAGTTCATCCCCAGCCAAAAAGCAGACAAAATTTCCTAGTCCTTTGTTTGCCAAACCACTTTTAAAAATGTTAGCTCCAAAATTCTGGAGGAGATGGATTTGAGAAATTTCTCCCATCTCCTCACTTGGCACTTTGTGATATCAAGCTCTTTCTCTGCTGCCACTCCTGCTATCTCAATATATTGGCCTCTGTCTGGGCAGCAGGCAAGGGACTCAGTTGGGTGGTAACATCCCCACCCAGGATATAGGCAGCCAGTCCTTGAGGTCCAGCTACATCAGAAGTTCTATCCTGCAAGCATTCTGATCTGGCGGGAACCCCCGATTAGTAAGCGTTCTTCCTGTGCCATTTCTTATGTATTCTTCATCTCACTCCTGGTCTGCAATTGCTAGTAACTACACTGTTCTTTTAGGGATGCTCAGAAGAGCAACCAAAATTTCTGTTCTCAAACAGAATAAGAAAGAAATGTACCTGTAAGTATTTACAATGTAGTATGGCATAGTTTATGATGAGACATGTAGAAAGTCTAGTTTACATTTGACAAGAAGAATAGCTAGGCCTATGAAAGGCCTGAGTCAGATGGTGTTTGAGTGGTGACTGACAAGCTGAGTCCCAGGTAGACAAGCAATCCTGTGGTCTTCTTGGAGAAGGAGGCAGCACAGTATAGGCTCAGAGGAAGGAGAGCGTGGCATGTGTCAATTACTAAGAATAGTTTAATGTTGCTTAAGCAGACAGAAATGAGGTGAGGCCCAGGCCCCACTTCCAGGAATAGCCCTTAGAGACTTCCTATGTGCCATTCTTATTTTCCTTTCTCTCTACCAGATTGAGCTTCCCAAGGACCTGGAAGGAACTGGAGTGATGAGACAGAAGGTGTTTGAGTCCCTGTACAACTTCATGTCTCAGCTGTCCTGCAGTGCGATGTGAGCAAAAAGGAAACTTTAATTAGCTAAGCCACTGAGATTTGGGGGCTGTTTACCACCCTAGTTAGCCTACCTTTCCCAACACACTTGCTCCTTCAACTGCGGCTCAGTACTGGGAGATTTCTGAGGGCTGGGCCTGCTAACAAGCTTTCTTATTTATGGATAATGCAAATGAGCTCATACAATGTGAGAGCTTTGGCCAAAGCCCCCTCTGCTGCTAAGGGCTGCGGCTGTGAATCTGATGTTAGATCTATGACTCTAAACTCCTTGCTCGCTCCTCTAACTGCTGAAAACAACAAACATTCATACAACAGTTATATTGTGGTTATAATTTTTCAAAATTGGTCTCAACTACACAGAGTAATAAGGGAAAATCCTAGTGAAAGTTCTCTGATGACATCCTTGGAAATAATTACCCAGTATTTATCTGTCTATATTTTACTATCCTGAGTCCAGAATCCTCTGTGCAGATGCTATGGGGGTAAACTAATAAATAGTTGTGCATTTATATACCATAAAAAAATGTCTTTCTCTGTGAATTGGTGACTGTCTATGTTTTTAAAACTGTGAGAAAGACACTTTACAATGAAAAATATGTGTCTTTTAGTCTGTGCAGTTCATATGATATTTGACAAGGAGATTAACTAAAGTGTCCCAAGAAACTCTTATATTTATTTTGTGTTACCCGAGATGTCTCATGTTAGTGCAACATGAGATACTCATTTCCAGATTAAATGCAAAACCCACTGTAATTCTTCCTACTAGATTATGCTTAGAGGTTCCTTCTTATTATCACAGTGTTCAAAGAATACTAATTTCCATGCAGCAACATGACCACCAGTGAGAAAACTGAAACACAAATCTCTGGGCTAGAGATGAATCTGTTGTAAAACTAATAAAGCTGAAACTTCAGGATCTCTTTCCAAAACCCGAACAGTATCCTAGCAATGCGTTTATGAGGTTATGCCTTTGGTAAACTGTCTATCAGTGGAGGTTCAATCAGAGAAACAGGCACTTAGGAGATCCACAAGGATCTGTGGGGCGTGTCTGACCTGCTGCAGTTGCGGAGGAGGTGCAGTGGGCTGTGGAAGCCTGTTGTCCTTGGTCAGGTGCTGAAGCTGGAAGACCAGTGGAGAAGGGAAGGTGGATGTGAGGTGGGGAGCACAGGCAAGCTAGAATAAGTAAGCGCGTGCTAAGCCAGGATGGGCTGAAACCCATGCCACTTCCTGTTGTTAATCTAAGTGACATAAGTATTCTGCAAAGGCTGGGGCCCTTTGTCCTGGAGCTAAACGCACACACCTGGCCCAGAACTTAAGAGACTGGAGCAGGATCTAGAGCAGGTGTCCTCCAACTACGGCCCGTGGGCCACATGCGGGCCGCCTAGCACATTTATCCAACCCTCCGGGTGTTTTTGTTTCCGCTGCCTGTCCTGCTTAGCAGCCGACTCGTCCCCAGCCCACAGTGCGCACTCTCCAACGGTCTGAGGGACAGTGAACTGGCACCTGTTTAAAAAGTTTGAGGACCCTTGATCTAGAGGAAGGTGGAGCAGTTCCAGGTGCAGCCACTGCCACAGGCCAGCAAGGTGAGTCACCAAAACAGCAGCAGTGTGTGCGAACCTCCGGGGGACTGCAGCCTCCCTCCACCTTCCAAGCCTCCAGGTATCTCTCCTGTGGCTCCCCATAACTAGAAATATACAGAAAGGAAAATTCTGGGGAATAAAGCTCAGCAGAACTGTGTCGATATATTATAAAACTATCAAATTTGGCAAAAATAAGTTAATTTAATTACAATCAGTTGAAATAAGATATTGAATTGCAACTGGCTAATATTACTGTCACTGTCTCTTTCCCCTGCCCTTCCCATGACCACACTCCTCATGCCAGGGCACACTGGAGAGGCCACAGAAACTTTTAGAATCTAGTTAGGGGAAATCTGCTGCGGATGCATGTTTGTCTAGATTGGTGGGACACAACCATGCCGACTGTATGCGGATGGTTAAGCTGTTGTCAGCCACTGCATTTTGGGAGTAGTTCCATGAATATTCCTGCTACTTCCTATGCAAATTTATCCAGCATCATAACAAAATGTTGCAGGGCCAGAGGTCATCTCTCCAGAGAGATGTCTCCTGCAGCACCCAGCATATCCAGAGTATTGTAAAACTGTGTCGGGAAGTTAATAAAAAATACCATGTTGTTTAAAAATTTGGAAATATCTGTGATACTTGTCTCTTTTCCAAAAGTCATTTGTAATGATTTATTTTCTAAAAATATTAATAATTAAAAATAAATAATTTGGACACCTTCCCCAAATGATAAGTTTTGAGCTCTTTGAAACCTGATCGTCCCCAGCGCAGAGCACGGACCGAGCAGGGCACTGGCACCGGGAGGCGATCGCTTCCCAGGTCGTGCAGCCCGACGGCTGCCTCCTTTGGCAGGACGCGTCCGAGCTGCTGCCCCGGGAAGCGGGAGCCCTGGACTCCCGCCTTAGAGTTTGCTTGGTGTCCAGAGATCTGCATCCTGCCTTTCCACTCCCAGACTGTGGATTTAGTTTTTCTTTTGTTTTTTTTATCAGAGATCTTGAGTTAGTGCTCTCCTTAGGGAACCACTGTAAATGGACAGCTTGGCAAAGGAAATCAGCCCACCTCTTGGAGTCAAACGTGGATTCCGGAGTGAGCAAAGCCAGGCGGCAGCAGTCACTCCCACTGGAATATAGCCCTGCGAGGCTGCTTTCCGTCCGCATGTGTTGTGCTTGTCCTGCCACATGCCTACAAACGACAAGGGAAAGCCACCGAAGCCTCTGACCCAAAGAAAACAAGCTCGTGCTGGGTGGCACGTCACTGCTGGCCACTGAAAACATCACCAGATTTACAGAACAAGTTCAATTTATAGTCTTTCCAGATCGCTTGCATCTCGATCTTTTAAGATTCATTTTAAGGGAGATTCAAAGCAGAGAGATATTTCACTATCTGTTTCCACAGCAATTTAAAACCCTACTCTAAGGCCCTGCCTCTGTGAAAGAGCCCAGCGTCAGAATGCCCGTCTTTCTTTGACTTGAGAATAGGCTCCCTGTGGCACTATTTATACAGTGACACGACTGTCACCTTTGGGGAAGGTGTCCTGTGGGACAATGGAGCAGTCGTCTTCCTGGGGGCCCATTATGTGCATGCGTAACACAGCCGTCCCATCCTCGGCTCCCCGGGCGCAGCTCACTCTGCTTCCCATCTCGCTCGCCTTGCAGGGCACGAGTTCACCTCTCTGCGCGAGGGCTTCGCGTTTGAAGGGCGTCTCTTGACTGATCATTACCTGTGTGCTTTCCTTTTTTGTTCCATTTCAGCTTCCTGAAAACTTAAATCTGAAGTTGCCCAGTTTTTGCTCCAACTCTCAAATACTTTGTCTCAGGCGCTGCCGCCTGAACTCTGCCTAACCTTCACCAATATTCCACAAAGTCCTTAATGAGATTGTTTTATGTTGTCGTGCTAGAAAATTGAAAATGAAAGAGCTTTGATTTCTTAGCAGAGGAATCACATAGGGGAATCTGTGCACTCACTTTTATTCTTTATCTTCTAATTAGAGGATTGGACTTTGTAAAGCAGGAAGAATGAGGAGACTGGAGACGATCACAAAGGCATTATTTCAGCTCTCACTTTCTTCCCTCTTTCACTTTTATTCCCACCTTACCATGATTTTAATTTAAAATTAAGAAACCTGAAATGATCTTTGCTAATAGAGAAATAAAAAGACTCATGTTCTTCAGAGAATAATTTTGAAGAATTGGAAAGTATGAAAGAAGATATTCCCACCCCAAATGACTAGTGACTTGCAGCCCGGCTGCCTCTGCAGCCTCATCAGGTATTTCACTGTGGTCCACGCAGGGACCTGCGCCCCTCATTGGCCCCAATCCCAATTTGTGTTCCTCCCACCACGTCCAGCAACACCCCATGCCCCTGCAGTGAGAGCCTTCGAGGAGCCAGGCACTCCCTGCCAGGGCTCCCATCCCTCCCCGTGTCCTCCCCACCTTCTTCAAATACCCACCTCCCGCAGGGACCCGCTTCCCCTCACTTCACATAAAGATGCCCTGGCCTCAGGGTGTCCCATATTTTTCCGAACTTTGCAATAGTATTTATTCCACTTATTTAACAAAGAATCAAGTGGCACCTTGGAAATCATTCCATGTGCCTAGATTTTGCCCTCTTGACTTCTTAGGGCGAAACTATGCACATCCTCTCACACACACACACCTAACACACAGGTCTGTATGTACAGATGTATAGATATAGGGATAGATAAATGTGTGTGTGGGAGAGAGAGAGAGAGAGAGAGAGAAAGAGAAAGAGAGAGAGAGAGAGAGAGAGAGAGAGAGAGAGAGAGAGAGAGAGAGAGAGAGAGAGATTGAGACTGCATGCCTTCTAGCATCACGCCCAAATGGAACTGTTGGGCACACTGGGGGCTGTGTGGAGGAAGGCCAAACATTCATAGAGCTCTTCTACCATTTGCTAAGCACTATCAGGCCTTTAAATAATATTATTTCTATTTTCTCAAGAAATAATGATCAGAATGGCAAAAATCCAGACATTTGACAGCACTCTTTGTTAGCGAGTCCGCGGGGAAACTGATGATTTCTTGCATTGAGAGTGAAAGTCAATTTGGCGATATGCAGCAAAATCACATCTAACCTTTGACCCAGTAATCCCTCTTCTGGGAATTTAACCTACAGATATTCTTGCAAGTGTGCGAAGTGACATATGTTCAAGTTTATTTACTGTGCTTTTATTTGCATGAGATTAAAAAAGTTTTATAAAGCTCATCAATTGAGGCTTCATGAAATAAATTATGGTACAGCTCTACAATCAGATTCCAAGCAACTAGAAGTGATGAAACTCTGTGCTGATATGGAAAGATAAGTTCTAGATAGATTGTTATGTGAAAAAAGCAAAGTGTAAAACAGTACATGTGATTACATTTGCATTTGCTTGTATTCCTATGAAGAAATCAAAGTAGAAGATCCAAGCTACTTGTTATAGGATTGGGAAAGGTCAAGGCAGAGAATAAAGACAGGGGTGGAAATATAGGTTCTCACTGCACATCTGTTTATATCCATTGATTTGTAACCCAGGTGAACATATTATCTATTCAAAATTTTATTTTAAAAAATGCAAGCATTGTTTGTTAATATACTTTAAAATAGATTCTTAAAATCTGTGGAGAGAATTGCAGTCCAGACAAGATGGTATAGACTCATTTTCCCCTGATATTTCCTATGAATTGCAACTATAAGCCTCGAAAACAATGCAAGAGCCAACCAAACAGAACTCTAAAATGTGGAAAGAGGAAAGCAATGAGGTTTGGGAGCTCAAGACGGAAGAGATAACCACAGTATCAGTGCATCTACACTCCCCACCTGAGCCAAGAAGGGTTCTCAAGCCTGAAATTTCTTGACCCTTATCTAGCAAGAACCTGGGAGCATCATCCCTCCCTGCCCCACACACTGGCTGGAAGGGAGCACCTTTGGCAACACAGTTGAACCTGGAAGTACCGACAAGGGCCTCCACTGAGAGCCCCACCTCC
This sequence comes from Microcebus murinus, assembly GCF_040939455.1. Classification (NCBI taxonomy): domain Eukaryota; kingdom Metazoa; phylum Chordata; class Mammalia; order Primates; family Cheirogaleidae; genus Microcebus; species Microcebus murinus. Next base: position 6,262,801 of record NC_134111.1, read on the forward strand.
AGTAAGTAGCCAGGGACGTCATGAGCTGCACGGGCGCTGGCCCTCCTCTCCATCTCCAAGAGATGCTGGGGAAACCAGAAAGCACCTGCAGGACAAGCCGGGGCAGGAAGCCTGAGTATTGGCTGCTCTGTCCAGAAACACAAACTGTGGTACATGTCCTGAGTACTATTGAGAAAAAAAAAAAAAGGCAACAACTTGGATGAATCTTCAGGGGATTATGCAGAACAAAAAAAGCCAATTCCACCCCTTCCTCCTTCCCCTCTCACAAGCCTTGCCTGCCACTAGCCTTATATACAGGAGGATTTTTAGGAGAAATCTTATCTTTGAATGAAGATTGAAATATTGATGCTTATCTGAAACTGGGCCTGTTTGCTTGCAATAAGCTTATGTTTTGTGAAATAAAGAAATCATGAGAAGGTGAATCACCTAAGAGTGAGAATCAGAATCCTGAGTCTTGCCCAACATTGTATCCAAAGGCAGGATAAAATTATTCCCACTAAATAAAATTTAAAGGAAGAGTAGGAGACAAATAAAGACTTGTGTTTTGACTGCATAAGATGTCACGTGTATAGCATCTTAGTCAACGCGAAGAAGTAACATTAAGACCAATGTTATCATTAAGGTGCTACACAAACCTAAATGGCATCAGCTGTACACAAGTGAGTTGTACTAAGGCAGAAGTATAATTAATTGTGGTTTTAAAAGATGAATGTAGGTGCCAAGTTGACCAGAGTAGTAGACTGTGATGATTAGTGTCAACTAGGCTGGACTACAGTACCTACTTATTCAGTCAAACACTAATCCAGATGTTGCTGTGAAGATATTTTGTGTATGTAATTAAATTCCATAATCAGTTGACTTAAGTACGGGAGGTTATCCCAGAAAACCTGGGTAAACCTGCTTTGATCAGCTGGGCAGCCTGGCGGGCAGGGCGAAGGCTCCCTGAAGAGGAGCATATCACCTGTGTGGCCAGCGGCTGGCCCTCATGGCCTGGGCTCCCAGTCTGCCCTTCTTAACTGCTTGCCCTTTGACTCAGGTTTTGTCCAGCCAGCTCCCACAGTCACATGGGGCAATTTCCTTCAATAAAGCCCTTAATGTATTTTCCTACACGTTCTGTCTCTCTGCTTGAACTCTCACTGATGCTGATTTTGTCTATCATCATTATTCTTCTCCATCAATAAGAACCTAATCTATGAAGAACCCTAATCTATGAAGTCAGTCTCTTTACCCCAACTTTAACCAAGTTCATGTCACTCGGATTCCTGACCCTTCCTCACTGCCTGGCTGTGCAGATAGATCCCACTCAGGCTGAAGGGTGTGACTCAAATCCAGCAGTGCCCAGCCTTTCCTCCTTCATGCCTCATCACTTTTGGTATGGTGCCTATATTTTGTCCATTTTCTGTCTTCAATTTAGCCTTTGACCAGATACAATCTCATAGTATTTTCTTAGTATATAATACAGTCCCCCAAATTCCTGCAATTTTAAAGTCCTTGGGAACAAGAATCAAATCTCCAGTTGCCCAACTGTCACCCACCATGCTTGGCTCCCTATTGGACCCAGAGCAGATACTTATTTACATATGTCTGATATCAATGTGTATCCGTGGACAAGTGACACCAAAGGAGCAGAGATTTACAGGAATTGGTGCTGAATGAAACTAAGTATCTCAGTGAAATCCCAACATAACAGCAGCCAAAATAAAGTGTGGAATCAGCTATGTGGACAGATTTGGGGATGGATTAGAATTATAAGTATGCCACATGCCAATTAATAGAAGTAAAAACAGTTTCCTGTTCTGATTATTATTTCCTAAGTGTTTTCTGAATCCAGTGATTTCAGGAACTATGGAGGCCACCAACATTGTATTTCATCTCAGGCAACTGAGGTGTGATAGTGGTAGAAAGAAAAAAAAAATGAAGGTGAGTCCTGTTTGTTGGGGGACTCCTCAAAGCTCAGTAATGGGAGCTTAAATGGCAGGTTCTCCACAGTAGGATCAATGAGGACCCAAATAAAACCAGCTAGAGAATGTTAGAAGGTATATTTTACCTCCTAAAAGAAACAAATCTTCTAGCTGCCAGAGAAACACAGTGCTAGCAGGAGGTATTGATCAACCTGTTCCCAGAGCATCAACTTGAGAAAGGATGCAAGAAAACACACACACGTACTCAAAGTTCCCTTCCAAACATAGAAATTGGCATGTTACTAATCCAAAAGCTATCCACAGACACCAGAGAAAGCAGAAGTGTAGAGGGCTGATGAAGCAAAGTAGGACAGCTCACTAGAGCACCTCCTATCCAGGCACTGCACCCTGTGCTCTCAGTGTGACCTCTCATTAAGTCATCAAAAAATCCTGAGACATAGATGCCACTATCCCCATATTTAGAGATGAGAGCACCAAGACTCAGAGAAGTTGAGTAATTTTCCCCCAAGTCACTCCCTTAGTGCCTGGAATTGAACCCAAAACAGCCTAATGTTCAAAAACAACTCTTTTTTCATGTTGCATCCCCATAAAAACAAAAAGCTAAACAGAACAGGTTTATTTTCTATATGTTTTGATTATCCCTTAGTGGTGTCATTTGACTGAAGACTCCTGTTAAAAAGAAGCCACAGAGCGCAGGGCCTCCTCTGACAGCCCGCGAGCTCCCGGCTTGCCAGTCTGCATATACTGCCTAACAGTTACTCCCTGGAATGCCCATTTAGACAACATGCAGTAGTAAAATCAAATGTTAACAGACAGAAAGATGCGCTCCCTCCTCCAGCCATGGTGACAGTGGCATCAAGGAGACAGGAACAAGGGGATGATTGCCAGGGTCTCCGTCACCACAGTAGCTGCCGGCAGGCATTCTGCGCGGCGGAAAACTGACTTTGACAACTCCTTTGCTGACAGACTAATAAAGTCAGTTGCATGTCCTGCTATAACGACAGATGGTTTTATTTCCTTTTTATGTTTTCTATGTATATTTACTTATCCAAGAGTCCTATTTATGCTAGTATCTTAAAATTGCGTACTACAGCTATGCAACTGAAGGATGATTTACAAGCCAGTTTGAGAGCTGTTGTGGATGGGGTGTGGGGATCCTTAAGAAACATGCTTTAAATAAAAAGCAGGAGCCTCAGTTGATTCATCAAATTAAAATGGGGAGTCTCTCTACATGATGGCTGAAGGGAAAGCCTAACAGAGGTTGTGGGTGTCATCTCATTAACTCTCTTTCACCTTCCTTCAATAAGGAGGGCCTGCGAGCACCTTTCAAGGAAATGCCAATACGTTGAAACTGGGAGCTTTATTCCCTCAACATTTACTTTGCATGAGCAGTGTTGCAGACCTGGAGCTGGGTGTTAGGGACACAAACAACAAAAGCCAAGTGCCTGACCTCAAGTAGCTCAAACTAATGCCAGAGAAATACCAAAAGTCAATTATTGCAACTGCACATGCACGTGGAGGTGATACTTGAGCAGAGTGTTGAGTACAATAGAGAATTATCTGGAAGACAAGTCAGAAAGAACATTGTAGGAAGAAACAACCACAAGGCCAAAAGATGGGAACAGTAAAAGAGCCCAATGAGCTCAGGTCCATCAGAACTGCTATAACTTGGAAACCGACAGGGCCATGGCTGGAAACAGTCTGTGACCTCAGGGGACTTCAAATAATGAAGGCCCTCACTTATGGAGCTCTAATAGCAAGGTCTTTTTAAAATTAAGATTATGGAGAGCCACCAAAAAATATGAAGCAAGGCAGTGATATAATCAAAGTTGCTACAAACACTAAATTTTAAAATAACTCTGGAATTTCACTAACAAGCAGTGACCCTGTCTAGAGCATAAGATAGCTGAAGAATCTTGGAAGAAGTCACAATATTCGGGTTTTTGTCCTACTAGGGTCTTGTCACTGAATGTCCTTGGGCTCTCATTACTAAACTGCTCCGAATCTCATGTCTTTCCTCTGCTCATTAGAGAAAAGAATGCCCGCCTTGACCCTCTGCAATGTTGCAGTGGGAACAAAATGATGTAAATACATAAGAAGGAACCTATGAGGAAGGGTCATGATCATACTTGCCAGAGAGATTTCACGCCCATTGATTCATGAATTTATCTCAATAGCGCTAAAGGGCAGATTCTATTATTTTCCCTTGAGGATGGCACAGCGAGGCTCAACTTGCTGAAATAACTTGCCATAGTTCACAGTGTTGTTGTGTTACGGAATTTTAATGAATGAAGAAATATTTTCTGAATTTTGTCTCTGAATTACATAGTCAAAGTATTTTTGCAAGATTCAGAGTAAACACAATGAAAAGTTCTCTATTTCATGACAATTTAGACAGTTAAGTCAGTAATGGTTTAAAATAAGACTGATAACCTGTATTGAGCAATCACAGCACCTCTGCATTTTCTCATTGCTTACCACTCTTAGGAGTCCCTGATTGACTCATTCCAAATGGAAACCCTAGCAATTCAACCCTCCCAAATGCTTCAGGGAAAGCTATAAGACTTCTAAATATCTGGGACCCTTGTAAAACGCCCCTCATAGCTTAACTTGTTTTACTTTTACAACCTATTTGAGGTGATAATGTGAATGAACACTTACTTTTTTCGATATATAAGAGATGGGATATTTTATTTGTGCAAATGTTATTCTGGGCTAGAATATTAGAAAATTGTTAATATAAGAAATAGAAACTATAAACTGTGATTCTAGCACACCATAGTGAGTCAACACACCCATCCTGAGTCCTGCCACTAAAGAAAATTGAACAGTGGCTCACACTTGTAATCCCAGCACTCTGGGAGGCCGAGGCGGGTGCATCGTTTGAGCTCAGGAGTTCGAGACCAGCCTGAGCAAGAGTGAGACCCTGTCTCTACTAAAAATAGGAAGAAATTAGCTGGACAACTAAAAATATATAGAAAAAAATTAGCTAGGCGTGGTGGCACTTGCCTGTATTCCCAGCTACTTGGGAGGCTGAGGCAGGAGGTTCACTTGAGCCCAGGAGTTTGAGGTTGCTGTGAGCTAGGCTGACGCCATGGCATGCTAGCCTGGGCAATAGAGCAAGACTCTGTCTCAAAAAAATATATAATAATAATAAAATAAAATAAAATTGAAATCATCTTTCTTAGTAAGCATGTATAATCCACATTATATTTATGAGAAATAATGGGTTATAAAAACAGTGACTTGCCTAAGGTCATCTGTGGCAGAGAGAATCTGACTCCCGTGTCCTGAGCCCCAGCCTGGGGTTTTATCCAAGACACTGTGCCTCCTGGTTCTTCCACTGATAGCAACACCTGTGCCAAAATCTAATCTCTGTTTAGTAGTCTTCAGTGGAAAAGGTGTTCCTACGACCAAACAATTTGGTAAATCATCTGATACTCCTTATGTGAAAAATATTCCTAAACTTCAAGGAAAACAGTCTCAAAATTTATAATAGATACCATTCAGCTTGTAAATACCCAATGTCACATACTGTGCCACATGTGCTCTGTCCCTCGCCTCTCACCACATAATAACCAAGTAAAGAAGTTACTATTATTTTAGAGATGAAGCAACTGAGGCTGAAAGTTAAATAATTTGTCTAATTCTGGAGAGCCATCGATAACGCCCATCTGTTGGGACCCAAAGTGGAGGCCCAGATGAAAAATATGTCTTCTTATACTGAGCTTAGTATGTAGGAATATTACAGATTACTTCTTGCTCATGAGACATGCTAGGGCTTTGTATTGCACTGGAAATTAGTCTTCTGTTGATTGAAATACATTAGAAATAAGTGATCATTGTTCTTACTTAATGTTCAAAGTAAATATCAATAATTCTCCAAAGGAAGGCAACATCAACAATTAAATTATCTTCAGTTAATTATCTTCTCTCCTATTTTGGAATGTTTTGTTGCTTCTAGGGCTTTGGAACAAAGCTAAAACTTGTGATTACATTTCTTGCACTTTGTCAACACAGTGTAAGTATTTGAAATTGGCTTTACTGTAGCTTCAATGAACAAAAACATGGGGGAGGATGGAGGAGGAGACATAAAGAAAGAGGAAGGAAAGAACAAATAAAACAAAGTAACATGTTGAAGATGACTGTGGGAAAGTCTTAAATCACTGAGATGTATTCAAAAGGAAGAAAATCAATCCAAGGTATTTCTTTTGTTCCTCCCCCTCTCTGATAAGAAGGCTTTGCATCAGTTTTGCTTTTAAACCCTGCTGTGTTCCATAAGACATTTGAGAGCGTTCTTCTTTCCATTTAGAGATGTTGTAATGAAATGATAAAGTGCTTGCAAGTTATCTAGAACTGAGTTCAAATCCCACATCCACAAGTGCTGTGACTTTAAGCATTCTGACTATAAAAGAATGTTTATATTCATTCAAAGTCTATGATGTGGTCTCGGTGGGAGCCAAGAGGAATGCAAAGAGGAATGCACAGAGAGTCTGGGAAGGAAAGCAGAACCAGACCATTTTGACCTGGTGGAGTAAGTGCCACGTGAGAGGACGCTGAGGAGTCCGAGGAGCACTGTCTAAGCGAAGTCTCCGTGGGCGTCTGCAGGACTGACAGGCTCCTCGGGCAAGGGAAGCAGGAAGAAGTCTTTCTGGTCCAGAGATTTGAAAAGGGGAGACCCAGTTGTTTGAAGAACTGCCGTAGTTAGTCTTACAGGTCGGAGCTGAGGAGCTGAGGTGGCCTCAGAAAGTGAGACGACATACGTGGAGCACCAAGTACAGTTCCCACACTTACATGGGCTCAGTAAATGCCAGTTAGTCCCCTCCCCCTCAGTTAGTGCCTCGGGTGAACCTAAACACCCGCCATGCTCACCCTTATTATGGCTCCTTGCTTTGTATCTCACCTTGGAAAACACCGTCCTGAGACTTCCCTGTCTCCTGCAATCTGGCCCTGTGCACAGGCCCAGCCACTGCTCTTGGAGGATGTGCACATTCAGCTCAGAGGGCCTGGATCCCTCCCTTCATGGAGTGGCGTCCCCAGAACCAATCCTGTGCGCAGTCAGTTGCACACTGCGTGACCTGGCATTACCAGCTTATTAATGGACTCAAGGATGTTGGTCTTTCTCCCAAAGGAGAACGAATCCCTCTCCATGTCAGGGGATGCTTTTGAATCACCTGTACTCTGCCAACACCTCGGAGAGGCATCAGCCTCCAAGTTCTCTTGGAACAGCAAATGCCAATGTGTTCCAATTCTGCCCCAGTCATAGGATACCCATAGAAAGATGGTTTCCTTTCCCCTATTTCTTTTTGTTATTGTGCTTTTATACAACTTCTTTTTTAAATGTCCATCCAGGCACTCAACAATTACCAACCATTATGATGGAAGAGTAATCTAGGGAATACCATGTACATTTCTGTGTATAGTCTATTCCTGAAACACTCACCTTCTGCCTTCTAGGTTATACTTTTTCTTTGTGTTTACTTTAATTTTTTTCTCACTGGTTCTTCTTGATTATGACTCAGTTGTACCTCTTAGTTGAGTCCCTTAAAATGTTTTACTTTTCTGCTTCTACCCTTGGGATTACCCCACCTGATTGACTTCATCTACTCAGCAAGCTTCAGCCACTATATGCCCACTGGTTCTGATCTTCCCTTTGGACTTCACTCTGCAGTGTTCTGGCTAATTCTGCCCAGTGGGCACCTTTCCAGGCAAACACCGTGCCCCACACTGAATGGTGACAGCATCTGCTAAATCTCTTCCCTTCCTGCATGTCCTCTATCTATTCAGACAATGGCTCACATGCAACGGGAACTTTGCATTAACCAGGTACCATGCCAAATACTTTATAGACATCACATCACACAATCCTTACAGTATTCCCATGAGATTATTACTAGCGTAGCCCCATATCACAGATGAGGAAGTTAAAGCACACAGAGCTCACGCGGCTTGTCCTAGGTCACATGTCCTGTAAGCTGCAGGCTGGATTTGACACTGCCCGTCACACTGGGCCAGACCTCAGCACTTAGTTACCACAGTCTTCATCCATGAAGTCTTCCAAGCTAAAAGGCTAAAAGTCATCTTTCTCTCCACTATGTTCAATTTGTCTTTAAGACTCCTCGATCCAATTTTAGATATGCCTTTCACACCGGGTCCTGCTTTCTAGCTTGTTCTGACTGTCATTATTTGCTGCCCACACAATTTCAAATAGCATCCAGTATCTCTCCCTTGCAGCCACATCTTCCAACTTCAGTACTTACTCCACGGTACCAGCACAATTATATTTCCAAAGAGAAACTGACAAACAAAACAAATATTAGCCACTCAATCCTCAACATGAAAATGAAACCAACAAACTGTGGCTGGCTGCTAGTTGCCCAGTGGAAAAGCAAGCTCCTTCTCAGTTTATCACCTGCCTCCTCCTCCGGCTGCATTTCCCACATCTCCATCTTCCTGCCTTCCATGGTAGAGTCCAGCTGCGCCAGCCGTCTCCCAGCCCCTCCTTGCTGCATGGCGTGTCACGTCTCTCTGCCTTTGCACATGCTGCTCACTCTTCCCGGAAGGCCGTTCTCCTGGCACTTCTTGCCAGTCCTTCAAGTCTGCTCACAGGTCAGTTATTCTGAAAGCTTTCTCATCTTCTTGAGAAAGTGGCAGTGCTCTTGCCCCAGTAACTCAACATTACTATGTGCATGTACCTCATAAACTCATGTATCTATTTGTTCATACATCCAAGAGTAGATATCTACTAGGGGCAAGAGACACAGGAAAGATTCAGATATCATCCTGTCCTTACCCAGTTCCCATCTAACGGCACACTGAGTTATTTTATTTCTGCTTAATTTTCTGTCTCATCATTTCCATAATATGCACTATATGTTACTAGTGGCTTTCATGTGGTTAGTACAAATATAAGTATGACAGAGCTCCTTATTTAAAGAAGTTTATAGTCTCGGGAGGGGAGTTAACACAAATAAAAATGATGACAAAAAGGCTGTGGTTGGTGTTATATGACAAAGCAAGGCATAGATTTAACAATCTATATTTCTTCTTCTTCCTCCTCTTCTTTATGGTTGGAGCTGAGAACAAGCTGCTGATGGCACTGAGGGTTAATAATGGAGATGGATTTTTTTAGATCCTGATAAGAAACTCATGGAATAACATTAGGATATGTATTAAGCATAGATATGAGCAATATTTTAAAATAAATCTTATCATTACCAGAATCCCTTACCCTCTCCAAAATTTATTTCAGCAACCCAGATGCTATGCAGTCAGAGGACCATTTACCTACTGTTAAACCAAGTGCTACCCCTCTGTGATGACTACTGTGGAGTCTGATAGCAAGACAACTTGATATGCTTCCAATCAATACCTGGCTATTGACTGCCCAATGGAAGAAGCACTACATCAGGCTTGGGAGAGGAAGAAAGCTGATATCCTCTTGCAAAGTTGAAAAATGAGCTAAAGGGCATTGTTAGGATGTCAGAGAAGCTACACTGTGAAAGGGATTAGCAGAGGCTGAGAAATGGTGAAGGGACCTTGAGCAGGGCCCACGTGAATATAGTCAGACGAAGATATTGAGAAGATCAAGGACAGTCCTACATAAGAAGACATATATAGAGGATGATAAGTAAGTGTTTGAATCACTTATTGAATCTGTGCAATGTGAGAATAATCATTAAATTCATAGTTACTGATACCAGATGTGCTTTTAAAAGGTACTTGTTGAGTGATAAAAGAGAATTCTGTGGAAATAATCTTACTCCTATTATACAAGTCATCTAAAGAAAAACCACTTTAAAAAAAAAATCTGGAGCTCACCATGAGGACCAATAGTAACATCCATCTCAATATGCAACTGATACCGAAAAAAGGCCAAAAAGTGTTGTATGTTACAGTAAACAATATTGCAGGGAAGGTGAAACAAGGTCTCAGAAAATAGTGATCAGGGTATAAACTATACTAAGAGTTTAGGAAGGCAAGTTGGAAATACAAGTCAAGGCCCTTAAAACTACTAAAAATCTTTGGCTCAATAATGCCATTTCTGAGGCTAGTTTAAGCAAATAATTGAACTTGTGAGGTTAAAATTACTTAAGCACAAAGATGTTCAACATCGTGTTAATTACAACAATAAATACTTGGAAACAACACAGGACTCCTCCCCCACAAAAAATATTAAAATGATTGAGTATTAAAACAAAAATGTCACTGGACTCTTTATTATGTAGTTATTAAAGTGATATTTTTAGATGTTGCAATGGCATGTGAAAAGCTTTGGGAAGTGCACTCTGATTTTTTTCTAGGGGAAAGTGCTTTACAGGAATCCCATCTGGGTTTTAGGAATGAATGGCTAGAGTTATTCATGTGTTCCTTACTGGAGTCAAACACTTGTAATGTCCCACAACATAGCTTATATATTCCTACCATCATGCCTTAGCCTTTGGCAATTCCCCTGTTTTCAGTGGGCTTTACTTTTCTTTTCATCGATTCCAATTTTCACTGTCCTTCAAGTCCTAAGTCATTCTACTTCCTTCCACAGTGTTTTCCTGATTATTCTAGAACTCAGAAACTTTTCACCTTTCAGTCTTGTAGAACTGCATTTTCCATTATGATCTCACACTTTCCTACTGTCTCAAGCAATATAAGGATGTCACGAATGTCCCATCACCAAGTTTATATACAGAAGTTTGCAAATGCCTTACTTCTTTGAGGGAAGAAATAAGATGTAGGGATTAAAACTTTGGCATCTGCAGCCATGTTCCCTTGGCTACAGTCCCAGCCTTCACCATTTACTACCTGTGCAGCCTTGTGGAAGCTATGTAACTTCTCCATGCCTCAATGTCCTTATCTGTAAAATGGGGATAATAATACTATTCATCTCACTCTATCATTTTGTTGATATATAGATTTCTATCTAATCTTCCACAGTCAAAACCTATTCCTTTAAATCTTAATTTGTATTCCTAATAAGGTGGATATCATATACACTGAGCAAGATCTACCCTGACTACTTAGCAGTTTGGCTTCAATTATGCAACCTTCTGAACTTGCACACTGTATACAGCTGACTCTGGTGGTCTCAAGGCACTGAACCTTGCTTGGGTTGCCAGGGCTTGATCTGGCCTGCAGGCATTGTTTACCTCTGTTGAATAGGATACAACCTCAAGGAGAAATTTCCTAACCCTAACGACATAGACAACATAAAATAGTGTCCGGTGGCACTTTCTGGGGCAAGTGATGGCCCAAGTTTTCTCCTCATACAGGGAAGCTGCCACAGTTTGGATAGGAATTGCCCACACACTCATCTCCTCCTTCTTAAAGAGTTGATTTTGATAAATGTAAATACCCAAGTTTGTATGTGTCTTCAGCTAAGGAGGAAAGAAAATTGAGATGGAATGAACATATCTCCCCGTTCAACAGCAGCCGGCTGTGTCTAAGACTGGCAGGCTCCACCGTGCCCACCCTCACCCAGCCTCCTCCCTTATCCACAAGGCTGGACAAAAGGAAGTTAATCCCCTCTGCCCTAAGGCAGTTCATGTTTACTAAATGAAAAGTACCAATATAAAAACAAAAACAAAATGCCTATCTTCAAAGAGCTTGAAAAAACTAAGGGACTACTCAAAAAATGATCAGTTTTACATATTATAACTATTTTCTCCATCTCAAGAACTTGAATTTATTGTTCTGATCGTGGACCATAGCTTCCATAAACACGTTTCAACATGCCAAGGATTCCGTCATTTCTACAGGGCGGGGACTGCAGGCTTGCTTGTTTCTGTTTCTAGCTGGGGGCATCCTGGGTACCATCTGCATTTCAGCAGCTCTCTCCTCTCCTGTCCCTGTGTGGGCACATGCTTGTGGAGGTTATGAAAGCACCCGTTGATTCATCAATTTAAAAAGTGACTCAAAACAATAGTCCTCACCCAACCAGGGGACAAGGAAATTAATTAGAGGGAAGACAAATTTTTGAGTTGCACGGGCATCCAAGGTGTGCTTGACAAACGTCACAGATATCCAAGTGCTTTTGATTTGTCCTGGCTGGGTGCCCAGAAGGGAAGACAAAGTTTCACAAAGTTGCAGCCCACAGCGTAGGCATGGAGCAATTTCACAGAAAGGGGAATGGGAAGGTGTTAAAAATAATGATATTTTTAAGGCTTTGTATGTTGCGTATCTTGCTCACCAGCCTTGACAGTGTTCCTTTAAAAATCAGCACTTCACCTCCATTGATTTTCAACTTCACACTTTTTTAAAAAAAAAGCTAGAAATTTTCTATTTTTAGCCTGATAGATGGAGTAAATTAAAGAAGAGCAGCATCCATAGAAATGAACGCCTCAAAAAATTGTTACATTACTTTTGGAAAAAATGAGCAGAATAAGGGAATGTCATACTGTGATTTGGCTGAAATTTGGTTTGCTTTGACTTAAATCTTCTTCAGGGTTCTGCCTTCTTGTTATTAAATGAATGTCCGTCCCAGCTGCTCTGCCCACTCACAGCAGCTCTGCCCTGACTCTCCGGGCAGTCCGGTGTGCGTCCTGCAGTGTCTCTGCACAGGCACATGCTGCTCTTGGCTATTTGGGGCTAGTATTACTAGAACCAGATGAAAACCTATAGATTGGTATTTACTGGGAATCTTAGGTAAATCATGTAATTTTAACCTTAGATTAGCCCACAAGAATTAGTTCTCCTTGATAGGATTTGTGAGGAGAAAAGGAACTTTGAAGTGCTAGAAGTATAAGAGCTAGGTGAAATTTCAATTTAATCTCTCTCATTACACTGTTCTCTTCACTGTTCCAAATTTTGACATAGAAACATTTAAATAAGATATTTTATTACAAAAGCAAACAATGTTTTTCATTTCTCCAGGCAATTAACAGAAATGACATCATCCCCTGATGGCCAGTGGCCCGTTTCTTCTCTGATGGATCAGACTCCCCCATGGGCATCACTGGTAAATGCGTGTTCCAATGCATAGTAGAGGCCATGGAATGGCTGAGAGCTTTCTAGGGGGAGACTGTCAACATTGCCCATCCTTAATCTGTCTGATTCCAGCCCGGCTGGCACCCACCACGTCTCCTTTGCATCCCTGAGTGCCAGCCCCACGACAGCAGACACGCCAGAAAAACCCGTGAGATCCTTCCCCGGGTGACGGTTCTCACTGGAGTGCTCAGAATAGCTCCAGGCCTTGGCTTGGATCTCACGTCTTTCTAAAAGATCCTTCTCTCAACCCTCTACCTTCTAAGCCAATTTCAAATTTCTCATTTTCCATGATATCTCCTACAACTACAGCCAGAACTTTCAGATATGCCTTTCTCAATAACACTTTAGGGTATTTCACCCAGTTAGGCATACAATTCTCCAAATGGAGGCTCTTCTCTATTTTGTCATATGTTTTTGCTTGGTGGTCCCAATGAGGTAATAAAGTTATAAGAATCTGGGCTCATATTCTTCACTTATTTTTGCTCCTTATTCCTCATTGTTGGTATAGCCTAGCCTCCCTCACTCTGCCCCTTGTCCCCACTCCCCCTCACCTCAGCATCCCCCAGCCCTGGGGAACTACCAGTACTTGCAGATTCAGAGTTTCTGCAGAAGACCATAATGTTTTATGTCTCCATTTGTTTCTTTTCTTCTAAGTATCCTTTTTCTTTCTCCCCTCCCCCCAACTCATGCCATATTCCTACTACAAGATCAGCTCAGACTTTCTATATGGAGTTGCTGTAACACTGAAATTGACAGGTAGCCATCAGCACTTATCACCAACTCCTGATCTGTTGTTTCACATTCTGCAGTAAAATCGCATCGTGGCTCCTACTGAAGTTGGGTGTGCCCATGCAACTTTATTTGGCCACTGGAATGTGGGAGTGTAAGTCATGTTTGCTACTTCTAGGTAGGGGCTTTTAAAAGCTAGCACATGCTAGCTTCCTTCCCTTTGTTTCTGTCTCCCTACCATACTTCCATTCCAGATGATGGAACTTGTGTTACCATCCAGGAATGAAGACAGTTTGGAAGAAGGGCCCCTACCAATGTGTGATGGGCATGTAACATAGATATGGCATGGCCACTTGTTACTTAGAGCACTGAGATGTTGTCTATTACAGCAGCATGACTAAGGCCACCAAGACAACGCAATTGAATTAAGAGTCTCCCTTGTGTTACCTCTACCTCAACACACATTCAGCTGTATTGCCATTGCCTCATTTCCTGTTTGCCTTGCTGCTAGATCAGGAACTCCGTGAGCACACGGCCTATATCCATGTATTCCCCGTGCCCACCATAGTGTTTGCCGATAGTATTCTCTCAAAAACACATGTTGAATAAATGAATAAAAAGTTCCCACCCCACGCCATATACATCCTGACATTAACGATGGTATTCCTGAAGTTCTGCTAACTCTTTTGTCTGCAAACTGTAAATCTACTCACGGTTATGGCAGGTGGCACCAGTGTAACTTGTGTCACTGCAGTTACAATAGAAAGCAGTCCAGGACTGGGAACAGCTTCCTCCGTGTTCACAGAAGTTTGGCAAACACCTAATGGAAGAAAACACAAAAGTAAACAAAGTAAACCCAATCAGTTGACATAAAGGGGAAAACAAAAATGTCTGGTAGCCAACTGCATGAATTAATAATGGAAATTAATTTGCTGTACTTGTATACCTATGTCAGACTTAAATGACATCAAAATAATACTAATATTATTGTTGCAGCAGTGTGTACAGCTAGCGTTACAGCTCTTGTTACAGCTCTTATTCATTTACAGCTCTTATTCATTTACAGCTCTTATTCATTTGACCAGGGAAAGAACTGAGCGGCACACGAAGAGTTGGAGAACAGCCTTTATTCGTCTACAGCAAGCTCAGCACACCTAGCGTTAAAGCTCCCTTCCCCTCTTCCGATCTTCTGACTCTTCTGCCCCCTCCGCTTTGTTCTCCTCCTGCTTTTATACCCTTGGTAGGGCTCAAAAAGCGTCCAATCAACTATAAGCTTTAACATCCAATCAAAACAGTGGGATTCAAAAATTACCCATTCAGGATCACGCAAGCAGCGTGGCCAGAAACAGGCAGTGGCACGCAGGCCTGGGAGCATTCGAGCATGCAGGGCCCCAGCGGCACTAAGCCTCAGGGCCCGCCCGAGCAGCTCGCCCTCCAACTGGCCACACGCTGCGCTGGCCCGCGGAGATGCGGAGCTAGGAGGACGCGGCAAGTGGCCGCGTCCCGGCGCCGACATTTTCCGCATCATTATGGTTTTACCGCAAGAAGCAGCTCTACCTTGCTTTAGTGGATAATGGAAGTCTCAGAGTGGATTTAGGTATTTAAGTAAAGGATTTTAATATTGGGGCAAATTTGTGGTGACTTAAAGTTAGTTTGAAGTGTTCACAATCCGTGAGGTTTTCCATTTACAATAGAACAAAATGTATAAACATAATACTTTTACATTTTTGAATGGTTTTGCATCTTTAAGGGAAAGAGGAGAAGGTCAGATAATTGAGGTCACTGGCCTCATGCTCCTCTTTTAGGGGATGGCCAAGTGTCTATTTTAAACTACACAAGGGGAACATGAAATTTGTAAAGGGGATACCCATTCATCTAACATACAAAGAAATTCTATCATTTTTAAAAGTGCCAAATGCCATTCTTAAAATAAGGTTGTCTTGACTTATGGTCAAAACAATACAGCTATTCAAAAAAATATTTTCACCACTTGCATTAAGAATTCTCCAAAACATTCATATAATTTGAATTAATAACACACTTAGATGACTGTCTCTTAAGGATAGTGTTTAAAATATATAAACTATATATGTTAATTAGTGTTATTCACAATGATGATATTCACAATGGTAAATCAATGTAAGCATCCAACATTAGAAAATTAGGAAACATGTAGTACACAAAGTTAATAGGCCATATCATAAAACTACAATGAATCATGTGGACAAAAAAGATTTTAAATAGACTGGGATAAGATTAAGGGAAAATTTAAGATATGAAGCATCAATATAACAAAATAAAATACACATTCTATAAATTTCAGAAATGGTGGGAAGGAAAAATATCAAGAGTTACTTGGACTGCAGGGGGAAGGCAATGCTCACTCCTTTGGGAGGCTGATATCTGAGTCCCAATATCATTTATTGCCTGGAGCCTGTGGGTCATTCTCTGCGCCTCTTAGACTCCTGCCACTACGAGATGGCCTGGCAAGTGCTCACTAAATGTAGTGAATAAAATTAGGAGTAAAAGCAATGATAAATACTGTAATTCTTGAAAACAATCTTCATAGAGTCTGAGAGAGCAAAGAAAAAAAATTCTATGAATTTAAAAAGAGAGAGGTTCTAGCCATGGAGTTGCAGAAGTGGCATAATACAATAAATGGGTTCATTGCGGAGCCTCTGACAATCTGCGGCAGCAAAAGTAGGATGATTTACTCTAAATGTCCTATATAGGTGGAAAACCCTCCAGCAGAGATTGTTTCAAAGCCCAGAAACTAATATCCCTGCATATGTTCAGACGTATTATTAGAAATTTTCTGCTCAGCACAGCAAACATACAATTGTGCTGACAGGGCTTGTGTTTGGGAAAAGTTTGTTGATAACTTCATGGCTCCAACTATGGCTTAAAGAACAGGAAAAAATACCCAGCGATTTTGAATTTTGCGTTGGCATCTGTTCACAAAAACCAACCAACCAAATAAACAAAAAATGTGTTCCACTCCCTTTCCAAATTCTATACTTCCTCTTGGTTCCCACCCGCTCTCCTGGTCTTGGGGGAGATGAAAGGACACAGGCTTGTCACTCAGGTGACCTGCAGTCCCTGTCCCCCTCTGAGCTGTTGCCGTGGAGGGAGTGCCGTAAACTCAGAGCATCGGGCCCCCATCTACAAGATCCGAGGTAGGAGCTCTCTTCCGGGCTTGCCCTGAAGGAAACCTCGAGAGCTAGAGCTACCAAGTTCTTCTGTGACCTCTCTATACCTGCTTTTGCCCCATCCCACCTTACTTCCCCCCAATACACACACGCGTGCACACACACACACACACACACTCTCTCTCTCACACACACAGATTTCCATGATCAGCAAATAATGGTATCAATGTTGCTCCCTCCCAACAAAAAAATTATTATTTTAAGCATGAAAAACTGAGCAAACCATAGCCAGTAGGTGCTTATCCTTTAGTTCTTTTGGTTTCAGCACCAAGGAAGTTCAGGGTTGCCTCTTTTTGGTGGCCGAAGCTGTAAGATAACAAAACTTAGACATTCTCTGGCTGTGTCCTCAGCCAGAAGAACGTTCGCCTGCAGTGCGGCAGGAACAGAACAAGGACACAAACCTGCAGCACACGGCCCGCGGCAAGAGGATGGCACCCGGAAAGCCTTTCTGTGGTCGGCTCTTGCTCTCAAGATTTGGTTGCAGCCCCAAATGTCTGGGCCAGCCAGCTGCCTTAATCTATACTGGATTCTGTGAGATAACCAGAGACCTTTCCAGAAAAATCCTGGTTTCGATCAGGCTAGCTCGAGTTGGGATTCTCTTACTTTCAACTAATAGAATCTTAACTTTTTGTGAAACAGCATCCTATAATTACCACCCCCCCCATTTTTCTTATATTCTACACTTTAAAATACCTGTAAAACTCAAGATTACCAAGTAGAGTGAGGCATGTAAATGGAGGGGCTTGGGGGAAACCAATGAAAAATATCTGGGCAGTTTGAACACATCTTTAATAAGCCTCATGTGGACCTCATTTTGCAGTGTCAATAAACTCAATTTAGCAACAAAAATGTAGACCAGAAACTTATTCGTCTTTGGTCGCTCAAAAAAACAATTATGTATCTCTGGGAGGGAAAAAAGAGTCCTTGGGTATGGGAAATCTAATATTCTTAGAATGGAAAAAAAAATGAATGAGCACTTGTTGGGCTGCCTTCGAGCTTGGTTCATTTTGGTTCAACGCACATTGTGATTAGAAAAACTCATCTGTAAAGTAGATGCTTGAAATAAAAGATGCATGAGCCCAATTTCCTTGTTTAAAAAGGGCAGTTTTATGAGTATAATTTCCATATTCTTTAATCAGTTCATTTTAACTGGTGTTTTGTTTCTTTTTCTCTCCACTTGGCATAAACTGAGCACTGAAGACACGAACCCAGAAAAAGCACAGCACAGAGCTACTGTGGTGAAAAGAGTGCATTACATGTGAGGGACTCACTCTCTTAGTTGTGTAAGGCCCTTAATTCAAATTGCTAGGAGATAATCACTCTGAACATTACCTTCTAAATCCTAATGATATTGCATATATAACCGGATCTGGGTGGACGTGGCTTCCTTTCCTGCACAATGTCTAACAAAACAGCTTTCAGCATGGACACAATAACTTTCCTCAGACTTATGGAAGCTCAGGTAAGCGAGTACCGAGATGCACCGCAGTAAAGGCTAAGATGGTGTGGCAGACACACTGGAAGCTGTTTGCCTCGTATAAAAGCAGAATGTGCATAGCTTTAAGGAAAATGAAAAACACAATTGAAAGAAAGGCAGAGAATAGTTGGAAACAAAAGGAGATAAAAAACATCGCAGGCCAAAAGTCATTATCATATGAAAATTTATAATTTCCTCCCAAATCAAAATATCTTCCAAAGGAGAAGCATCAGTGCTGGGTGGGGCTGGGACAATCCAGGTAATAGATAAGGTGAGAAGGTTCACCCAGAGTGGTCTAAGGGACTCTAGTGGTAGAGCTCAGCCTCCAGGGATACATGGTTCAGGCCCCGTTTTGTTATTTTGTGGCGTATTTGCTTGTTCACAGGAGATGATAAGGAACAAAATATTTCTCTTTAAAGGCTGAAGCATAGCCATGGAGACAGTTAAAGAAACAGAATCCGCACTCACCTCTCACCACTCACAAAAATCAATGCACAGTGGATAACAGACTTAAACCTAAGGTGTGAAACCATAGAATTGTAGAAGAAAATTTTGGAAAACCTCTCATAGACATTAGCGTAGGCAAAGAATTTATGAAGAAGACCCTAAAAGCAATCACAGCAACAAGAAAAATAAATAAATGGGACCTGATCAAATTAGAAAGCTTCTGCATAGCCAAGGAAACAATCATTAGAGTGAATAGACAACCTGAAAAATGGGAGAAAATATTTCCATGCTGTACATCCAAAAAAGGGCTGATAACTAGACTCTACAAATAACTTAGGCAAATCAGCAAGAAAAAAAAAAATCAAACGACCCCATTAAAAGGTAGGCAAAAACCATAAACAGAAACTTTTCAAAAGAAGACAGAATAATGGCCAACAAACATATGAAAAAATGCTCAACATCAAGTATACATGAAACTTTTATTAAGAGAGATGATCTTCTGAGCCATAAAATAAAAGTTAATAAGATTTAAAAAAAAAAAAAAGAAATTGCTTCAAAGCAGGAGGTGAGTTTTATAGAATGACAGGAAATTGAGCCACTTTTTAGACTAGAGGCAGAAATTTCTTAGAATTTAAACCAGAGTCCAATTGCTAGCACCCTGGGAGCATACTTCCAGCAGGAAACATTCTCTCTAGACTGGCATTAGGAAGAACAAAAGGACCCCTGAGTTTTCCTCCAGAAAGATCAGAGTCATTATTTCCCTGTAATTTAGCTTTAGCTGGGGCTGAGCTGAAGTTCCTGGCCGGGGCAGAGGGGCCTGGGAGAGTGCTAGAAAAGCCGTGGGAGTCAGGATAGTTGGGGAAAATGCAGTCGGTCGGTTTGTTTTTAATTTGGAAAATTTCACAGAAGAGATAAAAATTTTTGGCTTCTCTAAACAAAAATCAGATTACTGAGCAAGGGTGAGAGCAAATCTCACGACTACATCCCAGGGACCTCCAAGCTTGTATTTTGAGTTCAGTCCTCTCCTAATTCCAGACTGCCTGCCGGACAGCTCCACTGGGGTGTGTAACAGATACTCAGAACTTCGTATACCCAAACCTGACTTTCTGATCTTCTCCCCCCACGCGCTCCACCCATACCCTTCACTATCGCACTGGATGGCAACATGGTCCTGGCCGATGTCCAGGCCCTGGAACTTGGAGATCTGTCCTCTCAGCCTGCATGTGGAGTGGGTGAGCCCTCTGGCTGCTCCTTCATGAGCTGCCCTGCCCACGGCCGCCTCTCACTCCCTCCCCTGACGCAGCTGCGGCCTGAGCCACCAGGGCCTCTTACCTGAGCAGCAGCAATTATCAGCTCACTGGTCTCCCAGCTTCCCTCCTTGACCCCTCACTCAATTCCCAGCACAAGAGCAAGGGGCATCCTTTATAACCCTACGGCAGATCTTATGAAGGCCCTCGCCACTGACTCCCTATTGTTTTCAGGGTAAAAGCAACATCTTCAAAATGACCTACTGGTTTTTACTGCTCTGCACGCTCCTGAACTCTCTGAACTCACCCTGCTCCTCTCCCTTTCTACCGCTGCTCCAGCCATGTTGAGCTCTTTGCTGTCCACAAAGCACACCAGCGCGCTCCTTCCCCAGGGTCTTCGCGTTGAAATCGGTTCTCCCCAGAATGCTCTTCCCAGATGTCCGTGCGGTCTGTCGCCTCTCCTTAGCTCAAGTCTGTGCTCAACTGTCACCTTCTCAAGGAGCCTCACACCATATGCTATTTAAAGTCGCAACCCTTCCTCACTGCATACCTCCAGCCCCTTTCCCTACCACATTTCTTTGTCCTTATCATTTACTACCCTGGAACACACTGGATACTCTGTATTACAGGGTGATTGGCCACCTGTCTCCCTGAAAACAAACGTAAGCTCCATATGAGCATTGCCTGGTGTCTGTTTGGTTCACCGACGTGCCCACAAAAGTAAACAGGACATGGCCGGGCGTGGTGGCTCACGTTTGTAATCCTAGCACTCTGGGAGGCCAAGGCCGGCGGATCGTTTGAGCTCAGGAGTTCAAGACCAGCCTGAGCAAGAGTGAGACCCCGTCTCTACTAAAAAAAATAGAGATTATCTATTAGAAAAAATTAGCCAGGCATGGTGGCACATGCCTGCAGTCCCAGCTACTCAGAAGGTTGAGGCAGGAGGATTGCTTGAGCCCAGGAGTTTGAGGTTGCTGTGAGCTAGGCTGACGCCACGGCACTCTAGGCAGGGCAACAAAGACTCTGTGTCAAAAAAAAAAGCAGGACAGGCACTCAACAAACGGTTGTTAACTGAGTGGGTGGGTGGGTGGGTGACAAACTGAGTGGGTGGGCGGACAGACATTTCTGGGGTGCAGAGCCCGCTGGGACTGCCCCTGCTAGCTAAGCCTCTTCAGTCAGCCACTGTCCCTCTGGCCTTCACCTGTGTACAATGACCCGGCTGCCCCTGAGCAGCACAGCAAGAGCTGCCTGGGAAAGAGGAGACACAGGAGCCTCACCTACACGGTGAGGAAATAGGAACACGCAAAGAGAGAACCTTCTATGCAGCCTCGGGGAGTGGCAATTGCGAGAGGGGAGAGAAACACAGATTCAAGGGGTACCGTGAATTGGAGGCTCTTAGTAGTCATTTAGGAATGCAAGTAAATGGTGCGATTCTTTTTAATTACTTATGACAATTGAGCTGTATTGTTGGGTCCTTACAGCTTCATCACCTAAGCACTTAGAAAGATAATTGTCCTTAAATTGGATAAGAAGCAGAATCCTTTTGTATGATGCACCTTAGAGCTCCTTTTGGGAAATATCTAGCATTCCTGATGAAATCTGTGTGCAATTTTTGATAGGTTTTAACGAGAGAAAACTCTGCTGAAAAATTCAATTTACCTTGACTCTTGTTACCTGTAACTAGATATTCAAAAATGTAATAATCTTAAACCAGCATTATGACTATCCCAATCATATTTAACCAAGCATAATTTTTTTCTGTCTAGTCTCCTACTAAGAGGCAATCTAGATCTCTGCCTTCTTAAGGGCTTTTCTCCTGCCAACGAGCTTGAAGAAAACTTTGACACGTGCTCACGATCACATCTAAGATGTTGCTTTGACAGTTGTACTTTTCCTGTTGTATAGATGAAGAAAGTGAGACTAGATGAGGGTAAATAACTTGTCCAAGTATGAAGTGACAGAGTCAGGAAGGCGAGCCATGCCACCTGTCACCAAAGCACTGTGTGTGTATCCTCCTTCTACCAAATGCCAGATCATCTCCTTAGCAGTGAGCTCTAGGCATCCGACTAAGGGCATGACTCCTGCCAGAGCGGGGGTGGGCAGCTTTGGGTAGCTCGTCTAGTGATTCCAGATACTGTTATGGAACTTGGAGCTGTAAGCTTAGATGTTTTAAAGATATTTTTAGTAGGAAAAGAAATCTTAACAATATGACAAATGGATTAATTGGAAATATATACAACTGAACTACAGAATAAAATACATATTTATTACATAATTAGCATAACAATGTACGATTCATTCTGTAAATTCTCTACAGTGAGAATGGGAGGTTTCAATTCCATTTTCAATCTCTCTTCACTGCTAATTTGTGAACTATTTAAAATAGATTAACCAAGAAGATAGCCCCTGCCCCTGTCCTGCTTTTATATTTCAGACGACAGAGACTTTTTCTGTGTCTTAAGCCTATCTGAGTAAAAGTGGTTGCTTCATTGTTCTTAATACTAACGTAAGAAAATTTGGGGCTCTGCCTACTTTCAGTAGGATCTTATTATATCATTGTAAGCCAGACAAAGCCATTTAACCTATCCAGCATTTTATTGCATATAAACTTTGCAAAATAAACTTAAGAATTGCATAGTTTGCAAAATAAACTTGTTTATTTTGCATAGTTGCAAAATAAACTTAAGAGTTGCATAGTGATTCCCATACATGCAGAAAGATGCAAGAGCCCGTCAATGCCTATTAAGTACATCTGTGTGATTAACAGATCCATCTTTGGTCTGTGAATCCAGAGATATGGGCTTCATGGCCAGTGGTGGATGTTATGGAAGCCTCGGCTGTGTATCTACTCACTGGGACCAGCATACCCCACCAGAGTCACCAACAAGGATTGCACCCAAATCTGCATCACTTACCATGTTAAGAGTCTTCCTTAGGTATGCAATTTTTAAGCCCAGAAATTTCTGAATTCAGTTTCAAAAGTTTAAGATAATCAAAACCATAGTATGAATGTTTGGGGGTAAAGAAGAAATAGGATACTGAAAGAGAAAAATGGTTCCACAGCTGGTTTTGGTCAGGAACTTCTGTGCAATGTAATTTCCATCATACGGGGAAGAAATTAGCATCCCAACTTTAAAGAAAATACTTTAGCATACTTATGATAGATTTTAATAGGATTAAGACTCAATGATTAAATGATTACTGTAGCCCAGCTAAAGAAAAAAAAAGACTCAATATCCCTCGACTGTCAATCTTACAAAGAATCTTACTTAGAATCTTAATGTCTTGCACCAAGTCTTATAGTCTAATAATCATTAACTGGGTTATAATTTTTATAAAAAAATTAATATTAAGTCTAAGAAGAATTATTACATTCTCCTTTCTTCCTATAAAAGTCCCCTGCCAAGATGAAACTTTGAATTGGACTGCTGTAGGTCTTTTACCTTATAGAGAGATGATAATAAAACTTTGAAAATATTTTTAATAGCTCTTCTGATTTGCAATTTTTAAGGGAATTTGACCTTTTTGAGTGTGATCCTTGTAAACTTCAATTTAAAATGTGTGAGGCAACTGATTTAGACTTTTAATTGAAATCTTCCTTAGCAGAACATCTAAGGTAGAATTAAGGTCACTCAAGTTAAATGGTCATTCTCCGAATGTTTAAGTTTTATAAGTATCTGCCACATTTTGTTCGTTAATGCAGTAAGCTGAAGTATCTGAAAATTTAATAAAATATATTATAAATGTAGCTTAAAATATTTGAGAGTACCTAAACAACTAAATATAGGACTAAACATTTCCAAAGGCCCCCTAGGCCTGATTGCTAAAATCTGCTAGACTTATAAATAGAATAAGATTTTATAAGCTGAATTAATAAAAAATAAAAGAAACTTAAAGAACAAGGATTTTAACATTTTAAGAAATTCAATTTGACTTTTTTAAAACCAAAAATAAACCTTGCTAACAGTCTGCTCTGCACTGGCATCAGCACCTGTGTTGACTCTTCATTCTGTTCTGAAATTCCGCCTTTGCCACCCACACCACCGGGGCCGCCGGGCTCCTCCCTCAGCTCTGCACAGGCCTGGGAGCCTGGCTCCCATTTGTACAGCCCGGAGCGCTGAATTCCACTCTAGTTCCCTTGTCGTTATCTGTCTGTCACCTCCATGGGCACTTTTTGGTGACAATAACAGCCTCTATGTTTAATCTATTAAGACAAATTCTCCCCCCAAATCCCCTACACTCCCTAAGCAATGTTTAGATGAATCTGTGTGTTCAAAACTGGAAAACTCTGGATTTTATTTTATTTTTCTTACTTGGTAATGTTACAGAAAAGGTGTTACCTCATTTTATTTATATTTTTAAGATATTGGACAGTCAATCATTTTATTTTCCCTGTGTTTTCTGCCTGTTTCTTCTAGGATGACACACTGCCCCTCCATGGCCTTCGCAGCGATCCGTGAAACTCTGCTATCTGCTCGTGCGCTGTGTGGGGCGCAGGGCCACCTTGCCAGTGACGCCGAGACAGTGCCACAAGTGACCTGTCAGCTTTGACCCATAATTCCATTTTGTAGAACAGTGTCTCAGAAATACTTTCTCATATGTACAAAAAGATGTAAAATTATGATCATTGAAAAATTTATTAAAAAATTATCAATGGAAAACTGTGTACCATTGGGGAATGGTTAAATGATGGCACATCACACTCTAAGATGCTGTGAGATGACTAAAATGAATAGTACATCCACATGCAAGGAGTTTGGAAAGTCCTTCAATGTATATTATGCTATTAAGTACAGAAAGCAATTTGCAGAGTAAAATGTATAATTTTTTGCTGTTATTTTTGTCGTTACGTACAGAATATAAGGTCCCGAAGGAAATACACCAAATTGGCAATCTGTTACTAGTGGTTAACTATGGGAATAAAAGTACTGTCTCACTTTTTATATATTTCTAGGTTGTTCATAGTTTTTGCAGTGAGTCTGGAAGACACACACACATACACACACACACACACACACACACACACACACACACATATATATATATTAGACAATAGCAAAGAGAAACTTATCCTCCTTAAGAAATGGTCTCCAAAAGCGAGAGCAGACTATCTTAAGACATATCCTCAGCCCAGGGATGAGACCAGCTGGACAAGAGGAGACGCTCAGGTAAAGGACAGGATGGGGCAGGGTGCCTGGAAACTCGGGCACTGGAACTGCCTGGCAGTTGCCTGGTCACTGGCAGCCACTGTGACCAACGGACCTGGACTGCCTGGCCTGTTCGGGGGGCGCTGCCTGGTCTCAGCTCTTGTAGTAACCACAGAGGTACACCTTGCAGTCTAGTAGATGTAGCAACTATGTGTAACTATGTATAACTACATCTATGCTAGTAGACATAACCACAGAGGTGTGCAGTGGAGTCTCCTTTTCACATAAGGCTCCTGAGCACCGTGGGTGCCAGGCCACCAGTGAGAGCAGAGCAGGTGTTCAAGCCAGGTCTAACTCTCTGCCCTCTATCTCCCCATCAAACTCTGGAAATAAAATTAAATGGGTGGGGCCTTTGCTCCTTTGCAACAGGCTCATCTGGCAATGCACTCCTAATGATTGCCTTTAATTACAGCCCCCTTTTGATCCAGGTACATTTTGTCACCTGTAAAAGTTAAAAGAAAGGGTCCTTTGTCTAAGAAAATAAGCACAAAGGTTAACCATGTGTGCCCAAGTGCCTGTCCTTCTAGTGCAGTTATTTATACATATGTACTTTTTACACATATTCCCACCTCCCCAGAAATCTTCCACTTTAACACATCTAGAGAAAGCCATCTATTAAAGGATAGGTCAGCATCAAGAAATATTCAGTGTGTTTACATAAAAACTTATGGTAATAATTTTTCCTCATGGCTAAATTTTCCTCTTCTCTATTTCTCCAAACAGACTCAAATAAATTCGATACCTATTAACAGGCCTTTGAAATCCCCAAATATACAGATAAATGTTTCTCTATACATGAGTCCGAATATATTTACGCTCCGTGGAGTTACCGCCCCTTTTAAGGATTCTTATCCCTTCTTTGTACTGTTGAAGGTCAGTTTCAATTTATATATGCTTTCCTTAGAGACAAAAGAACAAAACATTTCAATACTCCTCAAAATGCAAGCTGACTAATGTAAGCTGTTTAATGAAGCTCGTACATTAACAATCAGCTAGGTTGTGTTCCTTTGTCTGTTTGCTTTAATTAGCAGGCAACTGCATTGATCTTGTTTTGGTCAGATAGCTTTTCTGAAAGCTTTTGAAACCTATTTCTATGACTCTCGATTCCAACAATTACCATAATCCCATTTTACCCCCACAGTTGGATCTTCATTATAATTGAAATTTGCTGTAATTACAGCAGATGCAAACATCAAGGAATTAAGGAATAAAAAGAGAAGTGTCAGAAGTCAGTTTCCTAAATTTTCCAGGGTCTACTTCCCAGCAGAGAGTAAATTGTGGATAGTTGCTGAGAAGATGCCCAGATAATGGACTAACAGTGCTGATCAAATGAGTCTGCAGCACACATCAGTGATCGCAGGGGCTTTGCTGGGGTTCGTGAGGGCGCGGGCACTCGGCACGCACCTCCCCGATGCGAAGGGCCTCTCTCCACTCTACTGCAAACCTGGAGTTTGCCTCCACCAGGTACTCAGCTCTCTTCAAAGGTCAGTTCATAGCAGAGGACATTCAGAATCAGGAAGAATTTATCAATGTCATCCATACCAATCTTGCTAATATGAGCAGCAGCCCAAGGCTATGAAACTGTTAGGAAGTCGTTGCTACCTAGATACTTTAGGGTCAAAGGAATATACCCCCAACCCCCAAACAATAGAATAATATATACAAAAGCATTCATCAAGGAAGACAACTTCCTATTAGCTTGGTGTGTGTCATTTTGACTAAATAGGATAGAACTGAATTTCTCTAATCAAATCCATTTAGCTCAATGGCTCAGAAAGTGGTCCCTCAGAATGGAAATACACCACACAGTTCACAGACAGGCTCCGGAGTTCATGGGAGAGAAACCTGGTCAGGTTATTCCACCTCTCATCCATTGGGTAAAGGTTTTTGTGTTCCTTGCACTAGCAGGATTTTGTTTGGCATAAGGAACATGGCAAATTAGTTGCAATATTGGGACTAATCAGGAAACATACAGACAGTAGAGCTCTCCAGATTCCTGTAATGGTCTTATTCTTAAATTTTAGGATGTCACTCAGATGCCACTGTGAATAGGAACAATTCTATTATTTGACCTGGTGCTTCTCAAACTTTGGTTAACTAGAAGATCTTGATGCAGAGGTCTGCACTGATGGAAAGTTCACAGGTTATGCCCGAACTGATGGTTCTCACACTGCACTGAACAGCACTGGTTTGGATCCAGTCGAGAACCATTCTGTTGAGCTGGTTGGGGGACTGAAGATTGTGGGGTTTTATTTTTTTCCCTCTTTTCTTGTTTTTGGTGGTTTTCTTTTGGCAAATATTTTAATTTTTTTGTAAGCTTTAGATTAAAATGGTATAGTTTTCAAATGTGTTATATATCCGATTTTAATACACTGCACTAGGAATATGTGAGTTTTGTGCTCCAAGTTAACTGTGAGAACTCGATGTACATCTTCTCCTGCCTTCCCTGGTATATTCATAGGATCTTCTGGTGGGTGCATTACCAGTGGGGCAGGATGTCACCCTGCACTGTCGTGTGTCATCAGTCTCTGCAGGTAGAGCAGATAAGGGGAGGCACACGGCTACTGCACAGCCTCATCCACTGACACCCAGCTATACTCAAGGACATCTGCGTGCTGCACCCTCTTTCTGCATGATAATAATGAAGCAGGAACAAGTGAATCAGCAAACATGACATCAAAATAGTAGCATATTTTAGTGAGTGTTAGCACTGACTAGACACTTATCTGGATTTTATATTTCTAGGGAATGCATATAGTTCTCAAATTTGACATAAGAAAGCAATTATACTTACTTTTGAATGCTTGTGGATTAGTCTTATTGAAAAATATATGCTATTGCAAGGAAAGATATTCAGAACTTTTTATCAGTTGACAGCTACGTATCTGTGTGAATCAAGATTTCTCCATGTTTAACAATCAAAATAGAATAGCCGAATAAAATGAATGCTGAGGCTAATCTATCACTGCAATTTGTGTCCTGGCTTCCCTCACGCTGGAGGTCAAAATACTTCATTGTTTTCATAGGCCAAGCTTATAAATATTTAACTTAATCTTCAAATATTTCTCTTATTTGTTATGGATAGAACTAAAATTTTATTTGGTAGAATAAAAGAATTTCACTACGTTAAAAAAAAATTGAACTAGGTATGGTGGCCCACACCTGTAGTCCCAGCTACTTGGGAGGCTGAGGCAGGAGGACCCCTTGAGCCCAGGAGTTCTGGGCTGTAGTGCTCTCTGCCGACTGGGTGTCTGCACTAAGTTCAGCATCCATATGGTGACCTCTGGGAGTGAGAGACCTCTGGGTTGCCTAAGGAGGGGCGAACCGGCCCAGGTCAGAAACAGAGCAGGTCAAAACTCCCATGCTGATCAGTGGTGGGATCACACCTGTGAATAGCCCCTCCACTCCAGCCTGGGCAACATAGCCAGACCCCATCTTGAAAAAAAATTGAATACCACCCCCTACTCATATAATTCAAGCCAAGAAGGACACAGGTTACGATTAAGTTTATCAAACTCCCTCTGGGTTTTATTATCTGGACTCCTCTAGGTTTTATTTTCCAGTGGATGTTAGTACTGTCCAGGTTGGCCCTTGCTGCTGTAGCCATTGCCACGGCCTCTAACCCGTGCATGGAGGGAGCAGACATCAGAAGGATTTGGATTACCAGGATGCTGATCTGTTTTTGCACATCACAAGCTTCTGTAATTTTCACTTTAAAGGTCATGTGATAAAATTAAAACGGAGCTGGTATTTAAGAAACAGAGCATTAAGGACAGTGCCTAGAGGCTTCCGTGTCTGGGCATGGAGTTTGCTGTGATGGATGGGGGAGAGCTGGTGTGGAGCTGTCCCTTTGTCCCCCAGTCTAGCGTGAGCTCCCTCGGAGAGGTGACAGGGTACACTGCAGGTGCTCAGGCTTCAGATTAGAGAGACCCAAATTCAAATCCCAGTTTTGCCACTTTTAGCTCTGTGACATCTGAAAATATTTATGCCTTTCACTGCATTAGTTTCCTCATTTGTAAAATCAAGATAAAAACAAATCTGAATCATTGTGGCAATGCAATAAGGTCTTGCAAAATGTAAGTGTGAAATTTTATTATTGTCAACTCTTTTTGCAGTTGATTTGTGACACAGATGAACTATTTTTTCCTTTTTTTTCTTTCTTTTTCTAACTGATCATATATATATATATATATATATATTTTTTTTTTTTTTTTTTTCCTAATTCATGGAGAAAGACATTTGGTTTACACACTGCTAAGCTCAGTTTGCTACTTAGCCTGTCTGCAGATCTGGTATTTTCATTCTCTGCTACTAACCACAGGAGCCAAGAAAGATCACACCTCCTCTTTGCTCATTTGTTTCATCAGAGTCCTGTCCACCTGAGCAGCAAAGCTGGCTTCCTGGAGAGAACTGAGCTGCCACCTCTCTGTTCAGTTAAGATCTGCATCTGGGGCTTGCGAGGCGGCAGAGGCACCAGGGCCAAGTGCTACAGAGCCATGAACATGCTGATGGCCATAGGTTGTTGCTAACGACTCCAGCTATAGCCAGTCAACAACTTAATAGGCCGCCGACATTGTGTCTGTTCTAGGAATAGGTTTTAAATCCAATTTGATCTAAAATGCTATGACCCTTGCACATGGAGATTACGGAGAACACAAACAGAAAGCACTAAATCTTTCCTTTCCATAATTACAATTATATATATTTTTTCTTTTTCAACTTGTCTAGATTCTTCGTCATCTAACTTAAGACTGTGAAAAATGTGGTCTAAAGAGTCTCATATTAATGAGAATCTTAGTTGGAAATGTTGAAAACCCAATTTAAGCCATTTTAGGGAATGGAAGAGCATGGGCTTGCAGAATGCAAACAGGATCTGACAGCTCTACACAGCCGGAGAGTAGGGGGCTCAGAGAACCCTGCCCCTGGGCACCGAGACACAAATGATCCAACCAGGGGCCTCTGCTGTCTCCTTTTCTCTGTGGGTTGAATCCACCGGGTCCCCCTGCATCCAGCTTCCGCCCTGGGGCAGGGGATGTGGTTGGCTGCCAGCTTTTGAATTCTGCAGCCTGAGGCCCCTACTATGAGAGAAGAACTTGTCTTTCTCTTCCTAAATTGGAGAAAGCCTGCAATTGGCTCTGCTGGGCCTGCCTGGCCAGGACTCATGTAAGAATATGGAACTCCCAGAGGACCATGTGCCAAGGTGATGGGTGCAACCCCAGGTAATGGCACAACAGGAGGTCCTAGACAAAATTATAGATGGCTTCTAAAGAACCTCCCACAGTTCCATTTTAACACATAAATCCTAGAGCCTCCTGCCGTCATTGTCTCTCACCTTTGCATGAAAAATCCCCCTGTCAGTTTAAGCTTCACTTATGTTCTATCCCAGAAAATGAATTCCCAGAATTAATAATCCACACAACAACGTTCAGTCCTTAACCCTTCATCAATCACATTTTTATTCACTTAGAATCAAATGCCGTGTTGACAGTCACTTCTTAGATGGCTGAGGTCACCTGTCCTTTTGTTTTTGAGTTTTTCCTGCAGGGCTAACCAAAAAGTCGGAACTCATCCTGCTCCCCTCTCTCTTCCTACTTCTCTGGCAGATGTCACTGCTGCACTCCTTGCCATTCACTGAGCTGTGGGTCCACCGAGCCCAAAGCCTGCCACAGGACAGGGGTGCTGTCTGATGCCACACCGAGCATCGAGGCTGGTGCAAAACTCGCAGCCCCTTTGCCGTCTCCCAGCACTTTAGGGGTTGTGGGAAGATTCTCCTCCATCCCTTTTCTTGCTTCATTTCTGCTCAAATATTTGCACACATAAAATAAAGTTAACAGGTCTACCAGGTATTAAACTGTAGACTCAGTATGCTAGACTTAGTGCTAGGCTCTAACAGTAATTACTTCAACTAATCAATAAAACAACCTTGTAAGATAAGTATCACTGTCTCCAGGAAAGGAGGCTCACAGTCAAGTGGCTTATTTGAGATTGTGGAAGTTAAAAAGGCAGGCTGCAAACCTGGCCATGAACACATCAAAAGCACGAGTCCTCCATACTAGAAGGAAAAAGAAGCATGAGAAATTACCTTTAAGGCCAAATGTTTGTTTTGTAGAGAAAAGGGAGGAATGAAGGCTAGTACCAGTTTATGACCCCCCAGTTCTCTTTAGTGCTACCTCTCAAAGCCGCTTTACCCACACTCCTGCCTGCCTCCCGGAGCTGCCCAACTGCCAACAGTGAACAAACACGGGGTTTTTGGTGGTAACTCTCATTTATTTACTCAAGGGTAGCATTTCCAAAAGCACATTATGTGGATGAGCAGTTCTGTGGAAAGAAGTGTTTACTAGTCATATGTATTTGTGAAATGGTGACCTGCTTCCAATGAGTTCCTGTCTTGCACAGTTCATGAGTGTGTGGTTGCATGCATACACACACACACACACACACACACACACACACACACACACACACAGAAATCCTGCAGTAAAGCAACTGATTTAACTTTTCTTACTCTAGCATTTCTCAAACATATTTGAACAAAGAAATCATTTTCGCAGAATGCCATTAACATAGACAGAGCTAGGAGTCTAGTTCCCCACTGTGGAGGAGAAATTTAAATGAGACTATATTATGATGAGATCAATAAAAAAAAATGTCTTTGGTTAATCTGCTGACACAATATTTCTAAAAGACTGATCTGATACCCTGGGGTGTTGAACAAATGCAGATTCTCAGTCTCCATTTCAGATGGACTTAAAACTTCTGGGGTTCTAGGGACAAAAAATCTGCATTTAAAAGAGGTTTCCAAGTGACTTTTATGCATTCCAAAATTTGAATCTACCAGCCAATAAAGTTGAAGTCTAATTTTAAAATAACTTTTAACTCATTGTTAGCTTTGAAGAGTGTGCTAGGTAAATATCTGCAGTGTGGTGTGTATCTTTATGTGAGGCTATTTTTGCCAGTACAAAGTCTCAGATGAAGTGACTAGCTGGCTACAGAGACCCCTTTAGGTGGTCCTTACCTTGGAAAATATCCCATTCAAGTGGGCTGTTAACTTGTAAGGCCTGAAATTCACTCTTGATCCTCTTGATCGACTTCCAGGACCATAGGCACCAGGATTATGACTCATGCAAGCAAACCTCTCAAGAGACTGGCATATGATACTAGAATCACAATTTGCAAATTTATAGCAATAACTATCATTTTCAAAGGATCAAATATCTTCACCAGACTGATCAGTATGTTTTCCTCCTTCCTTCTGTAGGTGAGCTTTATGGAGTTGCAAAATATTAGAGGAATGTCAGTTAAACTTGAAATAAGAACAAGAATAGTCACAGATTTCTGGGTGTAATGCCACTGCTCTTTGACAGAGACTGATCCAAACCCACACTACAGAGTGAATATGCAAATTTTGTTGGCCCGACAGGTTACCTCTTACTCCAAATTTCATAGATTTGTCTATACTACCCAAAGTGACCTACAGAGTCAATGAAATCCCTATTAGAATACCATCATCATTTTTCACAGATATAGAAAAATAGTTTTATACTTCATATGGAACTAGAGAAGACCCCATATAGCAAAATCAATCCTAGGCAAAAAGAACAAAATAGGAGGTATCAATTTACCATATTTCAAACTATACTACAAGGCTATAGTAATTAAAACAGCTAGGGACTAGCACAAGAATAAGGACATTGACCAGTGGATCAGAATAGAGAACCCAGATATAAAACCATCCTCATATAACCAACTAATCTTCGACAAAGCAGACAAAAACATTCACTGGGGAAAAGAATCCTTATTCAATTAATGGTGCTGGGAAAACTGGATAGCCACATGTAGAAGACTGAAATGAGACCCACACCTTTCACCTCTCACAAAAATCAACTCACGCTGGGTAATAGACTTGGACATTAGGTGTGAAACTATTAGAATTCTAGAGGAAAACTTTGGAAATACTCTTCTAGACATTGGCCTAGGCAAAGAATTTATGAAGAAGACCCCAAAGGCAATCACAGGAGCAACAAAAATAAATAAATGGGACCTGATCAAATTAAAAAGCTTCTGCACAGCTAAAGAAACTGTCAATAGAGCAAACAGACAACCCACAGAATGGGAGAAAATTTTCAGAAGCTACACATCCGATAAAGAGCTGATAACTAGAATCTATTCAGAACTCAGGAAAATCACCAAGAAAAAAAATCAAACAACCCTAACAAAAAATGGGCAAAGGACATGAACAGAAACTTCTCAAAAGAAGACAGAATAATGGCCAGCAAACATATGAAAAAATACTCAACATCTCTGATCATCAGGGAAATGGAAATCAAAACCACAATGAGATATCACTTAACTCCAGTAAGAATGGCCTTTATTAAAAAGTCCTCAAACAATAAA